>NC_134804.1:15704364-15721864 GCF_046742065.1 Oratosquilla oratoria | reverse complement strand
ATCGTCACTGCAGTGGCATACCATGGACACCGTCTCTCCTGCGTTCATGTATGGATAGTTCCGGAACACCGACAAGGTTGAGTTCCGAGCGGGTACCAGCCCCGCAAACCACGAAAAAGACCCTCCCATATGGCTTTCTAACTACACTCAGCAAACAGATTCCTCTTAAAACTACTATATTCACATTTGTTTCCTTTTCCTTTGTAAAGCAGAACTATAAAACTCTCTCAGTCCTCTGGCACGCTCCCCTCCCTTAGGTACACATTAAACAACCCCATTAGCCAATCCACCATGATTATATCCCTTTATCAGACACTCTACATGACACCTCAGCCCTGGTGCCTTACCAGCTTTCATCACTTTCATCACTTTTTGTACCCCATCTTGTCCTATAACCGTGTCATTTTTTTCTTCCAACACAGTACTTTTCCTAGCTCCTTCCACTGTCACAATCATTCCCTCCCTAACCTTCACATTCAACAATGCTCTGAAATACTTTACCCATCTTCCCCTTACTGTATTCAATACCATTAACATGTGTCTACCTGCACTTTCACCTTCTCCTCTTTGGATGTCTCATCTCCCCTTCATTCTGATAATTTTCTACCAAAGTATCTTTTTATTCCTCCCAAAATTCTGTCACACTTGTACCTCATTTTACATCTGCTCTCCTCCTTGCCTCTCTTACTTTACATCTTGCTTGATCTTTTTTCTTCTTGTACCTCTCATACGTATCATTATTTCTACTTTGCAATCAATCCACTTATACTCAATTTTCTTTTACTACCTCCTTCACCTCTTCATCCCACCATTTACTACCGTTCCTTTTGTTCCTTCTTATCCTCCTTGTCCAACATACCATCTTTGTGCAATTTGTCACTTCCTTCTTGGAACATACCCATTCTTCTTCTACTCCTGTTTCTCTTTCATTCCTTATCATCTCCCACACTTCTTTCAGCTTCTGGTATTCTTTCTCCTTTTAATTTTCATTAAATTTGTTAACTTTCAGTACCTCTCAACCTCCCACCCTTTTCCTCTTCCTCCACTTTTCCTCCACTCTTATTTTCTCTTCTACCAAAAAATGATCTGACACCCGCTCACTCTCTACCCAGAACTCTTTCATCTTTTTTTCTTTGGATACCACTTCATAGTCTATTAATGCCCTGTTAATCACCCTTTCCACCACCACCACCACCACCACCACCACCACCACCACCACCACCACCACCACCACCACCACCACCACCACCACCACCACCACCACCACCACCACCACCACCACCACCACCACCACCACCACTTTCTCATGTATAATTATGCTTGACTCTCTTCTTAAACACTGTTTGCTATCGTCAACTCCCTTTCGTAATACATCTCCAACTCCCTTTCGTAATACATCTCCAACATCATCTCTTCATCATGATTTTTACCTGGCACCCTCAACCTCCCCACTAATCTATCTATCAGTTTATCTCCTACTCTAGCCTGTAGACCCCCAACACCATTACGTTTACATTCCTCCCAATACTCTCTAAACACTCATTCAAAAATATCCAAAAAAGCCTCCCTTTTCGCTTCATTTTTTTCACTATTAGGACCACAAAAACCCACATCTTCCATCCTAGTTTTACTTTCGCCCACGTTATCCTTGAAGACACCTGCCTCCAGTCCACCACTCCATCACACACATTTATTTCTCTTCACTTACCAGCAGAGCCACTCCTTCCCTCCCTCGCCCCCTCATCATTCCTGGCACCCTCCTCACCACATTCACAAACTCAACTCCCTTTCAACTTATTTTCACTTGCCACCAACACATCTATCTTCATTTTAACAAATAAATTACCAGTCTCTTCCCTTTTACTCTCATCTGTACCACAGCCGCTCACATTTAATAACCCAAAATTTCAGGCTCTGGATGGAGTTCTCAAAGACTTTTTTTATGCCTTAACTTCTCATAGGATGAACATATAGAGAGCTAGATACCTAGTCCCGTCACTCCGTCTCATTTAGTCACCTTTTACAGCACCCATGGGAAACACGGTGGCAGAATTCTTTCCCCCTCCACCACAAATGATCGGAACAGCACAAAGGAAATATATTTTTAGTGCAAAAGTAACATATTTCCTTTACGAGTAGAGATTTTACTCTAACGTAGACAAATGATGTGTGTCTCTCGTCCGCAGAGACGACCAAAACCAGTTCCTAAAGCATGGGCTGCATGTTACCATGCAGTCAGTACCTCAGTACGGGGTATGAAATATACTCGGGATCAGTACGTTGTATTTTACAAATGTTCTGTGTCCCTTAAACTTGTATATCACAAACTGAAGTAATACATATTCCTGAAACCTGGGGCAACCCCATTAGTTCAAATTTATATTTAGAGGAATTAATCACAGGTATACATGATTTAACATCTTTGGCCCAACAATGCAATTTAAAGATTCTTTTATGGCTAATGCCAATTTCATGCAGGTCAGAGGCAAACCATGGGATGGAAAAGTTAAGAATACCTCCATAAACATGATCATACTAATGATGTGATTTACATACGAGTACATTTTTGGCTGGTGCAAAATGGTTTTACTCAGCTGCAGGCGTAAAAGACTCAAATTGAATATATTTTGTACCTGATATTCACACCTTTGCACTTTCTATCTGATATTTTCATCATAGTTGTCTTCTGGAAGCAGTTTGAAGAATTCTGTAATGTAGTGTTAATCTTTATATTGCTCTTTGCCTTTAATAGTTTCTAATCGAATTTCAAACGATCTCCTGATGTTAAGTTTAGGTCAAAGACATTCTGCTAAGCTAAGATCTTAACTTGGAGTAAGTCTGACCGGCGCAGCAGTGCAATGTTCCCGAGCGACATCTGATTTTGAGTCCATGTTGAATAATGATAAAAGTTGTCCAGTATGGCCCACTCCAATCACTTCATGTTAAGTACCCTTGACTAACTAACCCAACGTATGAAATATAAGACAACGAATGATAGCAGCACGAGATTGTCCTCAGGAATAGAAGCACTGCAAGTCATAGTCAACAACAACAACAACAACAACAACAACAACAACAACAACAACAACAACAACAACAACAACAACAACAACAACAACAACAACAACAACAACAACAACAACAACAACAACAACAACAACAACAACAACAACATCATCATCAACAACAACAACAACAACAACAACAACAACAACAACAACAACATCAACAGCAACAACAAAAACAACAACAAAAACAACAACAGCAACAACAACAACAACAACAACAACAGTAACAACAATAACAATAATATTCAGATCACAAAACAATCTCTTCTAGATTGACCACCAAACTCCTTACTGCAGCACAAACCCCTTCAGACATTAGCTCCAGAAAAATACCTCCCGAAAGAGGCAAGAACTGGTGTTCTGTCCCACACTACTGAGAATGTTCTGCTTGGTTATGCTGATATGATTTTACTGGCAACTACTATCATGTTTCAATCTCGACATGTTGCCTGCGGTTCCTTGAATGTTGACCTTATCTCCAAATGGTGGGCCGATTGAAACATGACATTTAACACGTTTAAGTCTGAGTCTGTTTCATATCAGTGTTAAATGACTGCATAACAATCTCTTTGTGAACGATTCAGTTTTGCAGGAATGCCATGAACTAGAAATCTTGGGTATCACATTTGGCTTTTAAGCTGACATTTGAACAACACATTTGGTCCACGGCTGTTTCTGGTGTTCGTTAACTGGAAAGGTTTGTAGGACTTCTAAGATGCTACCATTTAACCAGTTGTTTTTGTTGCTTTATTTCGCTGCTTTTTGAGTACTACTGTCTTGTCTACTGCCTGACCTTGCCTGACGCTAATTGATAGTGTTTTTCATACAACTCATTTTCTTTGTAGTGGTAAGCTGTTGTTCGATCTTAGTCATTGCCGTAAGAACATACATACATAATATACCAAAGGCTTTTCCCCCAACACGGGGGGTAGCCAAAAAGAAAAAAACATAGAAACCACTCCCACCAATTCCATTTCCTATATATTCCACTCCCCTCCACACTCCCTCTTATCTTGGCACCTCCTGGATGACGGGTCATCCCTGCATCCTGTCCACTGCCCTGGGTCAGAAGCAGTGTCGCAAGACACAGCACATCCACAGCAAGGCCACTTCATAAATTCGGCGACCCCCCCCCCCCTCTCCGTCCCCTCATGCAGAAAAGGAGAAGGCGGGAAGAAATCCCTACGGGCTGCGTAGATTTTTTTCTCATACATACTATCTCACCCCCCATCTCCCACCCACTCCCCCTCATGCATCACAGCATCATCTATACACAACCCCTATCCATTCACCCCTATCTTCTGTCCTCTCCCGTCCTTCCTCAACAGACATTCCACTCTTTTGTAATGCCCCTTTCACCCCATCCATCCATCTCATCCTAGGACGCCCCTTCATATTCACTCCTTCCACCTCTGCCTTCCATACTTCTTTTACTAATCTTTCTTCACTCATTCTTTCCATGTGTCCAAACCATCCTAATACTCTTTCATCAACCCCTTCTCCCAGTTTCCTTTCCACCCCTGTTCTCCTCCTCACCTCCTCATTTGTCACTCTATCCAGCCTAGTAACCCCTATCATACTTTTCAGAAATTTCATCTCAAACACATCAAACTCCTTCTCTCTTCCTCTCTCATGTTCCATGTTTCTGCCCCGTACAATGCTGTTGGCACAATCACTCCTTCATATAACCTCCTCTTGGCATCCATTCCCAGATGTCTATTTCTCATTACACTTTTCAATCCACCAAGGCATTTACTCGTTTCTCTCAATATACATTCTACCTCCACCCCCACTCCTCTCTTTCCTGCCACATTTGCACCCAAGTATCTAAAACTATCGACTTCCTCCAATCTTGCACCCTTAATGCTCACTTCCAGCCTACTGTGACTCTCTCCCCTTGTACATCTCATCACCTTTTACCCACATTTATCTTCAGTTTCCTTCTTTCACACACCTTCTCAAACTCTGTCACTAACTTCCTCAATCCCTCCTCTGATCCTGCTATAAGTGCAGTGTCGTCAGCAAACAGCAGCTGGCTCACCTCCCACTTTTCTCCATTTTCTTTAACCCACTACCCTTGCATTCACCTCTCGCACCACCCCATCCATGTAAAAATTGAACAGCCAGGGCGACATAACACATCCCTGACGAAGTCTCACCTTTACCTCAAACCATTCACTCTCTCCATTTCTAATCCTATTACAAGCTCTACTACTCTCGTAAAAACTCTTGACTGCTCTTAACAGCTTTCCTCCTATTCCATATATCTGCAATACCTCCCACCATACCTTCCTGTCTACCCTGTCGTAAGCCTTTTCCAGATCCATAAAAGCCCAAAAAATATTCTTACCTTTTCTTATAGCTTTCTCACATATCTGTCTTACCACAAAAATCTGATCTACACAGCCCCTACCTGTCCTAAACCCACACTGTTCCTCACCAATTACTCCCTCTGTTCTTCTCCTAATCCTCTCAATCAAGACCCTCCCATAAGCCTTCCCAACTACACTCAACAAGCTGATCCCTCTGTAACTACTACACTCACACTTGTCCCCCTTTTCCTTGTAAAGCGGAACTATACAGGCACTCCTCCAGTCCTCCGGCACTCTACCCTCTCTCAAACAAACATTAAATAACCTCACCAGCCAGTCCACCATAACTGTATCTCCTTTCTTCAGACATTCTGCATGGGATCCATCCAGACCAGGTGCCTTACCTGCTCTCATCATCTTAACAGCTGCTTTCACTTCATCCTTCCCTATTTCTCCTCCATTTTCTTCACTCATCACTCTCATTTTCTTAGAGTTTCGCACTGCAACTACCTTTCCTTCCCCATCCTCCTTCACATTTAGCAACTCCCTAAAATATTCTGCCCACCTTCATCTCACTGCCTTCTCTTCCATTATCATCTCTCCATCTGCCGTAAGAACAGCATGGTTTTTATGTTCTGTACATCCATTGTATGATTGTGTGCCAAGTTTGTGCGTGCCCTCCAGAACCACGAAGCTTGCGTTGATTGCATTTTTTTCAGTTTGCGACTGGTGAGGTGTCATACAAGCCAGTATCAACAGTGTTTCCCGCCCACTTCTGTTGGTCAGTGAAATTGTTTGGATAGTGATACTAGCACAGTGGATGTTACCCCTCAAGTTTAAATTAGCAGCTAACAGGTCGCTGAAGGGAACTAGTGACTAGTAATTTCTGCCATTTATATGTCATATTTTGTTGTGTTTTTCTTCTCTGTCCCACAGCCATATGTTCTATATATATTTCCACTTGAATATCATTGATCCCATTGAGCTTTGTCACGACAAAACATATAATGAGTGATTCTTTCTTCTTTAACTTGTCGTTTCCCCTATTTTTTAATCAGCTCTGTCTCTATGAGTGTAAACTACTTACAGTCTTATTACTGAGTTACTCCTTCTGTCTCTGAATCGTTTCTTCTCTATCACTTCCTCACCCTCTCATCTGTCACTCCAGTATAAATATGGCTTCTCTTTTTTTTCGTAGGTTTCTTTCCCACTTTTGTTTTCTGTCCTTCCCTCATTGCGTCCCTCCTTAGCCAGTCTTGAAATTCCATTTACTTGTTAGATTCCATGTCCTATTAGTTATCTCATTCATCGTGCTTTGTGATTTAAACTTTATTATCATAGGGCATTGCATACCTTATACATATTTTTCTAACCTAATACTTTTATTTTTTCTTGTATGTTTTCCTTATTGTCCATAATTTGTTGCGCAGCTTCTTTGCTTTTTGCCTTTTTCGTATTTCTCATTATCGGCTGAAAGAAACCTGCACAGCGAAGCTATAGCGATAATCCCATACCACACTCCTGTTCATATGGCCACTTCCCGAAGGTTGAGTGTGATTTGGAATTTTTCCGCCAGAATCATCAGAAATTTAAAATTCCCGGCTCTGTGCAGGAATGCGCATTGACGACCCCACCTCCCCCTCCCTACTCCTCCCTTCTTAGCCGGCTCGCCCGAGTCCTCACTTCTAAGCGCGGAATCAGACTGAGCGGTCTCCCCGCTGCCGGCCTTTGGTTTTTGCCGGTGAGTCTGTTTCCTGCTTGTTATTCAACTGATAGTTTCAGCGCTTTCTGCATGGTTACCGGTCTGTCCCCTTCTTCGACCACCCTATTAGTGAACCAGTTGTTGCCTTCTTAAATCTAATTGGTACGGTTTGTGCACATTGCTGCGAGTCTGGTGGTGCGGAGGGGGGCGCCCCTGGGGGTCGTCTGGCCTCTCGACAGCCCCATACCTCCTACGATCATTGGTCCTCTAACGCCTCACGGCTTGCCTCGTCAGGCCCTAGGCGTAGACTTCGACCTTAACCATTCGTAATCAGTTCCCCATACGTCTCTGGGCTGTCCGTGGTAAGGACCCGGGCCTCTCGGAGGACAGGGCGACGTGTTTCATGGTACGGAGGGTGGCGCCCCCGAGGGTCACCAGGTCTCTCGGCAGCCCTATACCTCCGATCATCAATGGTCCTCTAACGCCTCACGGCTTGCCTCGTCAGGCCCTAGGCGTAGACTTCGACCTTTTCAGCTCGTAATCAGTTCCCCATACGTCTCCGGGCTGTCCGTGGTAAGGACCCGGGCCTCTCGGAGGACAGGGCGACGTGTCTCATGGTACGGAGGGTGGCGCCCCCGAGGATCATCAGGCCTCTCGGCAGCCCCATACCTCCGATCATCAATGGTCCTCTAACGCCTCACGGCTTGCCTCGTCAGGCCCTAGGCGTAGACTTCGACCTTTTCAGCTCGTAATCAGTTCCCCATACGTCTCCGGGCTGTCCGTGGTAAGAACCCGGGCCTCTCGGAGGACAGGGCGACGTGTCTTATGGTACGGAGGGTGGCGCCCCCGAGGGTCATCAGGCCTCTCGGCAGCCTCATACCTCCGACCATCAATGGTCTTCTAACGCCTCTTGACTAACGCCCACAGACGAGGTCGCTCGGAAACGACCTCGACCTCGCATGTATGTTGTTATACGTTCTATAATCGATTTTGTGACTTCACTACACCCTCCGGGGATCGGAATCCACCTTGCCCTACTAATTTGATTCTCTTTACCATACCAAAGAAAGGCCCAGGAAAAACGAGACTGGCTATGAACCTGAGCGCACTGAACAAATTCTTGAAACCCTTGCGATTCAAGATGGTGTCGGTGGCTCAGGTCCGGTCAGCACTCCGGGAGGGGAGTTGGGTTAGCGTCCCTGGACCTTCAGGACGCAGATTGGCATTTCCCCATCCACCCCCGATATCGTCGTTTCCTGACGTTCCAGGTAAGGAGGAAGACATATAATTTTACCAGACTCCCTTTCGGACTCTCGCTTACCCCGAGGATCTTCACGAAACTAGTGAGAGTGGTAGACGTACGCTGGACGGAAGCAAGCGTCTCCACACTCATTTACCTAGACGGCTAGTTGATGCATTTGCCCACCGGGGAGGGTGCATCGGCCGACATCTCGGTGGCTATGAGAGTGTTGGTGGACGTGGAGTTCGGGGAGGACTGGGACGGGTCTGCCCTCGCTCCCACACAGAGACTTTATTGGCTCGGGATTGAGTGGGACACAGTCGGCGCTCTTCGGGTGCTCCACTGCGCCAAGAGAGCGTGCTTCTCTCACACGTTCTCCCGCCTTCGGTGGTGGTGATGGTGGTGGTGGTGGTGGGGGGGGGGGGTTGTGTTGCCTCAACTTCGCGACCCCGGCCCTTCCACTGAGCTGCTTGGGGCGCCGACGGCTGGTGCGGGAGGTCGACAGGAGCATACCGCTCCTCCCGCGCGACCTGCCCGGGCCGGTACCCTCAGCACTCCACAGCTTATTGCGTCCCTGGCTTCGGTCGGGGGCCCTACGCCGGTCGGTCCCATAGTCCCCGCCCCCACCTCGAATGGCAGGAGCGGCGGACGCCTCGGACATGGGGTAGGGCTTCCAGTCGAGCTGAAGACATCAAGCTTGCCGGGGATGGTCGGGAGCTGATAGTGGTGAAAGAATGACTCGAGCGACACCCCGAATTCTCCTGCATGAGCGTCCGCTTGGACATAGACAATGTGACGGCATTACAGTGCGTGCAGAGGCAAGGTACGGCCCGACCAGGTCCACTCCTAGCCCTGTTGGAAGACATCTTCGCCGAGGCATCACGCAGGGCCATATCACTCTCGGCGAAGTATGTTCCGGGCCGGGAGAACGACTGGGCGGACGCTCTATCCAGGTTTCAGGAGACCTCCGTGGTGTGGCAACTACGCCCACAAGTGTTCGAGTCGCTCTCCCTCCGCTACGGCACCCCAGAGGTGGACCTCTTTACCTCCCCAAACACGACCCAGCTCCCCCTCTACCTCACCTACATCCAAAGGACACGCACAGGAGGCCCAGACGCCTTCACGGAGGACTGGAACAGCTGGAAGTACGTATACATTTTCCTCCTCCAGCGACACCGGTCCTCCTGAAGGTGATGCAGACCCTCAGGTCCTTCAAGGGTCAGGTCCTCCTGATAGCTCCCTACTGGCCAACCCAGCCGTGGTTCGGGGAGCTAATGAGATGGTGCCCTTCTCCCCTTCTACTGGGGCCAGCCTGCCTAGCCAACAGCCTTACCGCACCTCTCCAAGTGTCACTCCAACTTGATACTTGGAGTTTCTACGGGGAGCTCTCAGCCAACTCTTCTCTACAGAGGCAGTAGACAAGATGCTCAGAGCTCACTTTCCGTCCTCAGTGCGGCAGTGTGGTTCCTGCTGACGGAGATTCCGGAACTGCCTTCGAAGACACGCGATGGTGACCATCTCCGCCAGCACGGTTCTGGACTTCCTGATTTGGCTGGCTGACTCCACCAACAGGGCACCGGCGACGATCTCGACTCACTATACAGCCCTCACTGATCCGCTACGCTTTGGCATGAACATCCGAGTGTCACAGAGGGTGCGAACCCTCCTAATGAAGGGGATCAGCGCCTCGAGAGAGCCGAGACATCAAGCGGTCCTGTCCTGGTCCTTGCATCGTGTTCTGCAGTACCTGGGATTCGAAAGGGCCATTATGGAGGAAGAACACTTCTCTCAACGTGCTGTCTTTCTGCTCGCCTTGACTACGGACTACAGGGCTTCACAGCTGGCGGCAATCACCCGCCACCCGTCCTTCTCCAAACTGGAGCAGGACAGCTCGGCCCTAACCCTCTCTCCATCACCAACATTCCTGGCCAGGAAAAGGCCGAGCGGGCGACATGATTGGCCCTCTCAGAATACAATCCTTCCTGGAGGGAGGACGCCCACAACCGCTGCACCCGGTCCGTGCGTTCGAAGACTACGTGGAGCACACGGAAGAGATTTCTGAGGATCGTCTCTTCTACAACTCGAAATCTAGGATCCCCCTAACCCCGAGGTCCCGGGCGCACCTGCTTTGCCGCATTTTGGAGAGAGCCGACCCGGGCCATGCCCCGCACGCCCACAGCATCAGGGACTTCGTGGCATCGCTGGCGTTTCTCCGCACCCACTCTGTGGAGCGGGTGCGGGACCTAGATGCTGGGCATCGACGACTCCCTTGGGGACACGTCTCTTCCACTCGGTCGCCCCTGTCCCATGTGTCGCAATGGAAACGGCTCCACCCCTTTCATCTCAAAAAAAAAAAAAAAAAAAAAAAAAAAAAAAAAAAACCGGGGGAGGGGGAGGGGGCAAAGGGCGACCGAAGAGTGGGGAGGGGCCCAGGAACCGCTGAACAGGATACGATTTTCGTATAATTTACGCATTGTGTGAACAGTGCAATGTTGTGCATGTCACATTCTTCGGTGTGGGTACTTGACGTTTCTTTTCTCCCTCTACTGAGTGATAAAATGAATAAGTCTCCCATAGAAAAGACACACGTAATAACGGTTTGAATCAGGGTTCACCTCTCCTCCCACATGTCCTCGTCTCATGCATCGCTTCGCTGTGCAGGTTTCTTTCAGCCGATAATATTTCTTTGTCGCGGCTCGTGCCGCTTAAATTGTTTTTATCGGCTTAAGAAACCTGCACAGATTTAGGGTCCCTCCCTCCTCCCACAGGCGAAGCCTTTATTTCTCATTGAAGTGAGGACTCGGGCGAGCCGGCTAAGAAGGGAGGGGTAGGGAGGGGGAGGTGGGGTCGTCAATGCGCATGCCTGCACAGAGCCGGGAATTTTAAATTTCTGATGATTCTGGCGGAAAAATTCCAAACCACATTCAACCTTCGGGAAGTGGCCATATGACCAGGAGTGTGGTATGGGATTATCGCTATAGCTTCGCTGTGCAGGTTTCTTAAGCCGATAAAAACAATTTAAGCGGCACGAGCAACGACAAAGAAATATTTTTGTTAGAAAACGTTCCTCCTTCTACTCTACAACAACACATTTATCCTTGATATACCATATCTCTTATAAAAAATTCTCTACTCTAAGGTACGCTTATCATCTTTGTCAATTATTTTTTCTCCATTCCACAATCTTAGTGAACTGGACTTGTTCCTCTCCTGTACCCTTTTGCACAATTTCTGCTCTTTTATGATCTCTGATGATTTCTTTATCATCTATGGCATTCTTGTTGCTTTTTTACATCGTCCTCCAGCTTATCCTTTTTCACCTTTAACTTGTCATTGTCATGTTCACTATAAACCCACTATCGGAGAAATAATATCGGGAGTACAGGAAAACTTTATATTTCGACTACTTTCTGTAGTCCTCTTCGAAGAGGACTACAGAAAGTAGTCGAAATATACAGTTTCTCTGTACTTCCGATATTATTTCTCCGATAGTGGGTTTATAGTGAACATTTACAAATGTGTTATAACATACCAGTTTCCAATTGTCATAGTCACTTTCTAACTAGTCAGACACTTTCTTTTGGTTTTCTTTCAATCTAGTCAATTCGTTTAACTGACATTTCAACTTTTATACTCTTATCCCGTGGACTGTCAAATGCTTGTAACTACACTCAGTCCTCTTTGTCTTCATCATATCTTCCGTTTTTGTCATTAACAACTGAATTATTGTGGCCTTTCTTGATTTTGGAAGATCCATATTAATCGTATAATTAAAATCTTACTATATTAGTCATCCTGTCTTTGTTCAGCATCGATACAGAGATCGACGCTATCTCAGCCGGGCACCATGTCCACCACCTCTCTGTTCTTCACCTACCTGTGTGTGTGTGTGTGTGTGTGTGTGTGTGTGTGTGTGTGTGTGTGTGCGTATTTACCCAGGTTTGTTTACCTAGTAATAATATAAAGGATAAGAGCTACGGTTGTAGTATGGTTTCTATGTCTCCGTCGGTTACGTATGTGTGTGTGTGTGTGTGTGTGTGTGTGTGTGTGTGTGTGTGTGTGTGTGTGTGTGTGTGTGTGTGTGTGTGTGTGATTCACCATGGTTCACCATGGTCTTGGACCATATGTTGGGTTCGTGATCGACAGTTTTTACCCACCCGGCTGAGAGCTCAGAGCTCATATATATACACACGACTCCCAGCCCACGAGTGTTGATGTAACGACTCGCAGCGCAGCGAAACTGAAATTATATCAGCCCTTGGCGGGATTCGAACTCGGACCGATGTAGCAGTAGTTGCGCACGCTACCACTGCGCCATCGAGTCTTGTGTGTGTAAATGTGTGTGTGTGTGCTTCTGTGTGTGTTCATATGTGTGTGTACGTGTGCGTGTTTGTGCGATAATCTGTGTATGAATATTTTTTGTATGTGTGTATGTGTTTGTATGTTTTACATAATCGTGTGATTATGTACATGTGTGAGCGCGCGCGCATGCGCATGACTGTGTCTATGTGACAATGTATTAATGTTGATATGCATAAGCAAACAATGTGCTTTTTGTAAGTATGTCTTTCTTTCAAACTTGGCAGTAAACTAGACTTTAAAGACACAAAATCATTTCTAACTTTGACTTCAGTCCAGAGGGTGAATATTCTTACTTGAACTCTACTCTGTTTCATGCTTCTAGATATTGCCTCCCTCTAGAATCTTTAATCTAATCTCATATGATCTGGCTCACTCTTGATTCGATATTCCCTAGACTAGGAGGAAAGATCTAATGGAAGCTGAAATCTGGTTGGTTTGATTTCTTCGATTTTTTTTTTCGTTTAATTCTTTTTCTTCTTTACTTCCTCTTTCATATAATTTTTTTTCGATTTATATTTACCTGCTCTCTTCCCTCCATCCTCTTTGTCCTCTCTTCCTATCATCTTCCCTACTTTCTTGTTCGCCCTTCTCTTCATTGCCCCCTCTTTCCTTTCTACCTCCCTCTCTCCTTTTTCTCTTTAAACCCCTTCTTCCTCCGCACCCCTCTCTCTATCTTTCCCCTTCCTCCCTCTCTCTCTTTTTCTTCTACCCTCTCCTCTCTCTCTATTTTTTCTATTTCTTTCTCTTTCTCTTTCACCCTTCACCTCTCTCTATTTATTTCTTTCTCCTTCTCCTTCCTCATTCTCTTCCTCCTTTCCTTTTTTCATTTGGTAGCAAAAACCTTACTAAATAATACAATTTCATTTTCCTGATTTCCGTTAAGTGTATGGTTTCATATAAAGTTGAATTATACTGCACAACTACAGCTGAGTGTACCTCAATGCAAGATACACAAACTATGATATCCATCATTTCTCCCTTTTGTTCTTGATTATCTCAATAGATTATTTAAAATAGTTGGCAGGAAGTTGACACATCCAAATCCAGAAGATTTGATAGTGCAAACTTAAATGTAATTTCCCCCTGGCCTTCAGTTTGTCGTCATATTTCTATTCCCCCACCGCAGTTTCTACCATAGATTCCTTCCCATGCTTCAATTGTCTCCCAACCCCCTTTCCACCCCCCCCCCATCACCACTAAACTCTCTACTCAATCCCACCCACTCCGCCTTCTAAAACAAATTCAAAATCAATATCAACATACAGTGAATGGCAGCACCAGGCCCTAACGACATACACACCGGCACTTGAGGCGGACCCCTCCCGCCTCCCCTCCCGGCCTCACCAGTACAGGATGAGCCCTGTAATTGGCCCAACTAGTCAGCCCGTTTCTCTGCTCTTTGGAAGCTGGGAGCTTGTCTCTTTTTTTAACTAACCACCGCCTAATGCAGTCTCCTTCCCTCACCCTCGCTGCTCCAAACTCGCTTTGATTGCAAGCACGCCTCTTCTCAGCCTCCAGCTCAGACACCCTGATTTGAGACACGTTTCTTCGCAGCCCCTCCAACTTATCCACCTGTTTGTTCATGGTCACAAAAGTACATAAATGATCTCTTAAAATCACTCAAACTCTTGATGGAGGCTAGAGGCAGTCATCTGGATCTTCTAACCACTGACAGGTACACTCATTCTTGTCCAACACGTACTATCGGTCTTCGACATGTACTTCTAATCTCCAGCTTAGCATTCACGAACATAGAAAGTCATACTCACGACATCTATATATCTGCCATGTGCAGGATTTGACAGTCATGTATTGCTGGTTGTGACTTCAGCAGAAAATGCATTCTGGAAAACATGGACCCACATTTCAAGAAAATCGTATGCAGTACAAATTATTCATGTTGTACATACCAACACCAGTATTCTAAGTCAAGTCGATATTGACATCATGAAAACACGTCTCAAGATGAGAGGCCACATTGTAGTGTGTCTACAAATATGCGACTAGAAATATGACCATTAGTATGGAAATATGTTAACAAAATGTGTGTCACCATTGAGTCCATTTTACGATTTAACTGAAAATATTATCCTTATACTTTTATACTTTTTATACAATACTTATTTTTTTCTTAAACTTTTTAACAAGGAACTGTCGGTTCGGATTTTCGAAACCTGGTTACTCAGTAGCCAAAATTAAGACATTTTTCTGCACGATAAATGGTAGCTTCACAAAAGGATTACAAAGGATTACAAAGGCGGAGCATGCCGACAGGAGACCTGTTGGTCCATAACTAGGTCGGATGCGAAAAAAATATATATATAAATGATAAAAGAAATAGATAAAATAAAAATTATAATAATATGAATAATAATAGATAAAATAAATAATACATAGGTACAGTTAGATAATATACAAACAGGTAAATAGTAGAAAATAATAAACTGACAGATAAATAATAATAAATGGAAATCAAGCAAATAATAAATAAACAGACAAATAATAACAAACAAATAATCAAATAATATAAAATAAATGGTAGTCATTACAGCATCTTGCTTAGTGTTTATCTAAACGGATCTTAAAACTTCGAAATGAACTACATTGCACTGCCTCTGCAGGAAGTTTATTCCATTCATTAACTACACGGTTGGCGAAGCTGTTTCTACCCACTTCCAAATTAAGTCTATTTCCTGACAGTTTGAGACCATTATTTCTTGTCGGATTCTCATTCAGTGTAAGAATTTTGTTACATTTGATGTTGTCAATCCCCTTTAGAATCTTAAATACCTGTATCAAGTCACCTCTGAGTCTACGCTTTTTTTTTTTTTAGGAAAAAACAGATTCATGTGTTTTAGTCGATTTTAGTATGATTTATTTTTTATATTTGGAATCAGTTTTGTGGCTCGCCTTTGTACTTTTTCTAATCTGTCAATGTCTTTAATGAGATTCGGTGACCATACGGAAACAGTATATTCCAAATGTGGACGAACTAACGATTTATATAGCTTGTTAATGAGAGATGACCTTTTGAATTCAAAAGATCGCGCAGTTAGTCCTAGAATCTTACTTGCTTTCTCAGAGGCTGAAATATACTGCTTAGATGATTTGAGATCGTTACTGATAATTACCCCTAGATCCTTCTCACTATCCACTTTTGTTAACGAATTTCCAAATAACTTGTAATCGTACTTATTGTTATTTTTACCTATGTGCATAACCTTGCATTTACTTGTGTTAAATTTCATTAGCCACTTTTCAGACCATTGCTGTAATTTATCTAAATCTTCTTGAATATCTAATTGATTTAAGTGATCATTTGCCATTTCGCACAATTTTGTATCATCAGCAAATTTGGAGACAATAGATTTTAGTCCGTGGTCTATATCATTTATATATACTATGAATAGAAGTGGCCCAAGAACGAAACCCTGAGGAACTCCACTCGTAACATTTTTCCATCTAGAAGTTTTGCCATTTAAAACAACTCTCTGTTTTCGATCATTCAACTAATTTCTAGTCCAACTTAATAGGCTGCCACTTACTCCGTGTGAAGCTAATTTAGTAAGTAGTCTTTCGTGGGGAACGATATCAAAAGCTTTTGCATAGTCTAAATATATTAAATCTATATTGTTTCTTTTGTCATAACTCGAGATGACTGTGTTGTAGAATTCACCAACTAAAGAATGTTTTTCAGATCGCCCTCATATTTGTAATCAACGAAGAATACTGATCAATCTTAACTTCTACTATCGCGCTTTAACTACTGCTCTCCTTAAGTCCATTTTTGATCACCTCTATGGCCTCACCTCTTCTGGTTACTAATGAAAAACACACACACATGCGGACATTTAGCAATTGGAGAGGGCAGACATACAATCCAGCTGTGCAGTAGAAGTTGGGAAAACAACCTAATTTCGAGTAATAAGCATTGTATTGAAGACCATGGGGTTCCAATCTATGATAAGTAACAATCTAGATGGGTATATCTAATACGAAAAGAGTGGAAAGCGATATAACAGAAAAATATAAACTGGAAGGTAAATGAAACTGTAAATTGCGCTGCCATCGGATCCAGTCTCTTGACTACGCTTCGAATGTCGCCCATTGCCTCGTTAGAGGCCAAACGCCCATTACCTCACTTGGGGTTAATCAGGAACGTGCTCTGCCTCACCTGGGGTTAATCAGGAACGTGCTCTGCCTCATCTGGAGTTAATCAGGAACGTGTTCTGCCTCACCTGGGGTTAGTCAGGAACGCGCTTTGCCTAGTTTGAGGTTATTCAGCAACGCTTTACGCGGAAAGTGAACCCTACTCACTTCTCGTAAGATACACACACACACACCTCTCACGAACATAACCAGGTCCCACGCACAAACATCTACACGTACCTTTTCCTCGACTAAAATTCGCTCCCTTTCTAACTTCCCATTAAACTACATCTTCTCATTTCAGTTTACCTCCCACTAAAGATTTTTCCTTTTTTCAACCTTTCTCTACTACTACGCCTCCTACCATTTTCTTAACTTTTGGTGATTCTAATCGCAGGCGTCGGCGCCGCCGTCCAAGTTCCCTGCCCGTTTCTCCCGAGCCACCACCATCAATCGCCCCTTAGTTTATCGCCCATGCAAAAAGCGCTTATTGGCAATAGCCCTCTTTTATACACTACTATCTTTTCATTTTTATAGCCCAATTCTAGTCCACCCAATAAAGACCTAACTAGGGTTTCTTGTCTCCGTAGCCTAAACCCGCTGGATTACCATCTGAACTCATCGTGGAATTAAGGCGTGTGCGTCCGGCACGCTAGGACCTTGCAGT
>NC_134804.1:15671864-15674364 GCF_046742065.1 Oratosquilla oratoria | reverse complement strand
GAACGCAATCCAAAATCCCGTAGTATTGGCACGTCCGTTACAGTGTGACATCAAAATACAGGTTCTGAAGTTATACTGTGGTGTTTTGCAACAAATTCTAACTTCCCCATTTTTTTATGGGGAGGGATTGTTTTGGGTATCTATTGCAACGCAGGATCGCGACATATTGACGAATCTCCTATTTTATAGGAACAGTATTTGGATTTTTGTTTTGCGAACGATACGCCTTAGTCAGATTTCCGCGGTGACTCAACTGACCACCATGATTTGCGTGACTGCAGATTACACTAAGGCACTCGAGGGATTACGGCGAGATGATTGTTGATTAACGCCTACGAGGTGACACGCTACCTGGCGAGGAAGAAGTCACCGGGTGAAGGTAGTAAAGCCGCAAAAATAAATTGTGTTTCGTGACTAGAAGAGATTTAATAGGTGGGACAGAGTAACTTTTTTCCTGGCCTGTGGGACATAAATAGGCTGAGCATTCTGGAATTATATCCAAACGTGGCTCAGGACGCATCAAACAGATAAGGTGGCTGTATGAATGAACACCGTTGGAAGCATTGGAAACTACCACAATGAAGCTCAAAATTAATCTATCACTTTCCTTTTATTTCCTTTATTAACAATGCATTTGGAAAACAATCATGACAAATAATCATTATTTTTTCCCACAGCAGACACCATATCGAGTGATGAAAGCTGTAATATGAAGTCCTTAGCGAAATAAGACTGTCAGATTTTCTGTTGTATCGGAGATCATTCGTTCGGCGTAAGATTCTAAGGAAGTGTGGTGAGGGGGGGTGGGTGGTAGTCTAAGACAACTGGCCGACGGGGCCAGTTCTCGAATACATCGAGGTCTTCTATACACGGAAGCACGAGTTAACCCGTCCCGTGGTGCCGCCGTCCTCATAGCTTTATTCCAGCCATCAGCAGACGATTCTGTTCAGATGAGGGAAACTTACTCGCCACCTGTCTCCATTTAGGAATGGCGTCGTCTTATTAGTTCAATTACGTCAATCATCAGATAAATCTACTTAAATATGGGGAACCACACGGTGACAAAAGTGTTTAACCCTTTTTTATCTTAGCTTGGCTCTTGTGAGAATGAATTAATTTTATATATTTCCTCTAGAAGTTGTCAGGCGGTTTTATCCCGCCGAGAGAAACCGCTACTCAAGGGTTAAAAACGATTTTGATAAATTCGTTCAGGCATGGAGTTGGCTTATGTATACACTATAAAAACATATTTTATTCAGTTAAGGGAAACCCTTTCACTCTCCAGAGGGTTAGGAATGTCTCGGGGATGGTCGTATAAATGGGTAAAAAAATGGGTACATCTGTTGAACGGAATCTAAGCGATACCGTAGATTTATATTGCTTTTTGGGCGCTCCCGCTAGCGACGTATTATGTCAGTGTTTCCCAACCTTTTTTGGCTGCGACCCTAAATCCACTCTTAGCCTGGAGTCACGACCCTAATTGTAATAATAAATTCAACCATTTCATGTTATATTTCTACGTACTTGCATAATGTTTATAAACTTTCGTTTTTATAGTTCAGTTTATATTTACTAGCACAATGAATTTTAAATACATTTGAAACTTGAATGAAAAAAAAAGTTAAAAAAGACCCTCTGGCGACCCTCAAAAACACCCTCGCGACCCTAGTTTGGGTCGCGACCCTGGGGTTGGGAACCACTGTATTATGTCATGTGCTAAGCAATTTGAAGGTTGTTTTGCAAGTTATTGGTGAAATAACTGACTGTGAGATGCTGCTAATAGACTGAAAATAGTTTTTTTTTGTATAATCTTATATTGAGGTACATGGACAGTCATCTCCTTGGTAACCTGAAGGATCATTGTTTGGTACTATTAGTTGGTTCTGGCTACTGAATTATATTTCTTGGCTGAGGTGACTTTCCAAATATTACTTTTAAAATATTAGATAACCCTTTTCATGAACGTTCTCAAAAGTTTCAATGTTTATGTAAGACCTTGAGAATATGTAATAGGTATCCTTTCGTCCCAGGATTTGTTTTTTCGCAAACTTTTGCATCTCACTCCTACCTAGAGAGTTCTGGAGCATCCAGACACAGGCAATTATCTGGGGATAACGATTGCTTCAGGTACGTTCCAAAGTCTGATATAAAGCAGTGAAATTATGTCACCGGGCCTTTATTTCGGCTTAGAATGACAAAGAATATTGATAGGCAATTTTGGGCAGAGGGATTGGTTTCTTCCGGCTGATGAAGATCGTCTGGATTGAAGCAGTATAAAAAAATGGCTTAGCTTTTTATCACTGGTGTGATTTTCCATCTTCCCATGCAAGGCGTAAGCCAGAGCCACCATGAGAACAAGTTGATTTCTACACTGGAAAGGTTAATGTCGCTTCTGTTACTTCGTCGCAATTTATATTGGTTAATAAGGTTTTCAACAGGTACTGAGAGGTCACCAACTGTTGACAGAAGTCTTATTTGGGAAATGAGCCTTACGGGTGTC
>NC_134804.1:15664364-15666864 GCF_046742065.1 Oratosquilla oratoria | reverse complement strand
TGTTCAATGTTAGAATGTATTGGTGGCTGATGTGGGCGCTGAAATACGTGTCACCTGGGCCGAACGCGATCGTACTCAAACATGATTGGTCAATTCTGATTGAGGCTTGATCTTCGCATGCTAGGTAAAGCTCGCAGGTCCAGCGCTTGTACGTTGATATTTGGATTTAATTCCTTGATACTCGTATGTAAATCTTCCACTAAAGGTAGACGACGCACATCTTTACATTCACATAAAATATCGGTATTTTCTTCCAATATTTTCCTGATGAGGCTAATTTTGTGCACAGAGGAGAATGGAGAGATCAATGATAGGAATAACGCTGAGAGACGGAAAGAGATCAAGTTGGATGAGAGAGCAGACTAGAGTGAAAGATATTGTAGAGGCGGTAAAAGAGAGGAAGTAGAACTGGGCAGGTAAGTTAGTGCCAACGACTGATGAGCGATAGATCAAGTGTATTACTGAGTGGACGCCGCGAGATGGGAAACGTGGAAGAGGGAGACCAGGCGGAAGGTGGAGAGACGATATTGAGAAGCTTGCAGAAGTGACGCGGCAGAGGTTGGCGCGGACGTGTAAATCATGCAATGCTATGAAGGAGACCTTTGTTCACCAGTGGACTCAGGATGGCTGATTTTATATATATATATATATATATATATGTATATATATATATATATGTATATATATACATATATATATATATATGCATATATACATACATATATATAAACATATACATACATATATATATACATGTATATATATATATATATATATACAAGGTATATATATATATATATATTCATATATATGCATGTATATATGTACACACACACACACACACACACACACACACACACACACACACACACACACACACACACACACACACACACACACACACACACACACACACACACACACACACACACACACACATACACACACACACACACACACACACACACACACACACGTATACACACACACACACACACACACACACACACACACACACACACACACACACCACACACAATGTACACACACACACACCTGTATATATATATATATATATATATATATATATGTATTTTTACCTGTATATATATATATATATATATATATATATATATACATACATATATATACATATATATATGTGTGTGTGTACATAAATATTTATACACATTCTCTCTCTCTCTCTCTCTCTCTTTCTCTCTCTCTCTTTTTCTCTCACTCTCTTCCTTTCTCCCTCACTCTCTCTCTTTATATCCCCTCCTTCTCTCTCTGTCTCTCTCTCTCTCCCTCTATCTTTGTATCTCTCTCTCTCCCTCTATTTCTGTATCTCTCTCTCTCTCTCTCTCCCTCTATCTCTGTATCTCTCTCTCTCTCACTCTGTTACTATCTCTCTCGCTGTCTCTCTATCTCTGTTTTCCTATCTCTCTCTCTTCCCCACCTTTCTCCCTCTCTCTCTCTCTCTCTATCTATATATATATATATATATATATATATATATACTATACACATATATATATATATATATATATATATATATATATATATATATACATACATATATATATATACATATATATATATTTATATATATATATATATATATATGTAAGCGGAGTAGAAAACACAAGGAGTCTTAGTCTTGAGTTTATTCCTGACTATTTTCGTAGGTATGCTTTTTCAAAAAGCATACCTGCGAAACTAGTCAGGAATAAACTCAAGACTAAGACTCCTGTGTTTCCTACTCCGCTTACGTCAACCTGTCAGAATGTCTCAACACACACACACACACACACACACACACACACACACACACACACACACACACACACACACACACACACACACACACACACACACACACACACACACACACACACACACACACACACACACACACACACACACACACACACACACACACACACACACACACACACACACACACACACACACACACACATATATATATATATATATATATATATATATATATATATATATATATATGTATATCCCTTTTGCTCTCCCTTCCTCAACCGATCTCTCTCCTTTTTCTTTCCTTTCTTTTATTCCTCAGTGTCGCGACTGGGGACATAATTGGTAGTAATGTTGGGACCTTGGCCGATATGCTGACAACTAATGTCCCAACGGGCGCCTTTCCAGAAGCTCCGCGGATCGCGTGTTGGGTCCGCATTAAGGCGCATTCCGGACGCCACCGCCTCACCTGAAGAGAATCGCGCGCGGACGGCGGGACAAGTCCGGCGGAAAGCGTCAGAGCGCGGTGGGGTGGGTGGGGGTGGGGGGATATCGAGACGGCTTGAGGGAAGAGTTCTACACTCCAAGAGCTTACTCTGTGACCTGAATTGAAAATTGAGAGTGTGAGTCAAAGAGGGAAAGGGTTACTGTCACCGTTGTAGATAATCTCGCATAGTAATGATCGGGTTGGTGGTTCCTATTCAACCTTTTCTCTTGGTTTGAT
>NC_134804.1:15646864-15656864 GCF_046742065.1 Oratosquilla oratoria | reverse complement strand
GCCACCTGTTACTACGAAATAGTCCAAACATAATTAAAGAGCCAACTCAACAATCGCATGTCACCTATAGGTTCACTTGCAAACGAGGGAACTGTGCAACCCTCCCATCCACCTATATTGGCATGACGACTATGAAGTTGAGCAGACGTCTTAGTTACCACCTTTCGTCTGGAGCCCCAAAAACCCACTTACGCCAGGAACATCACGAGAACATAACGAGACAATTGCTCACAGAGAACACCGAGATCATCACAACATGCCCGGACGCACGCCGTCTCCCCATACTTGAAGCCTTAAATATATATACAGTATATATATATATATACATATATATATATATATATATATATATATATATATATATATATATATATAAGTGTGTGTGTGTGTGTGTGTGTGTGTGTGTGTGTATACGAGTACATATATATGTATTTATATATATATATATATATATGTGCATATAATCATTGAAATGATATAGTATGCAGAAAACCACTGGGAAAATGAAAGAGATGAGACCGAGCGCTTTCGTCTATTCAGACATTTTCAAGGTATAGATACATATAAGAGACAATATATATAGTTAGAAGGTTAAGTATATATATATATTGGCTCAAGTGTCCGGACATTTGGTTTTAAAATTTTTGTATATAAAATATATCCAATTTGTATATATATATGACTTAAATTTAAATTATATATATATATATGTATTCTGTGTGTGTGTGTGTGTGTGTGTGTGTGTGTGTGTGTACGTGTGTGTGCATATTATATATATAATATATATATATATATATACATGTGTTTGTGTGTGTGTGTATATACGCATATTTTGTATTTTTGATAGATACTGAGTTGAACACGGCATCATCTGTAGAGCTATTGATTTTCTGATACATAATTTTTCCTTTTCATATCATTTGTTTGAGAGGATTAAAAAAAAAAAAAAAAAAACTTTTCCAATATCTCCCATTTTACTTGACTATAGGAAGCCATATCTAGCATATTGTTGTCGTATACGAAAACCTACATGATTTTTAATACACAATAATACTTAGAAAATTCACAACTGAAATACTAATGGAGGCTGTTGAGCTGATTTCTCGGAGCGAGGCATAACTGTTGGAGCGTGGCGCCCGCAAAGGGACATTTTGTTCAGCTGCTTCTCTGTCGGAATATGTATGGTGGAATTATAGAACAGAAGTATGACTGAAGTCATAGTGGACTGGATATTGATGATGCGAGTTCGTTGTCATATGTAGACGGCTTCCAACATTTTTAGTTTCTTAACATTATTACATTGTGTACCGATCTTAGTGTTACTAATAACGGTTTTCCCTGTTTGAAACGAAATGATCTTATAGTTGATGGCCGTGTTTGATTTTTCCTTTCTGTAAGTGTGGAGACAGAAAGTGGTAATAAAACACCACCATCAGCACTAACTACTATTTTATTAGATAAGGAAACCATTGTCAGTAACACTAAGATCATTACGCAATGTAATAATGTTAAGAATCTGAAAATATTGGAAGCCGTTTACCTAAAAGAACAATCTCCCATCATCAATATCTAATCCAACATTACTTCCTTCAGTACAGAGACATTATTCAGTTATCAGGTGGACTCAGGACGGAGTGGGCTCTCGATCGATTAAGATCCCTTTTTGTCTCAGTTTTGCCCCTCATATGGGGGTTCATCCAGCCAATATTAATTGGAACAAAAAACCCGCGATAAAGGGACTAAACCGGAATAGCAACAAATGAGGAAAGCCGTTTAATTATTTCCCTCGACACGGTAACGTCCTTAATGCCTTCTATTCACGTTGACATCAGGTGATCTTATTGAGCAAAGATAGATGTATCACTGCAACGAAGGGGAATAAGAATACATCGACTATTTTTGCCAAGACGAGAAGACCTTTATGATCTTAGTCTGAACGACGCTAGGCAGTTCTGATTGGATAATGCGGAGTCGCTATATTAAAGACGCTCGCGGTTCTGATGGACTCTCACTCTGTAAAGGCTACTATACACTTTCAATCATGATTGCACAGTCATCGAGATTGTGCAAGCCGTGTTTGGGCCATACACTATCAGTAAGATTGAGCAATCATTACTCATCTCTTGGAGTTTGTGGAGTTGGATGAACTCCCTCCAAAATTCCTGAGTGTCCTGTGTGGTCGCCATGGTTACAAAGGAAAGACTGAGCTGTTGGCGCAATCATCGCCACTAACTATCACTCATGATGGTGTAACTACTATGCTTGAGCTTACAAAATTAAACCGTGTTGGCAATTCCTCAATCATCTGCGCAAACACTCAATCACACCCACTCACACAGGATATGCCTGCGCAATCATGAATATTGTGCAATCATGACTGACAGTGTATAGGGGCCTTAACGGAACCTGGGCTCGAGCTGGCCAATCGGGGTAACGATTTAAGGAGACAGGCAAAAATTGGTTTACCAACAGAGTGGTTAACGAATGGAATAGGCTTAATAACTATGCAGTAAGCGCTGAAACAATTGGCTGTCTTAAGAGAAGATTAGATAACTTTATGGATAGCGATGACAGGTGGTAAGGGATATGGAACTGCCTAGTGTAGGCCTTATGATCTCCTGCAGTCTACTCCATTCTTATGTTCTTATGGATGCTTCGAGGGTCGGTGCTTGTCCAAGGGAAGGAGGAGGGCCACCATTTAGTCTGCTTACCCTAACTTGGCACTGTTTTATTAGAGACCAAGGTTTCCTTCATCCCTGAGACCAAAAATCTTAGCAGAAGGCACTCATTAATAATAGAGACAAATATATAATGACGGAAAAAAAATGTAACTTAGCAAAAGTGAAGTACAAATAAGCTATTTTTGAGGTTTAGAAAGGCTCTGCTAAGTTCAACTTAACTTACTGTAACGATTTTAAAGAAATGATGACAATATTCATTTGCGGTAGCACCATTGTTAAATTTTTGTGAGGTACTTTTTGTATATATCTGTCAACAGTTGTGTACCTATAGCGTTGTCCCAATACCACAATTCACACATGGACAGCTTTGACAATTTTATTGCAGAAAATATATTTTCTTTTGTTTAATGTCAGTAGACTTTATTCAACTTAAAGTATCCCCCATCATTAAATGGCTTATCAATCAATCTATTGACAACGTTCTTTACTTGTAAGAGATTCGCGGTCCCTAGGAAACCGCCCACAGCTACGGGTTGAGCCTAATTGACTCTGTGAAAATATTTATTGTTGTTCTTTAGAAGGGGTGAGTGTAAGGTAGTGTAGTATAAAATGTTTTGTTTCTTCTATAGGATGGTTATACCTATGGCAATTGGAATCTTTTGCCAGGCTGACTTTGTGTTAGTAAAATTGTAATCCCAATCTTTAATTAAGGGTGTCTTTCGGGTTTCACTGACTTTGAAGAGGCTTATGGCAGGGTTGACAGGAAGGCTTTGCGAAATATGTTGCGGATGTATGGGGGAGGGGGAGATCTATTAAACGCAGTCAAAAGTTTATATAAGAGTAGAAGGGCTTATGTGAGGGTCGGGAATGGAGAGAATGAATAGTTTGAAGTATAGGTGGAGCTCCATCAGGAGGGCTGTGTAATATAACCATAGCTGTTCAACGTTTATATGGATGGAGTGATAGGAAAGGCAACCGCAAGAGTGCTGAGTCGGTGGGCGGGAGTGGAAGGAAGTGGAGAGTAAGCCAGATGTTCACTGATGACAATACGTTTGTAGCTGAGCCTGAAGTAATTGGTGGCAAAGGTTGGGAAGGTATGTATAATAGAGAAGTCTGAAAGGAAATGTGGGCAACAAAAAGGTGACCAGATGTACAAGGATAATAGTGGAAGTGGGTTGGAGGTGAATTTGAAGGGAGAGAGGGTGGGAGAAATGGAGAAATTTAAAGTATTTAGGGTCACATATAGCAGGGAATGCAAGAGTGAGAGTGGAAGTAACTTATGATAAAGAACTCAAGTAAATATCTGGAAGGAATGATAAATGTCATGAGAATTAAGTATCTGGGATTTAACGCAAAAAAAAAAAAAAAAAGACTATATAAAAGAGTAACCGTGCTCACGGCATTCTAAAGAGCGGAGACTTAGATTTTGAAGAATATAGAGAGGAAGAGCCTAAATATGTTTAAGATGAAGCGTTTGAGAGGTATGGTGGAAGTTACGAGGATAGATAGAGTGAGAAATGCGGAGGTGAGATGGAGATCGGCGATGACACTGCACTTGTGGCTGAGTCATAGAGTAGAGTGAAGAAGTTGGTTGCTGATTATGAGATGGTGTGCAATAAGAGAAATCTGAAAGCGTGGGGAAAGTAAGATGATGAGATGTATAAGGAATTGTGGCGGGTTGCATGTAATCTGCAAGGGAGGCTGGAGGAAGTAAAGAATTTAAAATATTTCGGGTTCCATATGACAGTGAGTGGTGGGGTAAAGATGAATCCCAGAGTGAAAAAGGGAATTAAATGTCAGGGAGGAATGAGAGGAGTCGAGAAATAGAGATTTGAGAATATATATATATATATATATATATATATATATATATATATATATATATATATATATATATATAGATAGATATATATACATACATACACACACACACACACACACACACACACACACACACACACACACACACACACACACACACACACACACACACACACACACACACACACACACACATATATGTATGTATATGTATATATATATATATATATATACATATATATATATATATATATATACATATACAGCCATGAAAGAATTGAATAGACACCAAGAAAAATGCATTTCTGCTCTTATTTAATGCTTAATGTTATTCAAATTTACCTAATATGTTATATTTACCTAGATCTATGTTTCAGATTACATACAAGACGAATCAAGCAAGCCACAAACCAAAGGAGCTGTAGACCTATCTGGATTTCAGCGAGGTCGTATTGTGGGTCAACATGAAGGTGGATTTAGTCAACGCAAAATATCTGAAAATCTGTCAATACCCCTTTCTACTGTTAATAGAGTGATCGTACAATTCAACAGAGAGGGCAAGAAGGGCACAAAACCTCATTCAGTTCGTCCCGGGCCCTCAGAAAGAACCTTGCGTCTTGTCAAAAGAAATGTCGAAGAGGATCCACGTTGCAAGGCCTCTGACATAGCAGCACAAGCTGATGTCAGTCCCAGAACAGCTGTCAGGTATCTCCACAAGCTGAGTTACTATGACAGAGCTGTAAGAAGGAAACCACTCCCTCGTCCAGCCAATATCAAGCACAGAAAGGATTGGGCTGTTGAGATGGTGGAGAGACTTGTGGCATTTTGGAGCAATGTAATTTTCTCTGATGAGTCATGATTCGCATTATTTTCTGACAGTGGAAGAGTGTGGGTCTGGAGACTCTGTAGTCAAGAGTTTGACCTCAAAAATTGCAGCCAATAGTGAAACATAGGTGCATTTCAATAATGGTGTGGGGTGCAATTTAGAGTGATGGTCGATCAGAGCTTATGGAATGTCAAGGAAACATCAATTCAGGCAAATATGTTTCCATAATAAATGAAGGACTCATTTCAATATTCTCCAGTGTTAGAATGAGTAAAAATATCTTCCTATTTATGGAAAATGGAGCTCCTTGTCACACTGCTCAAGCAACACAAAATTGGTTGAGACAAAACGGGATCAGGAAACTTCCATGGCCAAGTCAGCCCACGGATATGAACCTTATTGAACACCTCTGGGGTATATTAGACTGATAACTTCGCAAAAAGGACAGGAAGCCATCTTCAAAGCCCGAACTCTTAGGATTACTACGGGAAATATGGCAAGAAATCCCTCAAGATCACATTTGTGAATTAATCACTAACATGTCTAGAAGGGTCCTTGCATTGAAAAAAGCAAAGTGGTTGTCAACCAAGTATTAGTTATTCACATTGTGACCATTTGTAAACTCTTTAATTGTATAAATTGCTTGTATAATAAATCAAACTATTTCTCTTGGTGTCTATTAAATTCTGTCATGTCTTCTGAAGAAGACTATGTTGGTCGCAACGTTAAGGCAATAAACTATTCCCAACACATCTTCGTTTGGCCTTCCCGACCCATTTCTCTCTCATTTGTCTTAAGTCTTAAACATATTATATATATATATATATATATATATATATATATATATACATATATATACACACACACACACATATATATATATACATACATACATTCATGTTTTCAAGAAGTCTACAGCGACAATGGCGTTGTTGAGTTTATACTGAAGCTTTAGTTTCTCTGCTGGTTCCAAATAGCTGAGAAGGTGTCCAAAAGACATTTGGTACGGTTTTCTCTTTTTTAATTTCTCCAATACGTATTTCAACCTTACTCGGTCATCCTCAGGGAGGGAGTTACAATGGTTGGTGAATACATTGGTTTATATACAGGCCGTACATTGGCCGAACATTGGGAGAGGTCAATTTCATGTAGCCGTGATCCGTAGCGCTGCGTACGTGGAAGTAGCAACTTTCTTGTGGATTGTGGAAAGGGGTGTTATTGTTTGTGTTATGTGCGTCTACTGCTTGGGAGTGTGGTTGTGGGCATGAGTTGTATGTTAATGGAAGGTTTTCCGATGTAAATGTTCACTGCTTCGGCCATCTTAAGGCGAAGGGGGTTATGAGCTTTGTAGATGATTTTAGTGTTTTCGTTTGGTGTTTGTCTGGTGATGGTGGTTTTGTGTTCGTTTATCATGAGTGTCTTCATGGCGCCATTCTGGAGGTAGTATGTGAGTCTTTTGGAGAGGGTCATAGAGGTCATGAGGAGGTGCGGGTATGACAATCTCCGACAGGGCAATCAAACTTATAGACGACGTTTACTTCTTGTGGTGGAGGTGTGGGGGGCTGGCTGTTGTTCTTCATTACCAGGGTGTGTGTTCTAGAGGATTTGTAGTATACGATTAGGCGTATCTTAGTGTCTGGGTTGGTGGGTCGAATGTTACGTGTGATGATATGGCGGAGTGTTCTTTCGTCTTCTTTGTAGGCGGTGTTCCTATGTCAAAAACGAAATGAACTCTTTTACCGCCCAATCAACACCCACAAACACCAATATTACAGCATTGGATCTGTAATATATATGTATATATATATATATATATATATATATATATATATATATATATGTATATATATATATATTTATATATATACATATATATATATATATATATATATTTATATATATATACTAGCCAAATTATCCGCGCGTTCCTGCGGGGAAATGCTGATTATTTTAATTCTGATAGAATATGATGAGAAAAGTTACACGTATCAATATAACTAAATGGAAAATGTAACGCACGAAAAATGTGAAAACAATATCTTTCTAATGTATCAATTCAAAATTACATTGTATTTTTTTTTCCTTTGTCTTGTTGCTGCGGGCAAATGCTGAATTGTTTAATTTTGATAGAATTTGTGGAGAAAAGTTACACGTATCAGTATAACTCAATGGAAAATGTAACGCATGAAAAATGTGAAAATAGCATTCTTTAATGTATCAATTCAAAATTACATAATTTTTTCTTTTTGCTTGTAAATCAATTTTGCAAAAATAACAAATCAAAAGTTGATAATTTTCTTTTTTTGTTTATGACAGTATTTGTAAAGTAGCAATTCAAAGTTTATTTGATCGTGAATGATTCCTAACCTAACTATACCATACCTAACTTTAACCCTTAACCCTAACCAAAATATTTTCTAAATGAAATATAGCTTTAAACACTCCCCCTCCCAGATGTGCGCCCCCCTACCCGAAGGTTGGGGAACCCTAGTTTGAAAATACATGCATACACAAACACAAATATCATGTGCACATTCTTTTGCGTGCGTGTGTGAGTGTGTGTGTGGATTGACAATAAATGCCTACAGCTAAAAGGTGAAGAAATGTATCTACTTTATTTATCTTTAGAATATATATGGTTATAGGGGTTTATTTGGAAAAACATAGGAAGAGTTTGTAAATGATAGATTTCCGCCGCACTAAATTTAAATGAAAATAAGCAATATTTCAACATTTGGTAAAATTATACAATCATTTTACACATGAATAATTTTTTTACAAAAGCTATCATGGTTTGTGACAACATTAATTTCACAAATATAAATAATATTTATGAACACATACAATTGTTTAATTATATTGATTCTCTTGTTACAAAAATAATAACTTAAGGGGAGACTACAGTAGTGGCGTGTTCCCTCACCATAAATCACCTAACTTTAACCCTTAACCCTAACAAAAATATATTTTTAAAATTAAATATAGCTTTAAATACTCCCCCTCCCAGGTGTGCGCCCCTCTTCCCGTTGTTGAGAAACCCTAGTTTGAAAATACATGCATACACAAACACAAATATCATGTGTACACATTCTTTTGTGTGCGTGTGTATGTGCATGTGTGTGTGTGGATTGACAATAAATGTCTACAGCTGAAAGGTGAAGAAATGTATCTAGTTTATTTATCTTCAGAATATCTATAGTTATAGGGATTTATCTGCAAAAACGTAGGAGTTGAGAATGAACTATTTCCGCCCGCACAAAGATTAAATGAAAATAACCAACATTTCAACATTTGGTAAAATTATACAATCATTTTCCATAAACATGCTTTCTTCTTACAAAAGATATCATGGTTTGTGGCAACATTAATTTCACAAATATAAATAATATCTATGGACACATACAATGGTTTGCTTAATCATATTAATTCTTAAGTCACAAAAAATACTACGCGACTTCAGAGGATACTACATAAACCTCCTAACTTTAACCCTTAACCATAACCAAAATGAAATGTAGCTATCAAAGTACCTGGAGTGATAGGGTATCATAATATATATGGTTATTGGGGTCTATCTCTCAAACCCTAGGAGGAGTTCGTGTACATACAAACAAATAAACAATCAGACAGACAGACAGAGGCTACTACTTTATCATATATATATATATATATATATATATATACATAATATATATATGTATATATATATATATATATATATATATATATATATATATATATATATATATATCAGATAATTTTTATGACCATCGCGCAAGGATTCGAACCTGCGCTGTACATGGCGACAAGAGGCCCGCCATGACTTACACCGCTCGACCACTGATACGGTAGTCATGGCGGGCCTCATGTCGTCATGTACAGCGCAGGTTCGAATCCTTGCGCGATGGTCATAAAAATTATCTGATTAATGTCGCTGTCCACTAGCGAATTCCTCGTATATATATATATATATATATATATATATATATATGTATATATATATATATATATATATATATATATGTATACATATATATACATATGTATATATATATATATACATATATATGTATATAAATGTATATATGTATATAAATACATATATATGTTTATATATATATATATATGTACACTATGTATATATATATATATATATATATATATATACTGTATATATAAATACTGTATATATATATATATATATATATATATATATACATATATAAGTATTTATATATAATGTATATATATATATATGCATATATGTATATACATATATGAATTATGTATGTATAATATATATATACATATATATATATATATATACATATGTATATATACATATATACATTATGTATATGTATATGTATATATATATATATATATATGCATATATATATATATATATGAATATACATATATACATATATATATATACATATATATGTATATGTATATATATATATATATATATATATATATATATATATATATCAAACACTCACAGTCGGAGTGAAAGAAAAACTTGGGAGAAAGTTAACTTTAATATTTCGGTTACCAACTGCAGCCCTCTTCAGGAAAGTACAAGATAAGTGAAGTGGTTGGAGAAAAATATACTCCTCTGTCACCAGGAGGGGGGGGGGAGGGATATAAAAAGAATTCGGTCAGTCAA
>NC_134804.1:15616864-15629364 GCF_046742065.1 Oratosquilla oratoria | reverse complement strand
TTTCCTCCTATCCCGTATATCTGCATAACCTCCCACAGTGCCTTCCTGTCTACCCTATCATAAGCCTTTTCCAGATCCATAAAAGCCCAAAAAACATCCTTCCTCTTTCCTATAGCTTTCTCACATATCTGTCTTACCACAAAGATCTGATCTACACAACCTCTATTTGTCCTAAATCCACACTGTTCCTTACCAATTACTCCCTTTGCTCCTCTCCTAATCCTCTCAATCAAGATCCTCCCATAAGCCTTCCCAACTACACTTAACAAGCTAATCCCTCTGAAACTACTACATTCACACTTGTCCCCTTTTCCTTTGTAAAGAGGAACTATACAGGCATTCCTCCAGTCCTCCGGCACTCTACCCTCTCTCCAACAAACATTAAATAACCTCACCAGCCAGTCCACCATCACTGTACCTCCCTTTCTCAGACATTCTGCATGGCATCCATCCAGACCAGGTGCCTTACCTGCTTTCATCATCTTAACAACTGCCTTCACCTCATCATTCCTTATTTCTCCTCCATTCTCCTCACTCATCACTCTCATTTTCTTCGCATTTCCCACTGCAACTATCTTTCCCTCCCTATCCTTCTTCACATTTAGCAACTCCCTAAAATACTCTGCCCATCTTCTCCTTACTGCCATCTCTTCCATTATCATCTCTCCATCTACACCTTTTACCTTTTCTTCTCTACTTGATTCGCCTCCTCTTCCTCTTTTAATTTCTTTCCAAAACATCTTTTTATTACTTTCAAAATTTTCTGTCATACTCTTACCCCATTTAACATCTGCTCTCCTCGTTGCCCCCTTTACCTTTTGCTTTACTTCTCTTTTCTTATCTTTGTACCTCTCATATGACTCCCTCGTCCTATTTTGTAACCAATCTGTGAAAGCTCGCTTCTTCTCTTCTACAACCTTCTTTGTTTCCTCATCCCACCATTCACTACCCTTTCTTCTATTTCCCCCTGTCCTTCTTGTTCCACACACCATCCTTGCACACTTTATGACTCCCTCCTTGAACCATCCCCATTCCTCCTCCACATCCAGCTCTACTTTATCCTTTACTCCCTCCCACTCCTCCTTCAGCTTCTTCTTGTACTCCTTCTCCTTTTCCTTCTCATTCAAAGAGTTCACTCTAAGAACCTCCCTACCTTTTGTCCCTCTCCTCTTTCTCCATCTATCCTCTACTCTCAACTTACCTTCCACCAAAAAATTATCTGATATTCCCCCACTCTCTCCCCTTAGCACATGTAGATCCTTAACTCTTCCTATCATAATCCTATTTACCACTACATAATCCATTAGCGCTCTATCTACCACCCTTCCCTCCACCACCCTCTCCCACGTGTACTTATGCTTGACTTACTTCCGAAACACTGTATTTGCTATCATCAACTCTCTTTCTAGACACATTTCCACCATCAACTCTCCACTACGATTTTTTCCTGGAACTCCACATTTCCCAACCACTCCTTCGATTGGACCATATCATACCCTAGCATTAAGGTCTCCCAGTACTATTACATTGACATTTCTTCCTAAATCCTCTATGTACTCATTTAAATCTATCCAAAAGCCTCCCTTTCTTCTACACTCTTCTCACCGCCACGCCCATATGCACTTACAAAGACCCACATCTCCTTTCCCAGTTTCAACTTCATCCACATTATCCTTGAGGAAACCTCCTTCCACTCCACTACACTTTTACCTATTTCTTCACTTACTAAAATAGCCACCCCTTCCCTCCCTCGCCCTCTCTTTACTCCTGATAACCTCCCACTTACACTCTCAAACTTACACTCACCCTTCCCTTTCAACTTAGTTTCACTCAAAGCCAACACATCCATCTTTCTTCTCACAAACATACTACCTATCTCTTCCCTTTTACTCTCATCTGTACCACATCCACGCACATTAAAAGACCCACACCTTAGGGTGCTGGTCCGAAAACTCCCAGATCCTCTTATAATATAATATAATATAATATAATATAATATAATATAATATAATATAATATAATATAATATAATATAATATAATATAATATAATTATAATATAGTATAATATAATATAATATAATATAATAATATAATGTAATATAATACAATATAATACAATATAGTATAATGTAATATAATACAATATTATACAATTTTACTTTATATTACAATGTATTATATTGTATCACGTTATACTCTATTATGTTATATTATTTTATATTATGTTATATTATACTATATTATATTATATTATTTTATATTATGTTATATTATACTATATTATATCATATTATGATATGATATATCATATTATATTATATTACATTATATAATATTATTTTATATTATGCTATACTATATTATATTATATTATATTATACTGTATTATATTATATTATATTATATTATATCATATTATATTATATTATATTATATTATATTATATTATATTATATTATATTATATTATATTATATTATATTATATTATATTATATTATATTATATTGGCTGCAACTTATTTTGGCAAAGTAGCATGCAGTTGATACTTTAGGGTCTATATGGGGCGCCCCTAGGGACCAGAGGCACACATCATTTTGTCTCTGATAGTGGAAGACTCTGTCCATAGAGAAATGATGGTCACTTTTATTATATTATGACTGTCCCTCCGTTATGTTGTCCCCCAACCTCTTGTTACTGTCCTGTACCATTTCTCTGAATTCTTATTTCCTTTTTTCGCCTACCCTGTGCTGGAGGATAGAATGCTGACACCAAGTCTTCCCACTAGAAGCGTAAAAGGCGACAAAAAACGGGATGGGGGTTAGGACTAAGAATCCTGCTACCTGTAGCCTCACAGGTGACATTCCTAAAAAGAAAAGTAATGGCATAAGAGGGTCTAGGAGTTTTCCAGCCAGTGCCCTAAGGTTTGGGTCTTTTAATGTGCGTGGATGTGGTACAGATGAGAGTAAAAGGGACGACATAGGCAGTATGTTTGTGAGAAGAAATATGGATGTGTTGGCTTTGAGTGAAACTAAATTCAAAGGGAGGGGCGAGTGTGAGTTTGGGAGTGTAGCTGGGAGGTTCTCAGGAGTGAAGAGGGGACAAGGGAGAGAAGGGGTGGCTATACTAGTAAGTGAAGAGATTGTGGAGTGGAAGGAGGTTTCTCAAGGTTGATGTGGATGGTGAAACTGGGAAGGGAGATGTGGATTTTTGTTAGTGCGTATGGGCCTGGTAGTGAGAAGAGCGTAGAGGAAAGGTAGGCTTTTTGGGTAGATTTAAATGAGTGGATAGAGAGATTAGGGAGAAATGTCAATGTAGTTGTATTGGGAGACCTTAATGCTATGGTAGGAAACGAATTAATAGACGGAGTGATTGGGAAGGATGGAGTTCCAGGTAAAATTCGTAGTGGAGAATTGATGGTGGAGATGTGTCTCGAAAGAGTTGATGATAGCAAATACAATGTTTAGGAAGAAAGTCAAGGATAAGCACACATGGGAGAGGGTGATGGATGGAAGGGTGGCAGATTGAGCGTTAATGGACTATATAGTGGTGACCAGGAGTATGGTAGGAAGGGTTAAGGAAGTACATGTTCTAAGGGGAGATAGTGGGGGGAATATCTGATCATTTCCTGGTGGAAGATATGTTGAGAGTGGAGAATAGTTGGAGAAAGAAGAAAAGGGTAGAAGGTAGAGAGGTACTTAGAATGAACTGCTTAAATGAGAAAGAAAAGGAGAAGTAGTATAAGAAGAAGCTGAGAGAGGAGTGGGAAGGAGTGAAGGATAGAGTAGAACTAGGAGTGGAGGAGGAATGGGAATGGTTCAAGGAGGGAGTCATAAGGTGTGCAAAGATGATGTGTGGAACAAGGTGGGCAGGAGGAAATAGAAGAAAGGGTAGTGAGTGGCGGGATGAGGAAGCAAAGAAAGGTGTAGAAGAGAGGAAGCAGGTTTTCATAGATTGGCTATAAATTAGGACGAGGGAATCGTATGAGAGGTTCAAAGTAAAGAGAAGGGAAGCTAAGCATAAGATAAAAGAGGCAAAGAGGAGAGCAGATGTGAAATGGGGTAAGAGCATGACAGAAAATTTTGAAAGTAATGAAAAGATGTTTTGGAAAGAAATTAAAAGAGGAAGAGGAGGCGATTCAAATAGAGAAGAAAAGGTAAAAGGCGCAGCTGGAGAGATGATAATGGAAGAAAAGGCAGTGAGAGGAAGGTGGGCAGAGTATTTTAGAGAGTTGCTAAATGTGAAGGAAGATAGGGAGGGAAAGGTAGTTGCAGTTGGAAGTGCTAAGAAAATGAGATTGATGAGTGAGGAAACTGGAGGAGAAATAGAGAAGGATGAAGTAAAAGCAGCTGTTAAGATGATGAGAGCAGGTAAGGTACCTGGGTCTGGATGGATGCTATGCAGAGTGTCTGAAAAAGGGAGGCACTGTTATGATGTACTGGCTGGTGAGGTTATTTAATGTGTTTTTAAGAGAGGGTAGAGTGCCGGAGGACTGGAGGAGTGCCTGTATAGTTCCACTTTACAACAACAACAACAACAACAACAACAACAAACAACAAACAACAGCAACAACAACAACAACAACAACAACAACAACAACAACAGCAACAACAACAACAATATAAACATAAACAACAACAACAACAACAACAACAACAACAACAACAACAACAGCAACAACAACAACAACAACAACAATAATGATAATATTAATAATAATAATAATAATAATAATAATAATAATAATAATAATAATAATAATAATAATAATAATAATAATAATAATAATAATAATAATGATAATAATAATAATAATAATAATGATAATAATAATAATAATAATAATGATAATAATAATAATAATAATAATAATAATAATAATAATAATAATAATAATAATAATAATAATAATAATAATAATAATAATAATAATAATAATGATAATAATAATAATCTTCGAATTCTCTCAGCAAATGCAATATAAGTTTTCCTTCCCTTTTCATGTGCAAACCCAGCGATATACTGACCTCTGTTAGTCGTTACTCATTCTTTATACATTTAATAAATTTCCAAATATTGGGATGAAAATACGTCATTTGCTCCTCAAAGGCTCTGTCGTCCTTCTACATTGTTATTAGTTTTCTGTCTGTTATCCAAGACAAGTATAGACATTCCACATTTCACGAGGGAATTTAGGGAGGCGCCGATGATGTCTTTTATCTGGTCTCCCTATCCATGTATTTTCAAAGTAATCAAGAACATCTTGAGATTCAAATGAAAAAGATTTATTTGTCACACAGAGCTTCGAATGCGTCGACTACTCTTTGCACTGGCACAAATGTCAATGCACCCAATTTCAGCGGTAATACAACATCTGTTACATACTGCTGTTTAACCCATTAAACTCCGATGACAATATTCTTGTCATTTGGTCAAATAAAACAAAATCGTAAAACACCAAAATGTTTGATCAAACAGCACCAGAAAAATATGACGTCAGTCCTCCTCGCTTCGCTCGCTTTGCGAGCGAAGCGAGGAGTACTGACGTCATATTTTTCTGGTGCTGTTTGATCAAACATTTTGGTGTTTTACGATTTTGTTTTATTTGACCAAATGACAAGAATATTGTCATCGGAGTTTAATGGGTTAAGTCCGCAAGCTTGAATTTTTCGTACAATGCACTGCGAAAAATGACAAAAAAAAAAAAAAAACATCCCCTTTGATAAGTGTTGGGAAAGACATGTTTGCATGCTTCGATCACATGTAACGAAATTTAATTAGCTATAACGGATTTAACGGACTACAATATCCAATAACTATAGCACGCTTCGCGTAATACATATTACATGCTCAAGAGAGCTGCACTATCCAGCCTCATTTCGCTTCCTGTTTTACTTACCTTTGAGTGACGTTTGGTCAGAAGGGCAATGAATTCCCCAGTTCCTATACACCCAACAGCCACTTTTCATTTTCGGGTTCACATGATAGTTTCCTATTTATCCCTTCACATGTTACCCTTTTTGTATTCTCGTGTTATCCTTTTTGTTTCACTTCTATTGCATGTTATTGTTTTTGTCTCTTGCTATCTTTTTGTGTTCTCATGCTACATTTTTGTTTCACTTTTATTTCATGTTATTGTTTTTGCCTTATTTTTAGCGTATTTCTCTGTATTTTAGTACATTAAATGGTACACATTTCGTCATGATGAACGGAACGAGGACTTCACCAAGGTTATGATTACCTATTTGCGCGCGTGACAATTCATCCCTTCACATGGGACACTTGGTCCGTTACCGTGGTGGTTGCGTTTTTCATATTACCTTTTAGTTTCACTTATTGTTTTTGTCTCATGAGGGTCGTATTTCTCATGTTACCTGTAATAGCCCCCATGATTTTATTATGCGTTTTTAAATAAATTCTTGTAAAATCTCCTTATTTTTCTTATTTTTCATGGTTTTAAAACGGATGACTAAAATATTATGGTTTCCTTATAATAATACTACATACATATGCATCCATGGGTTTGAAATATACTGTATATGTATATATATATATATATATATATATATATATATATATATATACATATATACATATATACATATATACATATATACATATATACATATATACATATATACATATATACGTATATATATATGTACATATGTATATATATATATTTATATATATATATACATATATATATATATATATATAACACGAATAAACACAATAAAAGAATAAAATAGTAGCATTATTGTTTTGAAAACACTTAATATATTTCATCAACTAATTTTTTCTTGTATCATCATATCTTTGTTTGCAAAACGCTTTGCGGTGAACTTTCCTGACGGTCAATTTTCACCCCCGGTGAACCTTCCATACGTTGAACTGATGTCGGTGAATTGATGGTGGTGAACTTTCCGTACACGGAGAAATAGGTATCTAGGATATGCGTGGACAAGGTGCTGCATTACGGTGTGATTAATTGTGCCTATGAAACTTAGAATTTAAGGATGGAGGCAAGAGGAATTTAAATAAGTTTGGGGTGGGCTTTGCGAGAAAGGATAGAGTGAGAATTGACGAGCTGAGACGTAGAATAGAGATGGAAATAGAGCTGACAGGTAGGTTTGATCAACAAATACTGGGGTGGTTTAGACATATGGAAAGAATGAGTGAAAAAGAGACTTGGAAAAAGAGCGTGAAAGGCAAAGGTGGACTTGATGGGAAGACCAAATACTCTCATATTAATATGCTATCATATTGGTATTATCATATTGTTATGTTATCATATTGTTTTATTATCATATTTTCATGTTATAATATTGCTGTATGATTATATAGATACACAGATGGTGTTCTTGTAGCCTTAGTAGATACATGGAGTCTTGACGGCTCATTGGGGGTTGTCGGTCGTCGGAAGTTAGTGTCAGACGGGCTAGCGAGAGGTGTCGACGTCAGCGAGTGACGCTGTCAATTAAATGCGATTCAACAAAGTCCATCGCGGCAAATAGGAAGTTGCATCTCAATGCAGAGGCTGATTTGGAGGAGTTTACAAGACATAGCCGAAATGCTACTAGCGTAGTTGCAATGCTGTGGGTAGCGATGGTAATGGGGTTGAAGGTCAAGGCGGTTTCATGGTCGATGTTGCGATGATGGTAGCCCCATAGAAGATGGGATTTTCCAGCAGGAAATCCGGGATTTTTTATATTTTTTCTTTTATCGCCGACAAGGAGACTATGATTTCGGTCGTTTTCGTTTGTTTATTTACCTGTTTTATTAAAACAAATTTTATGCATAATACAGCAGAGACTCGAACGCAGAATCTCATGGTTAGAAGTCCAGATTTATTCCGCGATGTTTCCACAAAATGTTCCTAATAAACTTTGAAAATGGAGTGATGAAGTATGACACAAGTAAAGCTCCTTTAGACTTCAGTGGTGATTAGTTTTTTTTAGTTTTAGTTTGAACCGAAGTTTTGATTTAACTCAGTACTCCCTGAGTGCAACTTCATTCACAAAGTTATGAATATATTTCAATTAAAGTTTTTGGTGGAGTATGGCCCAGTTAACACTCCATTATATTTCGTTGGTGATCCAAATCGTGACCCGGAAATGAGAATTTTGAGAATTTTTCAAACATTGAATGAAATGAACTGCCTTGGCGGAGGTTTGCGCTTTCCGAGTGCTTCTAGTTTCCTTATTAAACCTATTCGTGCTCAGGTAAGACATCTTTGTTCAATTAAACATAAGAATAACTAGATAAAACAAAAAATTTATAAGGAATGTTACTTAAAATACACATCTTACAAAGTTCATGTTCGTGTAATGCAGACTGATTATATGTTTATCTATAGTATGTGTGTTATAAAAACATACAAATAATCTTGTGCAATTCAATACAACTCTGCGGTACCCTACATGAGTAAAGTATGCACACACACACACACACACACACACACACACACACACACACACACACACACACACACACACACGCACGCACACACACACACACACACACACACACACACACACACACACACACACACACACACACACACACACACAAACACACACACACACACACACACACACACACACACACACACACACACACACACACACACACACACACACACACACACACACACACACACACACACACACACACACACACACACACACATGTACACATATATATATATATATATATATGTGTGTATATATATATGTATATATATATATATATATATATTTATATATATATATATACACACATATATTCACGATCACAGCCATTCCAAAACGACAGAAGCTCCACGTGCATTTCTCACTAAGCATATATCCCTACCAGATCGGATCAGTCCACCGTGGTAAGGTACAATTGCTATATTACCACCTTAGGGGATAGGCCGATCCTGTAGAGAGCTTCTAAGGCCAATGTCGCCTCAACCACAGATTTCTAACTTGTTCTTGTAGCTCTCCTTTTTTGTTGATGTCACGGTTATTCTCAGCATCTCCGTCGTTTGCACTGAAATTAACACAATACAAATTCAACTTCCGTCACTGAGTATTTCATTGATTTGTCTAAACTTCGGTTGCCCTAGAAGAATTGGAAGTTATCTTCATAGTATCTAAACATTGCTTTTTGGATAATTAATCTCTTCCATACTAGGTTGCATTCCTGGTTTCATTCCGGCTGTCCACAAACAGTTTTGTTCATCTGTGGGATTTTCCTCGATATCTAATCTTGGCTCCCAGCGTACCTAGCGACCTTCTTTTATTTTTGTACAAGGCTTCATCTTCTTGGCATCCCAATCGAGGGAGAGGTTAGCTTCAGGAGAAGGAAAAGGTCTTTCGATGACGACTTTTAAAGGGTTTTTCAAACTGGGCTACTTTACCTCCAGCCTCTGATTAATCGGCGGTACCGCTCCCCTCCAGAACTTATTCTCACCTCTCTCACCAGACGCCAGGTAGGTGTTATCTGTGAGTCGTCCACTTTTCGATCAAACTCTTCCAGCCGTCACGATCTTCGTATAATCTCTCGATTTATTTCTTCTACTGTTAGATACCTACTCTTTAACCCATTAAACTCCGATGACAAGATGTCTTGTCATTTGGTCAAATAAAACAAAAAATCATAAAACACCAAAATGTTTGATCAAACACCAGAAAAATATGACGTCAGTCCTCGCTTCGCTCGCGAGCGAAGTGAGGATTGACGTCATATTTTTCTGGTGTTTGATCAAACATTTTGGTGTTTTATGATTTTTTGTTTTATTTGACCAAATGACAAGACATCTTGTCATCGGAATTTAATGGGTTAATTTAATTCTTACACAATCTAACCACCTCTTAGTAGATCTTCCCATCGGCCTTTTTGCTCTTGGTTGTCACTCCATATATTTCTTAGGATATTTATTCTCTTTTATTCTTTTTACATGCCCATACCATCTCAAGTTGTTTCTTTCTATGATTTCTAAAGTCGGTTCTACAGTCTACGATCAGTTAATATCGTCATGGCAAACTATTCTGTTTTCTCAACAATTTTCATAGAATGTCATATAATACGCCGGAGGAGATAATTTTCCTCTAGCAAATCAGCCTCTTTCCCGAAAGCTGAGGCTTGCAAATCTACTCAAAGAGTCTGCTATCTCTCCTAGTTATCAACTTCTTCTTTACAAAAGGGTTCCTGTGGGGAAGAATAAGTTTTTTTGTCGGTGGTCAAAATACGAAAGATTGAAGCGCAGCACGCCCAATCCCAGTCCAAAGACTCAAGCTGAAGATGAAGATGGTAATGTAATTGGTCTATTGCTTTCAGTCTTCCAGTCTTCTGATGGTGAGTCTCTCTCATAGCCTGTTATCAGTTAAGTTTCTTTGGTAAATTCTGATAGTTACGTTATTTCAGAGTTACGACTATCTTGCGAACAAGAAAAATACATCTAAGAGTATCACTTTCTCGCAAACTTATTTCAATAACAGGCAGGAGAAAGTTTATGGAGGCCTCTTCGTAAAAAAAAAAAAAAAAAAAAAAAGAAAAAAAGAGGTGGTTGTATTTTCCAACGGAATAGCTGGGGTCATTATGGGAAGATTTCTGTAAAAAAAAAAAAAAAAAAAAAAAAAAAAAAAAAAAAAAAAAACCCGACGCCGATGTGTTCTGAATAAACATGGAGAATGCTGCCCGTTTCTCCAGGGAGTTTTGGTGGTAGATATATAGTGTGTGAGATTTAACAACTCAGTTTGGTGTTGTGGTCAAAAGGTTTTAACCGGTTTAAAGTTGCAAATACAATGTCATTTGTTGCTGCGTATGTGACAATTATCCTATAAAAGAAAACGAACTATGCTATAAAAATGCAAAATGAATATCGCACAGATATCGCACCAGTCATTAAAAAATCCGGTTCTAAACCTAACCCACCAAAAATAATTTTCTTTTTGCTATTATTTTCGTGTCAGTAAGTAAGCTTTCATTTAATCAAAGTAAGGAATGGGTTATCATATTTTTCATGTTATTTCAATAGCTCTTTGTTGGATATTGCATATTGGCACTGTCTAGTACTGACAATCGCTATCACAAAGACTGAAACGGTAATCATAACCTGTTTGCAAGCGTCGTCTGTGTACCTTTATCTTGATTAACACAAGACGATTTCATTCAGCTGAGTGAAAACCTCTCACTGACCTTCGGAGGGTAAAGCCTATTTCGATCAAACCGTTCATTTTTCATATTTCTTCAGGTCAGTTCACGTCATCCAGCCTATTTCGATCAAACCGTTCCTTTTTCATATTTCTTCAGGCCAGTCCACGTCATCCACCTCCCCAAGGGGGCAAGGGAGAAGGAAGGTGAGAACTCAAACGCTTATGTGCTTACGTCACGTTCAGGTGAACACGACATCAGCGGGGAGTTCATTTAGGCCCCTTCGTTTTGCTCTCAACGTGGAATTGGAAAAAAGGAACGGACGATTTTGTCCAGGTGACTGATGGATTGTTGACAAGTTGATGGAAAGCTGCCACAGGAAAAAGAGTTTATAACAGTTCATAAGCACGTAGGTTTCCAATCTCCGAAGAACCAAAACATTTTATTTATAGTTGGAAGCCTAAAACACTTTGATACCGGATATAGTTGAAGCTAATGCAACTCTCCTGCGTGTGTAGTTCAGCTGCTACAGCCGAAGGCTACAGTGTGGATGACACCAGTGATTTAGTACGTACAAATGCTCTGGTTATTTCAGGAATAACGGTGTGTACTGTACTTTCCGTGTGGCTGTTTTGGAGTACAACATTCCTTCTTGTTCTGTCTCTTTTCATGCTATCTTTTTTCTTTGGTTGCAAATAGTTCAGCACTTAGATTCTACACTTGATTACCTTAACTTGGCGTTTAAGCTTTCTGAAGTGCCGTTCAAACCGAACATAACTATTTGACGACCACCAGAAATAATGTAGTAAGTTGTATTGGTGGAAAAAATATATGATTTTAATCACACGTTAAGAATTTAGCATTCCGAAGACACGCTTAGTTGAAACAAAGTCGTCTTGAGACAATCGAAAAAATAAGAAAAATCCACAAAGTGTGGACCACCAGTATAGAAAATGGTTAATTTCACAAGTAAAAGAAAACCAACTGGTCTTGTCATCAGCACATCGAAATCAATCCGAGATACCATCTGTGTCATCAAGACAGCACTTGTGATTCCAGTCTTGGTGTACGGCTGTGAAATTCGGACCCTTTCAAGGCTCTGAAGTCAATTTAATTGCCTTCTGCACAAACTCTGCGAGGGATCACAGACCACTAATAGAGACAATATCTTACGAGTAAATCAGGGTATATTCGATGTTGCCGACATGAGGCAAGTAATCTGACTTATTATGGGAGGGTGGGTGGTAAACTAAGGATTCAAAATTACGTGGCTCATCTTCTGGATTATGACCCTGCTCATGGGGGAACTCCCGAGAAAGGCAACCTAGAGTGGGGAAGGCCAAGGGGATTCTAATGTG
>NC_134804.1:15586864-15596864 GCF_046742065.1 Oratosquilla oratoria | reverse complement strand
CATGCAAAAACCATGTCATATTAGTACAAAAGGTTTTCAACAATTTCGTATTAAAAGTCTCGGGAAAAATTAATCAGCTCAAACGGTTGATATATGTAGAATAGATTCTACTAATTCATTTAGTACCTAATTTGGTGCTCTGTCTTGAATAGATAAAAAATTATACCAAAAAATATGCTTAGAAATGCCTCAAAATTGGTCCTTTTGGTAAGATAGCAAAAAACTTCAGCCTCCAATCGGCAATGCTTCCATACATTCTAAATAAAAATTAATGTAATTTTTGGCTTTTTCAGGTCAAAAAGTATGGGAAAATTACAATAACGTATGAACATATGAACAGGTCTGCCCTTCAGGCACCAAAGCTTTTCTCTCATCCAGTGATATCAAAAGACTTAACATTTCCATTATCTGTATACTGATATATTCTAAACTCAAATTATTGCTAATTTTTATTTCCTCTAAAATAAATTCTTCTTCATTTTGAAGAGAGAATAGACACTTTTACTTATTATATCTACCTGAACTAAAGCCTTACCAAATTCCATATTATCCACTATCAACTTGGTAATTCTTTTCCTGTGTCCCAATTAATTGTTGATAAACCTGTAAAACAGGTTCTGTTCATCTTTGTATTTAGGTTTGATACTTCTTTCAAAATTAATTTCCCCTTCTCTACGGATTCTTCTGTAGTAATTTGTAGCTCGTTTGTATGCTTTCTTTGTCCCATTGGTCCTTATCTTTATTTTCTCCAAGTCTCAACCATGGCTTTTTCAGCTATCTCACAATTTTTATTGAACCATTTTTTGTTTTGTTTTTTCCTTTCACCCCAACTTGTAAACGGAGAGAGTCTCCATTTCCGTTTAGGTCTTTTGGTATTCATGAATTCCTCCCAGTCTTTTTCAAAGAAATATTTTGAACTTGAAGTCTGCTTTCCTTAAATTGGGTCTGCCTTGCCTGTAAGATTTGTTCCTTGTCTCTGAAATTCAAGTGTTGCATGATCACTTTTTCAATGCTTTAGCCAGTGATGTCTGGTTCTTTGGTAGGTAGCAATCCAACTTCGTGTGTTAGTTTGTATATGCTTATATATATATATATATATATATATATATATATATATATATATATATATATATACTGTATATATATATATATATATATATATATATATATATATATATATATATGTGTGTGTGTGTGTGTGTGTGTGTGTGTGTGTGCACTTGTGGGTTGGTATCTACGTGCACCTGTGGACATGACTATATACGCACGAGTGTTTCACCTAGATAGAATAGTCTAGTTTTTTAAAATTTATTATAAGATAATCTCTTGATAAAACATTCATTTATGGTCTAAATATCTGTTCTGATATTTGATGTTATAAAAATTAAAGTAAGTGTGAATAATATAATTCTATAAAATCTTTGACTTGGTTATTCTATCCTTATGAGTGGGGAATGGACTTTTCTATGGATCTCGCAATCCTGTTAGATAAGTAAACTATGAAACAAGATAATTATTGGAAACTATAGTCATCATTTAACATAAGCATTATATTGGTCTTTATCCATGGTAATATAATTTTTTCGAGTAACTGTCCGTCTCCCTATCTATCCTGATTCAACTTAGAAACCAGTATAAAGAATAAATAAGATGTCGAAGTGAAGCCCAGAGAAGTAGCAAAGATCTAAGAGACGAAGTCAAGACCAAAAAGGCAAAATTCAAGTTAAACGGCAAGATAAAGTTCAAAGGAAAAGTCACGATTAGAGTTCAGGTACAGTGTAAGGACTGGGGCAAAGTCCAAGCAAACGTCAATAAAAGGAAGAGGACAAGAATCATTACAAAAATCAAGGTAAAGATGAAGACAAATGTCAGGTTAAAATTCAGTGTCACAATCCGATCACAGGTCAAATATAAGGTCAGCGTAAAGGCTGTGGCAATGGTAAAGGCAAAGCTCGGGGTAAAGGTTAGGACAGGAGTAAGGTCGAAATAAAGAATTCGAAATGTCTGTCGTTTGCTAAGCTCATGGCCGAAGGCATGTAAAGATCACAGGTTAGAGCAAAATCTACCCCCAGAGCGTCTTTTCGCTAGTTCAGTGTCTTCTGCAATTTCTTCAATCAGAGTTGTTGGGTACTTTTTGGATATCCAATCAGTGACCATAAAGAACAGCTTTCTACATTTCTTTTTCTGGTCCTTTCACTAAAGCTCCTGTCCCACTACATTTCTTCCTCCTTCGTTTGAGAGATGGAAGGGCGTGTGAAGGTAATGAGAGGTGTGGGTTTGTTTGTGTACCCGCAGTTGAACATCCTCTTCCCTTTAACTGCAATTTACGTGTTCAGTCGTGGTTCACCTCTCCGGCCCGAACTGCATTTTGTGACCATTTTTTCAACAGTCCATGGCTGGCATTGAAAGCGGCTGGTGCTCTATGCATCCAATACAGGCGTGTGCGCATGCGCGTCAGTGTGTGAGTTTGTGTGCATGTGTGCGCGTATGTATGTGCGTTCATGTGTGTATGTGTGTACCTAGTTATAATTTACAACGAGTCATATCCGTTGTTTATAATATTTTTCATTACTTAGCACAATTAAACTGCTGAGCATTATCTGTAGAATGCTCTAGATGGTTTTTATTTGGTTAGGTTGGACCCGAATACCTACACTTTTGGTTCTGGTGTGCGTATCAGACGAATGCGTGTATTTGTGAGTATATGTGTACGAAACACTAGGTATAGGTGATCCTGTGTGGGACTGATGGTATATTAACTCTTGGTACTCCCTATATTTATTTATTCTTTTATCATCTTTCACGGAACCAACAACTGATACCTGCAAGACAGATACAAGACATGATCATCTCTTTGTTGTCAGTGTGAAAAAACCGTCAACACTGTCACCTTCACCCAGAAGGACAGCCTCGAGAGAACTGTGTTCTAGATTTTTTTCTTACACATACACACACACACACACACACACACACACACACACACACACACACACACACACACACACACACACACACACACACACACACACACACACACACACACACACACACACACACACACACACACACACACACACACACACACACACACACATACACATGCACGCAAAAGAAGGTGTACATATGATATTTGTGTTTGTGTATGCATGTATATTCAAACTAGGGTTTCCCAACCTTTGGGGGGGGCGCACACCTGAGAAGGGGAGTGTTTAAAGCTATATTCAACAAAAAGAAAATTATTTTGGTTAGGGTTAAGGGGTAAAGTTAGGTGGGGCATGGTTAGGTTAGGGATCATTCAAGAACTCGCAGCAACGCGCGGGTAATTTGGCTAGCATATATATATATATATATATATATATATATATATATATATATATATATATATACATGTATGTATATATATGTATATATATGTATATATTTGTAGATATATGTATATATATATATGTATATATATATATATATATATATATATATATATATATACACATATACATCTGTGTGTGTATTTCACCCCCGAGTGGTCTCTCCGTAACTACCGCTTTATAATTCTGTCCACTCTTCCCTTCTATGGTTTTCTATTTCTTCTTCCACTTTTAAATTCCTTTCCATCACTTTTCTAAAGTAAGTATGTCTTTTACCATATCTTTCTATAGAAAGTAATTGATGTTTCTCGATGGGGTGAATTAAATGGAGGTAAAATACTTTCTTCTTTTCTTCCCTAATGATATTACACTTGGCTTGTCAATTTACACCAAGGAACTCCCTCCTGGGATCCTCAGTCCAGTCATTAAGCCACCTCTGAACCGACATCACAACTTTATTCATCCAATGATCTTTACTGTTACAATTAAGTGCCTCCCCCAAGGGCGTGAGTTTTCTCCCGTGTACCAATAATATTTTCTCCTCCTCTACCCTTTCTCCAATCAGAAAGAATGTTACAACGTCTTATGCAATACTGCTTACACAAGCAATTTCAATATCGATGCATGAATGGCTTAGTTTACATACTGTCACATCAATATTAAAATTTGTTCCCTAGTGGTTGTTCATAAAATTTAGATGAGGAGCGAGATTATGCAACTCCTTCGCGGCTTATTGTTTAACAAACATCCTATACATAAAAATGAGTCTCGCTACCTACCCATCTACATTACTTGTCTACCTTTATCTACCAGCCTCTTACAGGGCTCGGCAGCTACCCTTGGTCGTCCCGACCAATCATTTTCTACTACCCTCTTATAGGGCTCGCTGTAATATGTACTTGGAAAATATCATATATAAGAAGTTAAATATTCAAAACTATTTCTTCATAAGCTGGCAAATTGTCAGTAGCACTTTTAAAAGAAAACAATTCAAGCCTGTATATGTTGAACAGCATTAAATGTCAGAAACAACAAAAAGACAAAACGGAATGGTATGGATTACATATATAAATTCAATGTCAAAAATAGATTTGTAAAAATCACTACTACCAATAATAAAATCAATGTCTCTTGATTGTGAAGTTTGATTAAGAACAGCAACATAAAATTTCAATGGAGAATGTTTTCATCTTTTCAAAAATGGTGAATTGTTTGTAATAATAGTCTCTGCAGAATTTCATATTTGTTTCACACACACTTACTTCACTTTTTCTAGGACACACACTGCATAAGAATTTTCAATGTTTCACAAAAGACAATTGTTCAATACTTATTGGCATTGTCCTTATGTTTTGGCAATGGTCCAAGTCTTCTTGGACCAAGGCTCCAGTTCTTCATGTCTGACCAAGGACCCAAGTAGCACATCTGTTTGACGCCAATGTTCCAGTAGCTCAGGTCTCCCATCACAATCAAGCACCATACATTTTAACAATATGAATACTATCTATAAAAAATGATCAAGATTAATATTCAATTCCCGTGTGATATTATCAGCATATTCCTTATACTCTTCCTTATACCCTTTTGGTAGTTCAGGAGGATTTCCTCTTGGGTTCATTAAATACTAGGCCGATGAGTTGCATGTCCTATCATCTCTCTGTTCCATTATTATCATTTCCTCATCTAAGGTTACTAGATCATCTATACTACAAACAAAATTGATCAACCCTGGTGTTTGTTGGCTAATGTTTCTAGAAAGTGCATCTGCTGCAACATTCTTTCTACCCGTAATATATTCAAACCTAACCTCATTGCATTGAAGTATAGCAAACCACCTTGCTAGCCTGCCCCTAAGGTTCTTATGCTTTAACAAGTTCTGAATAGTTGTTTGATCAGTTCACACTCTGGATATCCCAGTATCATATCTCTAAAACTCTATAATGAATATATCACAGCTGAAGTTTCTCTTTCTGTTATAGAGTAGTTTCTCCCTGCATTATTACAAAGTCTAGATGTGTAAGCTATTGGTTTCAAAGTTCCATTTCTCTCTTGCATCAGTATGCCTCCTAACCCTATGTCAGACGCATCAGTACAAAGAATGAACTCTTTATCATAGTCTGGAAATATTAAAACTGGAGAACTCGTAAGTTTATCTTTGAACTTGTCAAAAGTTTGCTGTTGTGCAGGCCCCCACATGAGCTTTGAGTCTTCTCTCAACAAAGAACTTAATGGATTGGCTATGTCTGCATATCCTTGGATAAAATTTCTATAACATCTTTTCAATCATAAGAAACTTCTAACTTATATATATACAAGCCGCGGGCTTCGTCCTCTCCGGCTTCGCCGGGGGCTTGGCTGCGCAAACAGCGGCCGACGGCCGCAGCTTTCCGCGCTCTAATCCCTCGTTTTCCCCTTCGGCCTCGACCTCGGGGCGGAACCCCAACACGGGATCCCCAGTTCGAAGAAGAACGCGAAGAAGAACGCGAGGAAGAAGAACGCGAGGAAGAAGAACGCGAGGAAGAAGAACGCGAAGAAGAACGCGAAGAAGAACGCGAAGAAGAAGAACGCGAGGAAGAAGAACGCGAGGAAGAAGAACGCGAAGAAGAACGCGAAGAAGAAGAACGCGAAGAAGAACGCGAAGAAGAAGAAGAAGAAGAAGAAGAAGAACGCGAAGAAGAACGCGAAGAAAAACGCGAAGAAGAACGCGAGGAAGAAGAAGAAGAAGAAGAAGAAGAAGAAGAAGAAGAAGAAGAAGAAGAAGAAGAAGAAGAAGAAGAAGAAGAAGAAGAAGAAGAAGAAGAAGAAGAACGCGAAGAAGATGAACGCGAAGAAGAAGAAGAAGAAGAAGAAGAAGAAGAAGAAGAAGAAGAAGAAGAAGAAGAAGAAGAACGCGAAGAAGAAGAATAAGAAGAAGAAGAAGAAGAAGATGAACACGAAGAAGAAGAAGAAGAAGAAGAAGAAGAAGAATAAGAAGAAGAAGAAGAAGAAGAAGAAGAAGAAGAAGAAGAAGAAGAAGAAGAAGAAGAACGCGAAGAAGAACGCGAAGAAGAAGAAGAAGAAGAAGAAGAACGCGAAGAAGAAGAAGAAGAAGAAGAAGAAGAAGAAGAAGAAGAAGAAGAACGCGAAGAAGAAGAAGAAGAAGAAGAAGAAGAAGAACGCGAAGAAGAAGAACGCGAAGAAGAAGAACGCGAAGAAGAAGAACGCGAAGAAGAAGAACGCGAAGAAGAAGAAGAAGAAGAAGAAGAAGAAGAAGAAGAAGAAGAAGAAGAAGAAGAAGAAAAAGAAGAAGAAGAATACCAACTGACCCCGACTTACCCAAGCGCCTTTTCAAGAATATTTCTAGGACAAACTGTGACCGGAATACCACCTGTCCCCGACTTCCACAGCGTTTTTTAGAAGAATATTTTTATTCAGACTTATATATATATATATATATATATATATATATATATATATATATATATATATATCACTATCTATCTATCTATCTATCTATCTATCTATATATATATATACATACACATATGTGTATGTGTATATATGTATATGTATATGTATATACATATGTATATGTATATATCTATATCTATATCTATATCTATATCTATATATATGTATATATGTTGGTACATTGTGACAAGTTGATGAAGGTGGAAAAAGAAGTCACGGGTCTAGTTCCGAGTTCCTGAGTTTATTCCTGACCGAGACATTACATATGTGTATATATAAGATGTATAAATTACTCAACTTAGAGCTCCTGGACTCCTGGGGGATCACAGAGATATGCTAGCGGAACTAAACTAAAAACTAGTTTGGAGTGGATTCATAACAATTCTATTTAATGTTGAGAAAGTCTTCAGAAGGCTAAAGAACAGCGCTGAATAAGAATAGGACACACGAGAAAATAACTTGAAATTACCTAATATTATATGAAATATCGTTGAAGTAAAAGCGAAGGTCTTCAATACATCCCAACTCATTTACTCCAAAACCTTTATTAAATTGAAGTCTCTACTACAGAAACCCTTTCTAGCGTTTGTTAGCTTCTCCATCTGCACCAACGTTGTATTTTAAGATAAGATCCTTTGCCCAGTTGTGGTATATAATGTACTGGATACTGGCTGCTTCATTTCATTAACTTTGTGAAGATTAGTTCTATTTCAGTTGGTCAATTTTTCTCATGAATCTTGTTATTTGATCAATATCTTGGTGTAGATTGTATTGGGTAGGGACTCCCAGCTGGAAAAGGAGAGACAGGGAGCATGTGGGAAGTTTACAAAAAGTAATTGTATAGAAAATGGGTGAAACATTCCTGAAAATTTAGCCTTGTTTGGTCTCTTATGAAAGGGAGGTACAAAGCTATTGAGTTTTGAAGAACAGTAATCAAGAAAATAGTGATAAAAAAGAAATAAAGTTGCAATTTTGTGGCGGACAGGGAGAGGCTGAAATTTGTTAGATAGTAAGAGAAACAATGATAAGGATTCTTATTTGCTTATAAGTATTGAGATCAGATAAGTCACCTCGTATTTGAGATCTGACTCCATATAAGGGCCAACAAGTCTCCTGTATAAGGTCGGCAGCTGAGTTGAAGTTAGGAAGTTTGAAAAACGCCTAATATCCAGCTTCACTGTAACTGTTCTAGCAATGGTTTTCCATTTGAGTCGTTCCGCTATTAAAGTTGTAGAAGACTGTTCAATTTACAAGTGGAGAAGCTGAGATTTGGTGGCGTTGAATGATACTACGTTTTCTCTTCCCAAACCTGATATTATAGAAATGTCAAAACTAAAAACTTACGAGGCGATTCTTCTAGGAGAATGGAGCTCAGTTTATAAAGGACGCCTGGAGAATAAAAAAAAATAAAAAATGCGGAGTAGTGTTGAATGGTAGCATGTATGTGCAGGGGAAAATGTGCATTCAGTTAGGTCTTTTATGAATAGAAGATATAGAAAATAGGATATAGAAAATTACCTTGTGGGAGCACCAGAGTTTATAGGTATTAAAAAGGAGCAGTGACCGTCGACAACAATAAGGATTAGAAAGACAATTAGAAAAGAGGAAGCAGATAGAGACCGTATGAGGATTGCCTAGAAATAAGATATTTGTGCCAGACTCTATCAAGTGCTCCTGATACATCTGAAAGGATGACCAAGACTCGGACAGAAAGATTAGAAGATCTTCACTAGAGCTTCACTGGCTCGACAGACCATTACCATGATTACTCCAGAAGACGCAATATTCAAAAACATTGGCACAATAGCCAAATTCTCCGAAATCGGTCATCAGCAGAGTCTCGGAGTCATTCCAAATGGAGCGCGTTCCAAGTGTTATAATTCAATGACGAGTTCCTTTCACGGTCCACCCTTGGTATCGGTGCAATGCATTAAAATACAACGGGCAGCAATATACGTACATACATGTATGTATGTATGTATGTATGTATGTATGTATGTATGTATGTATGTATGTATGTATATATTTATATTTATATATAATATGTTTGTATACATCTATGTATACATATATATATATATATATATATATATATATATATATATATATATATATATATATATATATATATACATATCGCAGAAACCACAGGGAAAATAAAGTCGGAATACTAAACGTTTTCATCTATTACGACATCCTCTGCGGATGTTGTAATAGACGAAAACGATTAGTATTCCGACTTTATTTTCTCTGTGGTTTCTGCAATATTATTTAGTCACGCGTTATTGTGTTTATTTTTGCGATATATATACATATGTGTGTATATATATATATATATATATATATGTATATATATATATATATATATATAATATATATATATATATATATATGACGTAAGCAGAGTAGGAAACACAAGAGTCTTAGTCTTGAGTTTATTCCTGACTAGTTTCGCAGGTATGTATGTGTATATGCATACCTGCGAAACTAGTCAGGAATAAACTCAAGACTAAGACTCCTGTGATTCCTACTCCGCTTACGTCAACCTGTCAGAATGTCTCAGTATATATATATATATATATATATATATATACAATAAGTAATGAGAAAATGTCAGGCGAGACATTACATATGATTTGATCAAAATACTACTTCATGGCGAAGTACACATACATATATTCTATAAAATGACTAACTGGCAACTTTCCACATTTGTAGGTCTGAGTGCAGCGGTGAACGTGGTGCAACCAGTCTGATTCGGTTTGCCGATCTGCGAACACTTGTCAAGATGCAGGGAAACATGGAGCAAAGTTACTCCATCAAATTTTGTGTTAAACTTAAGAAAACCAAACAAGAAGCTTATGGAATGTTAAAGGAGGCCTATGGGGATGGACAGATGAGCCAAACAAGTTTCTATCGGTGGTTTAACAGGTTTTCTGTAGGAAATGAACAGGTTCAGGACGAACCCAGATCTGGAACACTGAAAAGTGCACGCAAGGAGGAAAACATTGAGGAAGTGCAAAGGTTAGTGATGCAAGACCGTCGAATATCTGTGAGGATGATATCTGAAGCTGTTGGTATTAGTATTGGCACAGTAGAGACAGTTCTGACTGAAGATCTGAAGCTCCACAAAGTCTGTGCCAAGTTCGTGCCAAAGATCCTCTCCGACGACCAGAGGCAGTTTC
>NC_134804.1:15571864-15576864 GCF_046742065.1 Oratosquilla oratoria | reverse complement strand
ATGAGACTTCTTGCAATGTATGCTGAGTGATCTGAACAAGGAGGGTATCAAAATAGGTTTGAAGATGAGTAATAAATACTAAGTGATGTTCAACTCAAAAGTTGATAAATAATAAATAGATAAATATCATACGATAAAACCAAAGTAATGTTGAACTCGAAAGTAAAGCAATTATAATCGTTGATGAGAATCTCAAAGTTGAAGAGTATGATTATTTGTGTCTTATGCTAAAAGTGACGAGAGATCAAAAGGATGATAAAAAGTCATATGACAATTGGCTGAAAAATGTGTAGAAAATAAAGATCATGAAAGGTTCCGTACCTACAAGTTTGAAACGCAAAGTTAGCAGTGTATAATGCCAAATATAATTTAATGTACGAATATGAGAATTGGAAACTGACGAAGGAGGTGTATACAAAGTTAAGGAATGCACAGAGATCAATGCAGAGATCAATGCAAGGGATAACGCTGAAAGTCAAGAAGAGGGCAAGTTGGGTGATAGAGCAGATTGGAGTGATAGACACTGTGGAGACGATAAAGGAGAGAAATTGAAATTGGGCAGGAAAGTTAGCGCAAAAGGATGATGGGCAATGGAACAATTGTGTTACTAACTGGATGCCGCGAGAGAGAAAGCGTGGAAAACGGAGACCAGACAGATGGTGAAAAAAAAAGATAGCAAAGTTTGTAGGAGTGACGTGGTAGAACTTACTGGGGTCGTGTAAATCATGAAATGGTCTGGAAGATGCCTTTGTTCATCACTTGATTCTAGATGGCTGATTGAATGATTGACTGATATGTGAACACACACTTACACACACACACACACACACACACACACACACACACACACACACACACACACACACACACACACACACACACACACACACACACACACACACACACACACACACACACACACACACACACACACACACACACACACACACACACACACACACACACACACACACATGCATATATATATATATATATATATATATATATATATATATATATATACATATATATATATATACACACATATATATATATATACATGTATGTGTGTTTGTGTGTGTATATACATACATATATATATATATGTATATATATATATATATATATATATATATATATATATAGAAAAAAGGACAAATGAGAGATTGGGTGGTGGGAGTAAAACGAAGATGGTCTGGGAATTTATTTACTTTAACGTTTAGACCAACTTGGTCTTTTTCAGAGAGTTATCTACAGAATTATTTTTATATAGGTTACAATTAATATATTTTCTTGATGTTTGGAAAGAAATTAATAAATTAAGAGAGGAAGAGGAAGCAAATCAAGTAGAGAAGAAATGGTAAAAGGTGCAGATGGAGAGATGAAAATGGAAGAAACGGCAGCAAGAGGAAAATGGGCAGAGTATATCAGGGAGTCGCTAAATGCGAAGGAGGATAGGGAGGAAAAGGTAGTTGCAGTGGGAAGCTCTAAGAAAACGACAGTGATGAGTGAGGAAAAAAAAAAGAGAAATAAGAAAAGATGAGGTGAAAGCAGTTGTTAAAATGATGAGAGCAGGTAAGGCACCTGGTTTGGATTGGTGGCATGCGGAATGTCTAAATAAGGGAGGTACAGTGATGGTGGACTGGCTGGTGAGGTTATTTAATGTTTGTTTAAGAGAGGGTAGAGTGCAGGAGGACTGGAGGAGTGCATGTATAATTCCACTTTACAAGGGAAAAGGGGACAAGTGTGAGTGTAATAGTTTTAGAGGGATCAGATGTTGAGTGTAGTTGGGAAGGCTTATGGGAGGGTTTTGATTGAGAGGATTAGGAGAGGAATAGAGGGAGTAATTGGTGAAGAGCAGTGGGGGGCTTAGGACAGGTAGGGGCTGCGTGGATCAGATTTTTGTATTAAGACAGATATGTGGGAGAGCTTTAGGAAAAGGTAAGGATGTTTTTGGGCCTTTATGGATTTGGAAAAGGCTTATGAAAGGGTAGAAATGAAAGCACTGTGGGAGGTATTGCAGATATATGGGATAGGAGGAAAGCTGTAAAGAGCAGTCAAGAAATTTTACGAAAGTAGCAGAGCCTGTGTTAGAATTAGAAATGGAGAGAATGATTTGAAATAAAGGTGAGACTTCGTTAGGGATGCGTTATGTCGCCTTGGCTGTTCAATTTATGAATGGATGAAGTTAATGGATTGGGCATTAGAAATAGTTAAAGAAAATGGAGAAAACTTGAAGTTAAGCTAGTTGTTGTTTGCTGACGACACTGCGCTTGTGGCAGGATCAGAGGAAGGATTAAGGAAGTTAGTGAAAGAGTTTGGGAAGGTGTGCCAAAGAAGGATATTGAGAATAAATGTGGGTAAATGTAAGGTGATGAGATGTACAAGGGGAGAATGTGGCAGCAAATTGGAAAAGAGTATTAAGGGTTAGAGACAGGAGGAAGTAGATCATTTTAGATACTTGGGTGCGAATGTATTATAAAAACGTCATGGCTTCTGCTTATAAACATGACGAGAAAGTCATGCGGAATATCATCCTGCGTGATGTTTTTGGGTGCGAATGTATTATAAAAACGTCATGGCTTCTGCTTATAAACATGACGAGAAAGTCATGCGAAATATCATCCTGCGTAATGTTCAACCCACCGATCTCGACACACACATCAAACTCACAATTTATTACAAATCCAAACGAACTTCCAACCTAGTAATGAAAAACAGCTGTCTCCCACTAACAAATACACTTCAAAAAGTGAACCTAGTATACCAATACACTTGCAATATTGGTGACTGCAGTCGCCTACCTACCAGGTATATAGGTTTCACTATCACTACACTGTCCAAAAGAATCACAGCGCACTTACAGGATGGAGCGATACACCACCATAACAACAGGACACATGGGCAAAAACTGAGCAGAAAAATGATGGAAGAAAATACAGTAATCCTACACAGAGAACATGACACCAGGATATTACAAATGACGGAAGCTGTGTATATTCACAACTTAAAACCTGCCATTAACATCCAACAAATACCCGTTTCCACTCTTCCCTCAGCTAGAAGCTCACAAGCAACACACGGAGCGCCACAAGGACTTAGACGGACAGCATCCCTCGGAGCGCCACCATCCACACAATGATCACCTCCCCCAGTGCCAATATAAGCCAAATATAATCACCATTTCAACTTAACACAACTATACTTACACTCCTGAAGATGGCCGAGTGAAGGCCGAAAGATGTCTCGAGTTGTCATGGGATTTAGAAACTTACTTAGTACCCTCGCCTACGAAGATCAGAACACCGTTAGAAAAACTGAAAAAGCAAACTGCAAGCTGAATAATGCTGTAACTGCTGTCGAATTCAATAGAGCATCTATCTATCTATCTATCTATCTATCTATACATACATATATATATATACACATATACATATACATGTATACTCGTATGTATATCTATATATATATATATATATATACATACACACACACACACACACACACACACATATATACATATATATATATATGTATTATATATATATATATGTATATATGTATATATATATATATATATATATATGTATATATATATATATATATACAGGGAGCTCCAAAAAAGATGTAACTAGTTTGATTGGTCTTTATTCAGACAGACTTTGAATAACAAGCTTAATACGCGAGGTACATAAAGTCAATAAGGTTGGATCATGTCTGAAAGTCAAATAAACTTCTGGTAGTCCACATGCTCGATATGAGCCCCATTTCTGTTGAAACATACTTTCACGCGGATGCAGAAATTCTGGCCAACTCTTTTCCATGTTTCAGCGGAAACTTCAGCTACATAAGCTGCCACATTCTGCTTTAGATCAGCCTGTGTTTGAGGTCTGTTGGCATAGACCTTCCCCTTTGCTGCTCCCCAGAACCAGAAATCAAGTCAGGGCTGTGGGAGGCTCACTCATGATCTGTGTTGAGGCTGATGAGACGATTCTGGAAGAGTCCCCTGAGATGGGCTGTATGAGGTGGGCTGTATGAGGTCTTGCACCATCCTGCATGAACCAAGCAAGCCTTAACTGTCCTTGGGTTAGCTTCTGAGTCAGGTCACCGTGAAACTGATCTAGAATGGCGATATAACGTTCACTGTTAATGGTAACGGTGCGCCCATTTTCCTCGAACCAGTAAGGTCCCACCAGACCGTGCTTTGCCTTGAACGCCACAAATGCAGTGACCTTCGGACCTTTGAGGCGCTTCTCACTAATTTTTTCTGGCTTCTCTTCTCCCCAAAACACATTGTTGTGGTTATTAACAGCCCCATTAAGATGAAAGTGTGCTTCATCACTAAACCAAATGTGATTGAGCCAGTTGGGAGTTTGCTCCAGCTTTTCATTCAGCCAGCCGCACATCTCGATTCTCTTCTCTTTGTCCTGTTGCTGCAGCACATAGTGAGTTGAAATTCTAAATGGGAACAGCTTCAGGTCCTTCCTCATAACTCTCAAAAGTGTAGTTGGAGAGAGACCCAGCTCTTGAGCGCGGATTCGGTAAGATTTCTTCAGACTGCTAACCACCGACTCACGGACTTGCTCCCTCTTCTCAGGAGTAATGATTGGTCGCCGGCCACTTCTTCCCTTGTGGACGTGATCCAGGGTTTTCTCCTTTTCAAAATGCTGCACAATTCTCTGTATTTTTAAATTTGTAAGTGCTGCACACTCAGACTTAGATTTGTGACCCTGGTGTGTGTTGAACCGACGGCGGACTTCTGCGGGTGACTTGGTTTCATACCAGAGTTGGATGATTTTCAACTTCTGCTCTAGCGTGTAAATTTTGCATACAATCTGGAAAACAAGAAAAACAAAGACATGTTAACAAATCCAACCTAGTTGACTATGTAACCTGAAAAGGAAAAGTCCGTGCGCGCCCCAACAGATTTATTATGGCCGATCAAAGTAGTTACATCTTTTTTGGAGCTCCCTGTATATATATGTATATATATATATATA
>NC_134804.1:15556864-15564364 GCF_046742065.1 Oratosquilla oratoria | reverse complement strand
TATTATGTTATATATTTTGCCCATTAGTTCTTCTTTGAATTTTTTTAGCATCCAATTTGAAATTCCGTCCGGGCCGTGGGATTTCCTAACATCAGGGTTTGTTAATTGCTCCATTATTTCTTTTTGTGTTATTGTTATTTTGCTCATGGGGGGGAGATCGCACTTTGCTTCCTTCGTCTCAATACTGTACCTTCTCTCTAGTGAAAACCAACTTGAAGTGATTATTCATGACTTCGACCATTTCTAGATCCTCTGTGTATTCTGTATTTCTTTGGCATAGTTTCACCATTTCCTGTTTATTTTTAAGTTTACCGTTGACATATCTATAGAATAGTTTGGGTTGATCTTTGCATTTTTCTATAATGTCTTTTTCATAGTTCCTTTTTTCCTCTCTTCGCACTTTTACATACTTATTCCTATAGTTTATATATTTGCCATTTTCTCCATCTTTTCCAAGCTTTGTCTCTTCTATCTTTCGCCTCACTGCATCTTCTATTGAACCAGCATTTAATATACACCCTCTCTTGTTTCTGTCTTGGTACGTACCTATTCACTCCTTCATTATAGATATCCGCCAAGATCTCCCATTTCTCTTCCAATTCTGTCTCTTCCATGTAGAATATTTCCCAATTTGCATTTTGAAAAAAACTTTTTTGTTTTCCAAAGTCCGTTTTGCTGTAAATCAATCTTCCTTTTCTGTACCTTTCATTTCTCTCCATATATATTTCTTCTTTTAGTTCAGTCTTTACATATATGGTCACACTTTCCAAATGGTGTCTTGTATTCAATTTTATCCACAATTTCAGGTTCTGTTGTAAATATTAAATCCAGTTTCGACAGTTCTTCATTACTTCTGTATCTGGTGTTTTCATCGACCCATTGTGTCATTGTATATTCCATGGTGTGTGTGTGTGCGCGCGCGCGTGTGTGTGTATGTGCGAGCATGCGTGTATGCATGTTTGTGTGTGCGTGTGTGTGTGTGTATGTTTGTTCGTGTGTGTATGTGCGTGCGTGTGTGTGCGTGCGTGTGTGTGTATGTGTGTGTGTGTGTGTGTGTATGTATGTTTGTTCATGTGTGTATGTGCGTGTGTGTGTGTGCGTGCGTGTGTGTGTATGTGTGTGTGTGTATGTGTGTGTGTGTGTGTATGTGTGTGTATGTGTGTGTGTGTGTGTGTGTGTGTATGTTAGTGTGTGTGTGAAGAGCACGTCGTTTTGACGGCCCCTTCGTGAACCGGGGAGGAATACGTGATGAGCACGTGCAGGCATTGACGTCATTTTCACGCAGTGATGACGTGCAGGCTGTGACACCTGTGGGCCGAGAAGACACCATATCCTCGTCCTCCTCCTCCTCTTCCCCCTCTTTGGTAATTGAATTGCGTAGTCCTTCACGTCGAGGCCAGTTTTTCACTGCAGCGTCCACACATTCACCCATAATTCAAACATTGAACCTTATGGTTAGACCTGCGGTTCCTTTGCCAGAGCTCTCCCAACCCGTCAGCCCGTCGTCAACCAATGCAGCGCTGACAATCAAATTGGCCTATCAAGCGTCAGACAGCCTGTCAGCAGGAGAACAAGTGGGCCAGTGGGGTACCCGCGCGCAGTGTGGTGCCGTAAATGGGCCGCGCACATTACCGGGACCAACTCCTCCTCCCCGGACGGTCCGGATGCTGCTCTTCTCTTCGCCCCAGGGTCGTGTCCGGCCTGCTACTTGTTCACTTTTAATCGATATGTTCATCTCCGTCACTGTGAACATGCGAGTGCGCAGGACGTCTGAGAGGGGAGAGAGAGGAGGGCGGGAAGGGGGGTCCGGAGGGGTAACCGCGGTGTGAGGGTTTGAGGTTTGGTACTAGAAGAAGAAGAAGAAAAAAAAAAAAAAGGGGGTGGGGAGGAGCAAAAATAGGTTGAGGATTATAATGCAGAAGAGGAAAATCAGGAAGATGAGATGAAGTTAGGAGAAAAGGAGTAGGAAGAATAGGAGAGGGAGAAAAAAAAGAGAAGAGAGATAAAGAGGAAGACGTGGAAAGAAGAGTGAATGAGAAAAATAAAGAGGAAAGGTATTGCAAAAAATAAAGACCATTTAACAAAGAAATAAATCAAGAAGGAAATGGGAGGGAGAGGATGAATCAAGGAGTAGGTTAAGGATGAGGAAAAAAAGGTAGAGAGGAAGGAGGAAGGCAGTGGGAGCAGGATGAAGAAGAGGAGAGAGAGAGAAAAGAGGAGAAAGAGAGGGAAGAGTAAGACGAGGACGACGACGAGGAGGAGGAGGAGGAGGAGGAGGAATAGGAGGATAAAGAAGAGGAAAATAGATACAGAGAGAGAGAGGAAGAGGAGGGGATCAGGAGGAGTAAGATGAAGAAGAGGAGATGCATGAAGATAAAGAAGAGGGAGAGGAGGAAGAGTAGGAAGAAGAGGAGTAGGAAGAAGGAGAGGAGTTGGAAAAGGAAGACAATGAGAATGAGAATTAGAAGGAGTAAGATGAAGATGAGGAAGAGGAGGGAGAAGAAGGGAGAAGAGGAGGAAAAGTAAAAAGAGGAGGAGGAGGGAGAAGACAGGACAAGAGAAGGAGAAGAAAGAAGAGGAGGAGGAAGAAGAGTAGGGGCAGGAGTAGGATAAGGTGAAGAAAATGAATAAGCGATGAAAGAATAGGAGGATGAGGAGGAGGAAGGAGAAGAAGAAGAAGAAGAAGAGGAGGAGGAAGACGAGCAGAATGAGTAAGAGTAGAATGAAGAAGCGATAAAGGAAGAGGAAGTCGACGAGGAGGAGGAGAAAGAGGAGGAGGAGGAGTAGAATGAGGAAGAGTAGGATGAAGAAGCTTTGTAGGAAGAGGAGGTCGAGGAGAAGGAAGAAGAGGGGGGAGAAAGAGGAAGAGGAATAAGAAGGGGAGGATGAGGAGGATGAGGATGAGGAGGAGGAGGAGGAGAAGGAGGAGGAGGAGGAAGAAGGAGAAGGAGAAGGAGAAGGAGAAGGAGAAGAAGAAAAAGAAGAAGAAGAAGAAGAAGAAGAAGAAGAAGAAGAAGAAGAAGAAGAAGAAGAAGAAGAAGAAGAAGAAGAAGAAGGAGAAGAAGAAGGACAAGGAGAAGGACAATGAGAAGAAGAAGAAGAAGGAGAAGAAGAAGGACAAGGAGAAGGACAATAAGAAGAAGAAGAAGAAAAAGAAGAAGGAGAAGGAGAAGGAGAAGAAGAAGGAGAAGGAGAAGGAGAAGAAGAAGGAGAAGAAGAAGGAGAAGAAGGAGAAGAAGGAGATGAAGGAGAAGAAGGAGAAGAAGAAGGAGAAGAGGGAGAAGAAGGAGAAGGAGAAGAAGGAGAAGAAGGAGAAGGAGAAGAAGAAGGAGAAGGAGAAGGAGAAGAAGAAGGAGAAGAAGAAGGAGAAGAAGAATAAGAAGGAGAAGAAGAAGGAGAAGAAGAAGAAGAAGAAGAAGAAGAAGAAGAAGAAGAAGAAGAAGAAGAAGAAGAAGAAGAAGAAGAAGGAGAAGAAGAAGGAGAAGAAGAAGAAGAAGGAGAAGAAGAAGGAGAAGAAGAAGAAGAAGAAGAAGAAGAAGAAGAAGAAGAAGAAGAAGAAGAAGAAGAAGAAGAAGAAGAAGAAGAAGAAGAAGAAAAAGAAGAAGAAAAAGAAGAAGAAGAAGAAGAAGTAGAGGAGGAGGTGGTGGTAGAGGAGTAGAATGAGTAAGAGTAGGAGGAGGACGCGATGAAGGAAGAGATGGTCGAGGAAGCGGATGAAGATAAAGAGGATGAGAAGGAATGAGGAAGAGAAGGAGGAAGCGTAGGATGAAGAAGCGATGAAGGAAGAGGAAGACAAGGAAAAGGAAGAAAAAGAGGAGGAGGGGGAGGACGAGGTGGAGGAAAAATAAAAAGGGAATCAGGAGGGGGGAAAGGGATAAGTATGAGGAAGAAAAGGCAAAGGAGAAAGAGGTGAGGGATGAAGACAAAGACAAAGAGAAAGAGGAAAAGAAATTCGAGGAGGGAGGGGGGGGGTAAAAGGAAGAAAAGGAGAAAAAAGTTGAGGAAGAGGGAGGTGGAGATGAAGAGGAAGATGAAGAGGATAAGAAAGAAGTGGAAGAGGAGGTGGAAGAGTAAAAAGAAGACAATAGGGAAGAGAAGGAGAAAGAGGAAAGTTAAGAGGCGTTGAAAAAAATTAAAGGATAAGGAAGAGAAAGAGGAAGAGGAATGGGAAGAGGAAGAGAAAGAGGAAGAGGATGAAGAAGAGAAAGAGGAAGAGGAAGAAGAAGAAAAAAAGGAAGAGGAAGAAGAAGAGAAAGAGGAAGAGGAAGAGGAAGAGGAAGAAAAGGTGAGAGAGGAAGAGGAAGAGAAACAGGAAGAGGAAGAGGAAGAAGAAGAGGAAGAGGAAGAGGAGGAATAGGAAGAGAAAGAGGAATAAGAATAGGAAGAGGAATAAGAAGAAGAATAGGAAGGCGAAGAGGCAGAGAAAGAGGAAGAGTGAAAGTAAGAAGAGAAAGAGGAAGGGGAGGAGAAAAAGAAAGAGAAAAAAGAAGAGAAAGAATAGGAGGAAGAGAAAGGAGAAAATAAAAAAGAGAAAGAGGGAAATAAAAAAGAGGAAGAGGAACTTGAGGGTGAAGATGAAAATGATGAGGAAACCGAGGATGAACAAGAAAAGTAATAGGAAGGGGTAGAGAAAGAAACTGCTGAGGAAAAGGTGGAGGAAGAAGAGGAAGGGGAAGAAGAAGAGGGAGAGGAAGAAGAGGAAGAGGAAGAGGATGAAGAAGAGGAAGAGGAAGAGGAAGAGGAAGAGGAAGAGGAAGAGGAAGAGGAAGAGGAAGAGGAAGAGGAAGTGGAAGAAGAAGAGAAAGAGGAAGAGAAAGAGGAAGAGGAAGAGGAAGAAGAAGAGGAAGAGGAAGTGAAACAGGAAGAGGAAGAGGGATAGAAGGAAAAGGAGGAGGAGGAATAGGAAGAGGGAGATGAATGGGAAAAGGAAGAGTATGGAGAGAACGAAAATGAAGAGGACCAGAAAGATGAAGAGAAGGTGGAAAAGTAGAAGGACGAGGAAAAGGGAGCAGAGGAGGAAGAGAAAGAGGAAGGGGCGGAGGAAAAAAGGTGTAGAGAATGAGTATGTGGAGGAAGAGCTGGAAAAAAGGAAAAGGAAGAGGCAGAGGAAGAAAGAAGAGGAAGAAGAAAAGTGAAATCAATTAGGAGAGGAAGAGGAAGAAATAGGGGGAGGGGAAGAGGAAAAGGAGATTATCTATGCCTGTAGGTGAACAAAAGAGACTGGCGGCAGCCTAACCACATGTCAGCTCTTCCTAACCACAAGGCCACTTCAAAGATGAGTAGAACAGTCTAGCAACAGCCAGAATAAAATTATAAAAGCCTTCCAGTACTGAAGAAGTTAAATAGGACCTATTTAATTCATGATTCTTTTTTCAAACAATTCTTTTGAGAAGGGGGAGGGAGGGGAAGCCCGGGTTTCTTCTCGAAATTTTGGTTTAACTTCTCGAAATTTTGGTTTAACTCCGTTTACTACTGTAGACGCCTTCGCCCACAACTCGCTTCCTCCAAATGATGTGCTCAGGACCTCTGGCAATACACTCGGGGGAAATGAATGTGTCTGTCTTAGTCAGTCAAATCTCCTTACTCAGCTTGTCATATCGACTGGATCTATCAACCGATTCAACTTGAGCGTTTTACTCGAGTGGTTCTGCGAATTAATTTTTTAAATCATAGATCATCACTAGCCTCTCAATCACCTCCCAGCCTTCTCCTACCCTCCCTCAATTCTCTTCTTAGCTAAACAAATACGCCTGTGTTGAGTTGGGTCACGACCTCCTTCAGTCTAGAGCCCGCTCCTTCATCTGTGTTTAGAAAAAAAAAAAAAAAATCCACCAAGCGTTATTACATGTAGCCCTGGATGACTCAACTGACCTGAGTTCAATCTCCTGAGGCGAACACAACAAAGGGAACTTGGAGTAAGATTTCATAAGTAAGCACTGCGCATGTTTGCACCCTGACAAGCTCGCCTGGTGCATTCAACATACAAATCACACAAAACAAAGAGGGTCCATGACCTTCCTGCCGCAAGCACACCCTGTCCTCACGATAAAGCCTTGATCCTAAGGTTTCCTTTATATTTTCTACAGTGGTTGTCAGCAGTACATCTGTACAATGTGACAGCCTGTAACTACCCAACTAGGTAACTAGTATTAGTATACAGCCCATGTGAAATATCTATCTACACACGCCATCCTTCTATACATTAGTGTCATGACCACGTTACATTTACACATTTCAAGTCACAGTAAACGGAATCAAAAGAGTATAGACGTGACTACTTTGTCAACGCCACGCTTGCGTGAGCTTCACAGTTTATATTCCTACGGTACGCGACGTCATCACGCTATAAGTATGCGTCACATACAGTAGTACTTGACGTCAGTATTGCGCATGCGCCCTGTACTCGGGAGTGTCGCAGTGATGTTAGCGTCTTCACTTCTACCTCGTAAGTATGTAAAGCAGAGTTCGATTCCCCTACGACTGGAATGGCTGATCCATCTTTATCGAAATAAACACCATATCTGCAGTGGACTTCAGTGGAAGACCATGTCGATGGAAAACCTCTGAACCCAAACCAGTTTTAGATACAGATACATGTTTATATTGATATATAGATACATAAACAAATCAACAAATAGATAAGTAAATTAATAATAACCTTACATAGTATCTAACCCGTCTGCAAGTAATGTTATCTTATGTATTTATCCTGGCTACTACCAGGCGATTTTATTCATTTGTATGGATGTGAGATTTGGACCCCTATCATATTTTTAAAATTGTGCCTAATTACCTTCCACAGTGTCTACTGTAGATCACGGGGCACCGCTTGAACGGCTCCGTGTTAAACAAGGTAATACTGGCCGATACTGAGTTTAGACAAGTATCCTGCAGTTGATACACTACAATCACGTGGATCGCCGTGTGAATGATGGTCCTAATTAATGGGAGCGTGGGACGTTGATTCATATCATATCTCTGGAACTAGTGGAGATGACTCGGGAACCTGTCAGAAAGTTTGCCAAAGATGATTTTCAGGCCTGGGGAAGGATGGCTGCGGCAAAACACAATAACTGGTTTTGTTCTGATTGATTTATTGTTTGATTGATGTATGGCACTTATACAATATCATTTACGTATGTTCTACTCGTATGTAGATATATTATCTGCAGTGGGACAAATGGCCTGGGGAAGGAAAAGAAAAGGAGTTATGGAGGTGGACTATGTATGACATCAACAACAAACGAAAATGGGAAGTTTCACAGAAGTACCTGCGGAATTGGGGGGAAGGGGGAGTGAGGAGAAAGCTGATTACGATGGTGATGGTGAGACTGATGCCGGTGGTGATGGTGGTAATGGGACGGACAGTCCCATTCAGTAATTATACTTACAGAAAGCAAAACAGAAAAAAATATCTATTAAGAAATAAGGAAAACGGGGCGACTGACAAGGAATAAAACAAGAGAGGATGTTGGACGTAAGGGGTAAATAGGTAGGTTA
>NC_134804.1:15539364-15554364 GCF_046742065.1 Oratosquilla oratoria | reverse complement strand
CGTGGAAAGATAAGACCACTCATGATGAATTATACAACCGCACTCAAATCAGTAGTATTGAAACCATCATGGCACAACGACACCTGCGCTGGTTGGGCAACACCATGAGGATGCCAGAACACCGGCTTCAACGGCGGATCCTGTATGGACAGCTTGCTGGAGGCAATAAAAGTGTGGGTGGCTCAAAGAAAAGGTACAAAGACTATACCAAAGAAGGAAAGCTGTTAAGAGCAATTAAGATTTTTTTTACGAGAGTAGTGGAAGTGAGAATTAAGGGAGAGAGACTGGAGGAACTGAATAGCTTTAGATTCTTGGGTGTGAATGTGGCGGGAAAGGGAGGAGTGGAGGTAGAGGTAGAATGTAGATTGAGAGAAGCAAGTAAATGCCTTGGGGGATTAAAAAGTGTAATGAGAAATAGACATTTGAAAATGGATGCTAAGAGGAGATTGTATGAAGGAGTGATTATGGCGACAGCACTGTATGGGACAGAAACATGGAATATAAGAGAGGAGAGAAAGTGTTTAAATGTGTTTGAGATGAAATGCCTGTGAAGTATGATAGGGGCTACTAGGGTGGATAATGTAAGAAACGAAGTGAGGAGGAGAGCGGGGATGGAAAGGGAGTTGGGAGATAAGGTTTATGAAAGAGTTTTGGGATGGTTTGGGCACATGGAAAGAATGAGTGAAGAAAGATTAATAAAAGAGGTGTGGAAGGCAGAGGTGGAAGGAGTGAACGTCAGAGGGTGGCCAAGGATGAGATGGATGGATGGGGTAAAAGGGGCACTGGGAAAGAGGGGAATGTCCATTGAGGAAGGACGGGAGAAGACAGAAGGTAGGGATGAGTGGAGAATAGTTATGTATGAATGATGTTGTGATACATAGAAAGGAGTGGGTGAGGGATGGGGATTAAGGGAGTATATATGAATGGTATTTTGACTCAGCCCGAAGAAATGTCTCGCCGTCTTCTCTTTTTCTCCATGAGGGGACGGAAAGGGGGAGGGTGTCGCCCATTAAGTTAAGCAGCATTGCTGTGGATGTGCTGTGTATTGCTGCACTGTTCCTGAATCAGGGTAGTGGGCGAGATGCAGGGATGACCCGTCATCCAGAAGGAACCAAAAAAAGGGGAAGGGAGGGTTGGTGAATAGGAGTGGAGTAGGTGGGGATGAAATGGGTGGGAGAGGATTTATGCATTTGACTTTGGCTACCTCCTTTCTAAGGAGGAAAAACCATTGGTATATGTTTATACGGTATAAATATATATATATATATATATATATATATATATATATATATATATATATATGTATGCATACATATATATACATATATGTATATGTGTGTGTGTGTATGTATGCATATATATATATATATATATATATATATATATGTGTGTGTGTGTGTGTGTGTGTACATGTACACATACACACACACACACATACACACGCACACACGCACACACACACGCACACACACACACACACACACACACACACACACACACACACACACACACACACACGCACGCACGCACGCACACGCGCGCACACACACACACACACACACACACACACACACACACACACACACACACACACACACACACACACACACACACACACACACACACACACACACACACACACACACACACACACACACACACACACACACACACACACACACACACACACACACATACACACACAAATGATGTCACAAATCCATTGGGTATGGTTAGATTACCCTCGAAAGGTTTCATAATGAAATATTGATCTACGATTGGTTGGTTGAGTGACGTCGTGGTAAGAAAAAAAATCAATAGGAAATAAAGATATTCATTTGCACATAGAACAAGGTTTAGAGGCATTCATTATAATGTACCACAAATCGAGTGGGTATGGTAAAACTGTCTGCTGAAAAACGGCAATAAAGGAAATAAATACAAACATGTACAGTAGCATTGTATCTCTAAACAGCAGACTAAAGAGCTCAAATTTGCCTATACTGTTATTTTCTGGTATATTGAGAGATAGAAGTCTTCAAATAACTGAAGCAATGGAATATTCTTTCTCAGCACTGTATAGGATGACACAAAAAAATGATGTATTTGATATAGTTAGGGCTTGAAATAATGGGTTACACCTATGTTTAATTTATTACTGGAAATATAACACTCATCTGACTCCCTGTTTCTTTGTTTCCCAGCAGGCCTGGTAGTGCCAGCAAGAACGCTGAACTGAGCCTGTGATCTTCTGTCACTTCCTGGAAGGCTTCCATCACCATTTCCTGCCATAGGAAGAGACCTTAGTGAAATCACCAGCTTAAAGCGCCTTTTCGAAATACTGCTAAGAACATGTTCAGCAAGAGTCATGGCTGTAGCTGATTGCTTCGATCCGACGACGCCGCCTCCACTCATCCGGGTCAAGATTGAACCCGATTTGAGGTGACACTGTCGTCGCGCTCAGACCGTGGACACCAACACGGGCTTAGCCGCACTGTCATAGAAGCGTCACTCGAGGCCAAACGACACGTGAGATTTCTTTGTACATGTCTTTTCGAAGAACAAACGAGGCGAATACCTTTTCATGTAGACAGTCAACTTCGCAAAACTTTTTCGAACAAGTGTTATTCTCAGTCGAGTGCAGTACCAAATAGACTTTTCTTCCCTCTTTTATGCTATAAAGAGAAACTTGATTCAAAATCTGGCATCTCAGAAAATAAAAATTTAATGTAAGGCCTGACCCACGAAAACTGAACCAGTAAATTTACATAAATATAAATTGAAAGTGATATGGTTTATGTTGATAATATGATGGGAGTGTTACCCTCTCATGTCCCACTCCACCTTAAGCGACCGAGTTGTAGTTGCACGTTGACAAATCTCCGCTGATCAGTAATCAAATATAAACCAAGAATATCTTTCCTCCCTTCCATTCCAGAAACGTGCAAACTATTATTTTCATGCGGATGTACAAAAATTATTACGAGGTCATTCGACGTGTTGGGAGATTGGAAAGCCTTTCCGAGCTAAGTAAGCGAGTCTGTCTTGCGTTCTGGCCGGGGAGAGATTGTCCACAAGGACAGAAGTTCCGGTGAACTAGAGACCAGAACGACCAACCTGTCACCTCCGCGTGCCCCGCTCCGTCTGGCTCTTCTGAGGCACCAAGTTGCTTAGCAAGGGACGGAAGCGGGAAAGAGATCTAGCATGGGCATCCCCCTCGGCTATTTTCCTAACCAAATACTCCATTCAGACTTCTCTCAGTTGAGGCATGGTGAAAGTTATTTCCTAAACAATTCCTCGGTTGTTTTTCTAACCAGATACTCTGTTTAGACTTCTCTCAGTTGAGGCAGAATGAAAGTTATTTCCTAAACAATTCCTTGGTTGTTTTCCTAACCAGATACTCTGTTGAGACTTCTCTCAGTTGAGGCAGAGTGAAAGTTATTTCCTAAACAATTCAACGCGAATAGCAAAAATCTTGAAAGTAAGCGCGAGCCGGTTGTGTAAAGCGACACAAACATATCGTCAAGAATATTGAATTTTTCTGTAGTAGCGATGTTATTAAATGTTTATAGGGAAAAGTGTAACAAGAAAGATGGAGACAATAAACTTTAAAGGAAAATATGGGTATGAACTTCATTCATCACAGTGATACGAATTAATGAATTACGAAAAAAATAACACGAAGAAACAATCAATAGTAAACACAACTGTTTTGGAATAGTCGAAAACTCGGAGATAAAGCGATGGTGGATACACTTTCAAATATAACCAAGCTATTTCAACTTTGCACAATCTAATCTCTACTTCATCGACAAAAAAAATAATCGAAGAAAGAATCTTGTAATCCACCTTGTGGCAACTTGTTCCCAATGAAAGACCAATGAAGTTCGCGATCAGGGAACGCGAGTCACAGTAAATTAATGTTAAGTGTTCTCGTTAGTCTTCGTACGAGACGATAAAAGCAACAGGTATACCACTCAAGTTGGTCACGGGCGGTGCTCACAATCTCATATATTCCAGGCTCTTTAAGAGGCCTTGAAGCTCACACGCGAAGGTGCTCTCTCTCTCTCTTTCTCTCTCTCTTTTTCTCTTCTTCTGTGTGCAAGGCCAGTTACAGTGCCACGGAGGCTCCCTGCGGAACACAGAGCACTCCAGAAGAGGAAGACGGCGTGGGACGCAAGTCTGCAGAAAACGGACGAAACAAAACGCCAACCCGGACATCGTTAGCACGAGAGGCTCTTCACAAGGTAAGTTCTCGTTGCGTTCTTTGCGTGTTGCGAAAAGTGAGATGTATGTGGCCGGCAAACAAGTGTAAGTACTGTCAAACAGCCTCGTTGCGCTTCAATGCGCTCTATGGAAGGGTGCGCGTTGTTACACAACTTTAGTAATAAGACCTCTTTCATCTAGAATCTAGGTGCTTATTAATGAACTTAATAAACTGATACATGTAAGATGTTGTTAGATAATTCTTCTTCCAGCTGTGTAACCACTGGGGAATGATTTCAGAATCTAAATCACAGTTGCTTTTGCAGTAAACTACTCAGACGTAGACAATAATGTACATAATATATATATATATATATATATATATATATATATATATAAATGTATGCACTTTTGTGTATATATATATATATATATATATATATATGTATAAATAAATATATATGTATATGCGGAAAAACCACCAAGGAAAAAGATAAACTGATGACCAAGCGCTTTCGTCTATTCAGAGATCCTCAGGGTACAGGATATCTGGATAGACGAAAGTGCTTGGTCATCAGTTTATCTTTTTCCTTGGTGGTTTTTCCGCATATTTAGAATCACGAGTTTATGTGATTTCTCATGCATATATATATATACATATATATATATATATATATATATATGTATATATATACATACATATATGTATATGTATATACACACATATTTGTATATATATACATATTTGTATATATATACATATATATATATATGTATATATACATATGTATATATATACATATGTATATATATATACATATATATATATATACATATATATATATGTATCTATATATATATGTATATATATATATATATATACACACACACACATTAGGGGGTACCGATTATTCGGCATCGGTAAGAATCGGCATTTTTCTAGTGAATCGGCATCGGCGAGAATTGGCATTTTTCTTTTAGAATGGGGTTTGGCATCGGTCTCGGCAATATTTTGTCGATACCGATCCCGATGCTAATGCTTTTGAAATAAAAACACAAACTGGAGTAAATGTTAGAGCAAATTATATTAGTTTTTAATTTTATTTTTTGTATTTCTTGTATAAAATTAAACTAAAAATAATATATGTATATATATATATACATATATATATATATATATATATATATATATATATATATGTAAATATATATCTTTATATACTTATATTTATATATTGAAACAGCAAAGTTTCTGCAACAGAAATTAAGCGAAAGTAATCTTATCCGCTTATAAGTGGAAAAAATGGGCGGACAACACAGTATACATGGCCAGAGGCTCACCCAAGAGAAACTGGTCTGATAAAAGACGTAGAATAACAAAGAAGAGAGATACCTTCTGGAGGAGATACAAGAGGCACACATATGAACAGGCATATCAAAGACGTCAGGAAATGACATGCTAATACGAGAAAATTTGGAGGAGAAAAGGCGTTATAAAAGGTAATAAAGAACTTATATTGCTATCTGAAATTAAAAGAAATAAGCTCGGTCAGCTCGGTGTCTTAAGATATGTTTTACTTATTCGTATTATCAGCTAGATATATCTCTTCTCCTGTTGTTCTATATGTACTCTCATCGAGGGGTACATATAGTAAATACAAGAGCATAAGTCACTCACTTCTTCATTCCTGCGGTGCTCTCTGACTACTTGCTGGCCCCGTCACCGCTCAAACCATTTGTCTCCACTTTCTGCGGTCCTGTCATTCATTCACGGACACCTACTCCTATACTGCTCAGGTCCTTCTTCACATTATCAGTCCCTTCTTGTACGTGGACTTCCTGGAAAGCTTCTTCCTCCTACATCGATGTCCACCATCACCCGTTTTGGTAGTATTGATTAGAATATATGTCTATTCAAATAACAGCTATGAGGGCATGATAGAACTAAATTACAAGTCACAAAAGAACCCCAAAAAATGAAGAACCCATATTTTATGCAATGAATATTGAATTCGGTAATTCTTGTGAGTAATCTATTGTCTGTCCTACATCTATAGGGTACAAACACGCCATCACTCTCTCAACGTTGTTGATCTCAGTTTCTGCAACGTGCAAAACCAACACGCTCTTGATCTGTCGCCCAGTGCATCTTTTTGCAATTTAATATATTCACATGTAAAAAACCGTATAAAAATATTTAACTTATATAAAAACCAAGAAAGCACAGATTCAAAGGAAATAGGACACTCACGCACACCAACCCCCCATATATATATATACATATATATATATATATATATATATATACATATATATATATATATATATATTTATATATACATGTATGCATATATATATATATATGTATATATGCAAAAAGATCACAAAACCACGTGATCCAATAAATTGCTGAATAACCACAAAGGAAACCGTAAAAGAAACTAAAATCCCCAAGCGCTTTCGTGATATTTTACATCTTCAGGGGAATACGTATTCCCCTGAAGATGTGAAATATCACGAAAGTGCTTGGGAATTTTAGTTTCTTTTCCGGTTTCCTTTGTGGGTATTCAGCAATATATATATGTATGTATATACATATATATATATATATATATATATATATATATATATATATATATATATATATATATATATATATATATACATATATACATATATATATTGCTGAATAACCACAAAGGAAACATAAAATAAAACTAAAATTCCCAAGCGCTTTCGTGATATTTCACATCTTCAGGGGAATACTTATTCCCCTGAAGATGTGAAATATCACGAAAGCGCTTGGGAATTTTAGTTTCTTTTCCGGTTCCCTTTGTGGTTATTCAGCAATACATATATATATATATATATATATATATATATATATATATATATATATACATGCATATGCATAAATCGCAAGTAGGAGCAACGTAATACAAATCATGAAACCCAGCCGTAGCAAGCTTCGAACTGAGGCCCGCGTGGTGTGATTCCCACACGCTACCACTTCGACATGTTAAACGTTCAGTTAGATGTAATGGTATCGTGCGGTATTCTCGCCACGCGGACATCGAAGATCGCTACATCTGGGTTTGATTAGATATCATATACATGCACATATATGTATGTGTTGGTGTATGTTGGTGTATATATATATGTGTGTGTGTGTATGTGTATGTTCATGTGTGTGTATGTATGTTCGTGTGTGTGTGTGTGTGCGCACGCGTGTGTGTGCGTATTGGATTGAGTGTTTGTATATCATAAGTTAGAGTAAGGTTGTAATGATATTAGTGTTTGTGTTTGGTTTCGTATGAGAAAGGTGGATGTGTCTGGACATCCGGGCGTGTTCAATAGTGTTTTGTTTATATATGCTCCTCCTTGTGCGTTTGATTCATATTTGTTACTTGTATGTGAACCTGACCCTTTGCATTTATCATATATGTATCTATAATTGTATTTTCTTGATATCAGTATTCTGTATGTTGTGCTTATTTTCCTACCTAAAAGGTGTAAATGTGTCTACATCCCTCGCATGCTTTCACGCCGTTTGCGTGGAATAGCTCACACAAGACCAAAAAATACTTGAAGTAGGACTTATTTGATTTCTGCTTTTCATATTTATATTTACCTTCCCTTTCTTTCTGCCAATCAGCTTCAAGGTTCATTGTACAGCCTTGCTTGCCTACTACGATCTTTTGGAATACTTGAAATTAATTCCGCTCTCTTTCTTTCCCTTTCTCGACTGAATATTAAGCGAGTGCAACAGATCCTGAAACCAGGAAAATAGACAACCTCTAAAGTTGTCGGGAAGGTATCTTTTTATCTAAATATTTTTCATTTGTCTACTTAATTATCTATTCATTTATTCATTTACTTGGTTATCAACTGAATGATTGATTGATTGGTTAATCGATTGATTGGTTAATCGATTGATTGATGGATTGACTTATTTATTTGTTTATTAATTTATCTATTTATCTATATATAAAATAAATTTTAATATTTATACATTCATTTCTTTACTTGTTTACATTATATCTATTCTATATAAATATCTTGGGGAACAGTGTACTTGGTGAATTGACAAAAGTACATTTTCTTACCTAATACGAGCATACTGAATTCAAATCTGAAATCAGATTCTTTCTAAATGCTACAGTTTTTTCGTAATATCAATAACTAATATTATATAATAATTTTAATTTTACCATGCCTATCATCATGCCCTGAAGTAATTTTGAATTATCCTTTTGCGTTATTTATGGTAAAGCAGGTTTTTGCATAAACATTTTATTACATATGAGAAGAAACTTGAATTACATATTAGGATTATACATACATACATACATATACCAAAGGCTTTTTCCTCCTACACCGGGGGTAGCCAAAAAGAGAAAGGCATAGAAACCACTCCCACCCATTCCATTTCCTATATATTCCACTCCCCTCCCCCTCCTCCTTCCCTCTTATCTTGGCACCTCCTGGATTATAAATACTGTAATCAAATGGATACTAATTTATTAATGACCGTACATCAGGCTGGAGGACCTCTTCTTGATTTCAATAGGGCAAAAATTTGCATTTGTAACTTTCTCTTGTAAATCTTCTCTCACTGATCTCTCTTCGAATCGTCCAGCAGCAGTCGACCATCATGTGTCTATCCCATTGACTTTGGTAGCGCTCTTCCATCGTCGTCAAATCCTGATGGAAGCATTCCCCTTGTTTGTCACTCATGGCTCCCAGATTCTCTGGAAATCGGTCGAGGTGACTATCTAGGAAATGCAGCTTCACACTCCTGTTGCATCTCAGATCACGATATGGTATAAGCATATTAGTAGCCAGATCCTCGTAGTTATGCGCTTTTTTGTTTCCCAAGAAGTTATAAACGACGGTAGAAAATGAGAGCCAGGCTACCTTCTCTTTTTCATTCATGGTGTTCACGAATCTAGAATTACTCAGAAGTCTTCGGATTTGGGGACCATCAAATACTCCTGCTTTTATTTCTTCGTATGACAAAGCAGGAAACCCCGATACTATGTACTGAAAACAATCATTGTCAGTGCTCAACGCTTTGATATACTGATTCATCAACCCCAGTTTGAGATGAAGTGGAGGAAAACCGATCTTCCCTCGACTTACGATTAGCTCATTAACAATGTTTGACATTCCTGCTTCCAAAGTTTCCCGAACTGGCCAATCTTTTTGGATCTAGTGTTTGTTACAGGCTCGACTGTCCCACATACAGATATAGCATGGAAACTTTTTATATCCCTTCTGCTGGCTAAGGAAAAAGATGACCATCTTAAGATCTACTTATATGATCCACTTGTGTTAATGGTACTTAAGTAAATCCATGACCATTCTTATGTCATCGTGAGTTTCTCGCAGATGGACAGAGTGATCAAGAGAAACTGCACCAAAGTCATTGCCATTATACAAAAGGACACACTTGAGACTACGCTTGGAGCTATTCAGAAACAGTCTCCACTCAACAGGGCTGTAGGTGCCAAGTCCCAATTCGGTAAACAGACCAAGAACATCGTGGTAGTATACAAATTGTCTGTCCTAAGAGAAATACTTAACAAATGTACTCTCCCTTGTTCGGTAATACGATACACGTACCGACCTGTCAAGTATATGTCCTTCACTCAACCTGGAGGATAAAAGCAGCTTTCTTGGAAAGTGCCAAATCACGTATCAAGTCACTCAAATCCTTTTGATTGAAACAATGAGGAGCTAATGACTGTTCAGCATGTGATGATGAATCTGTCGACTTTGAATCCATTGTGTGGACGTCTATATCAGATACATCATTTTTATCCTCGGAGGAAGCATATTCATTGAAAATCAGAACTGGTTGAGACTCAGAATGAGGTACTGGCCGGATCGCTGAGGGGATGTTGGGGTAGTCAATTTTGTGCCGATTTTTCTTACCAATCCCTTTAGTATTCAGCAGACAGAAATAACAGTCCGATACATGATCCTTTGGCTCTCGCCACACCATGGGGATTCTAAAAGGAAGACCATTTCTCTTTCATTTCGTCCACTTACGAAGATGTTCCACACAACTATGGCAACCTGTCACAGTCATGATACAGAATCTTTTATACAACCCCATTGTTGTTAGGTGGAATTTCCGGGTGAAGGTCTTCCTGGTGGTGTTGCTGTATTTGAAAACTACCCTAACATCTAGTTTCTTTAGGATGTTCACAATTCCATGAAAAATTTCGTCATTAGCGAGAACTAAAGACTTAAGGTTGTCCTCGTTGTTTGGTTCTTCCCTGTCAACTCTGAAGAAATGTTTCTTGGGGGTGTAACGACAATGGTTGAGAATATTCTGGATGACTCTTATTTCTTGATAGATATTCCGGGTATTAAATCCTCTACTCTCTCAAATATATAGAAATAAAAGCATATTTTTTTACCTTGATATGATTATTAGAAAAATAATGAACATATTTGTTGGTTTTCTATAAACTTTAGTTTTTAAAACTGACTTATCTCTAATCAGTCCTACATTAAAGAAGAAACAAGGAAGTTAAGTTTAACAAGGATATCATTAATGGTTAAGTTTTGGGACTAGAAATAGAACATCGTCTATAACTAGTTTCTCTTTAATAGATTTTAACAAAAATTCTTCAAAATATTTCCCATACCTTTTAGCCAGAACAGGGAAGGTAAGATTATCTATAGCGTACCAAAATTTTGCGTATATTTTCCCTCAAAAACAAAAGAAGAATTATTCACACGAATATTTATTAACAAACTTTTTACATGGGACACCATCAATACTTTTATCCAAAATGTCTGGAAGAAGAATCTAAAACATTGTTAACTGAAACATTTGTAAAAAGTCCCTTGGCATCGAAATTAATTGGTAAGGATAGGAAACACAGACAGACTTATCCTTCTTTACCTAGACTTCGTTGTTCTAAATGAAAGAATCAGAGATTGCACCTATGAACAGAAATAGACGTGTAGAAAGGTTATAAGTTACAGAGTCCAGTAAACTTATAATGAGCCATTACAATAGGTTGGTTTGGCTCGTGAGTTTTAGAAGTCCATCGAAGGATTTTGCGTAGAAAATAGTTTAATTAGATCTTTACCTTTAAGTAATTTTTTTTCTTCAAAATTTTGTTGAATTTTTTTTATTTACTTCAACACTAGGGTTTTTCCTTATTTCAAAAGATGTGCTTTAACTTATAAGAGACCAATTACTATTTTGTTATGATAATTTTCATCCGTTACTACTGAGGAAAACAAATGAAAAGAAGGAATGGAAAAGCAAAAGGAAGAAAAAATGCTAAAAAAGAAAAAAGAAGAAACAAAAAAGGAAAGCAAAAATGATAAGAAAGAGATGAAGAAAACGAGAAAACAAAATGGTAGAATAAGAAAAAATAAGAAAAACGAGGAAAAATTAAGAGTAAAATTGCAAATAGAAATAGATAGATGTGTGCGTGTGTGTGTGTGTGTGTGTGTGTGTGTGTGTGTGTGTGTGTGTGTGTGTGTGTGTGTGTGTGTGTGTGTGTGTGTGTGTGTGTGTGTGTGTGTGTGTGTGTGTGTGTGTGTGTGTGTGTGAGAGAGAGAGAGAAAGAGAGGGGAGTTCGTGTGTGTATGTGTGTGTGTGTGTTGTGTATGTGTTTGTGTGTGTGTGTGTTTGTGCGTGTGTATGTGTGTGTGTGTGTGTGTGTGTGTTTGTGTGTGTGTGTGTGTGTGTGTTTGTGTGTGTGTGTGTTTGTTTGTTTGTGTGTGTGTGTGTGTGTTTGTGTGTGTGCGTGTGTGTGTGTGTGTGTGTGTGTGTGTGTGTGTGTGTGTGTGTATGTATGTGTGTGTCTGTGTGTGTGTGTATTTACCTGGTTGTATCTTACGGGAAGGGAGCTACGCTCGTGGTATCCTGTCTTTGTATCTCGCTGTATCTAGTTTGCTCTTAATTTCATGTATAATTTTTGGACACACTATTGTTTCATCCAATTTGTTCCAGACATTCACCACACTGTGTGGAAAGTTGTTCTTTTTCAGGTCCCTTCTATAATTGTCCTTTTTGAGTTTCTTTTCATGTCCTCTTCTATTTATCTTATCCCAATTTAGTAAGTCATCTCTATCAAGGACTTCCATTCCTCTTATGATTCTATGGATGGTCAATAGGTCACTTCTTTCTCTTCTTTGTTCCAGAGTCGGTAATTCCAGGTTTGACAATCTCTCCTCATATTACAGTTTTGAAAGTGTTGGGGACATCTTTGCAATTGCTCTTTGGATTCTTTCAATTTTCTTCATTTTCTTTTTGGCACTGTTTGTCCATAATGTCGCTGCGCACTCCAGTATTGACCTTATCTGTGTGACTAGTATTTTCTTTACCATTTCTTCGTCCAAGTAAGTAAAGGTCACCTTTATTGATCTGAGCAAGTTGTAGGTTTCTTCGGCATTCTTTTTATCCGTTTATCAGGAATCATGTTCTTAGTGATAATCACTCCCAGGTCTTTTCAGAACTCACTTTGTTTACTTACTTTGTACAGATTTTATATTGTCCTGATATTCTTTTTTCTTATTTTTTCCAAATTTCATTATGCTACATTTCTTTATGTTGACATCCACTTCCCACTTCTGACTCCATTTCCAAATCCTGTTTAGGTCTCTTTGTAGTGACTCACAGTCCTTTTCTGTACTTACTTTCCTCATCAGTTTTACGTCGTCTGCAAAAGAAGTTTACGTAACATTCCACACCCTCATCGATGTCATTTATATGAATAGCAAGCATTATCGGAGCCAATACCGTGGGATACCACTAATCACTTCTTCCCAGGTAGGACTCTTATCTCTGAGCACTACTCTCATCTGTCTTTCATGCAAGAAATCCTCCATTCATTTCTTAATATGTCTTTTTGTGATATTTTATCAAAAGCTTTTTGTAAATCTAGGAAAGCACAATCAACTCATTCATTCCTTTCTTGTATTATATCTATTAGTCTTGAATAGAAACAGATCAAATTCGTGGCACATGACCTTCCCTGTCTAAATTGGAATTGTCTCGACTTTAGTATACTGTTTTCCTTCAGAACTTTGTCCATCTATTCTCAATAATTTTCACAATTTTTAGCTACTGTACTTGTATGGGAGACCGATCTGTAATTGGCTGGATCTCCCTTGTTTCCCCCTTTATATATTGGTACGATATTTGCATTCTTCCAGTCTTCTGGTATTTTTCCTTCTTTAAGTGAGCAGCTTGTTACCTTATATACTTTGTCTATTATAATGTTCATCTATACATTCTTTTAGTATCCAGTTTGCAATACCATCCGAGCCGTGCGATTTCCTGACATCAAGTTTTATCATTCGTCCCTTATTTTTCTTGTTACAATTATTTCACTTATGGGCGGAAATCTCACTTCGCTTCTTTCATCCTCATGCTGTACATTTTCTCTAGTGAACACAGACTTGAAGTGTTCATGACTTCAGCCATTTCTATATCTACTGTGTATTCTATCTCCCCTTGGCGTAATTTTACTATTTCCTTTTTGGTTTTTAGTTTACTGGTCACATATCTATAGAATATTTTTTGTTGGTTCTTACATTTTTCTATTATGTCTTTCTTATAGTTTCTTTTTTCCTCCCTGCGTATTTTTACATATTCATTCCTTAGATTGATATATATTTGACTCTTTCCATCTTTTTTCTCCATCTTTTCCAAGCTTTATATCTTGTCTTTAGCCTCACTGTACCTTCTGTTATACATACATACATACATATACCAAGGCTTTTTCCCCCTTCCAAGGGAGGTAGCCAAAAAGGGAAAGGCATAAAAACACTCCCACCCATTTCATCCCTAAATACACTCCACACCCCTCCCACCCTTCCTCTCATCTGAGCACCTCCTGGATGACGGGTCATCCCTGCACCCTGCCCACCGCCCTGGGTCAGAAGCAGTGTCGCAAGACACAGTACATCCACAGGAAGGCCGCTTCATTTAATCGGCGACCCCCCCTCTCCGTCCCCCTTTGCATATAAGGAGAGGACGGGGAGAAATCCCTTCGGGCTGCGTCAAAATTTACTCACACATACTACCCCACCCCCCACCCCCCCGCCCATTCCTCCTCATGCAGTCACAACATCATCCATATACAACCATTCTCCACTCACCTCTGTCTTCCGTCCTCTCCCTTCCTTCCTCAACAGACATTCCCCTCTTCCCCAAAGCCCCCTTCACCCCATCCATCCACCTCATCCTAGGACGTCCCCTCATGTTATATTAGCACTTAATATAACCTTTTCCTTCTTTTTGTCTTGGTACATATTCATCGACTCCTTCGTTGTAGATTTCTTTCAAAATTATCCATCGACACCTTAGATCAAGATATAACGAAATGGCAAAGCTGGTTAAAAGGAATACACGTTCAGCGAAACGTAATTATGAAATCAAGGTTGCCAGTCAAGGAAAATCCAACCCAAAGGGTTTCTTTCACCTCTATTAAACAAAAAATAAAGAAAGAATAGGACCAATTAAAAACGATGAAAATGTCATGATAGAATCGGAAGAAAAAATGAGTGAGGAGTTTAACAATTATTTTCTATCGGTGTTTACTAATGAGAGGTTAGATAAAGTACCTGACTGCGATCCGATTTTCAGAGGGGATGAAGAAAATAGCCTAACTAATATCAGCATTAGTAAAGAAGAAGTTATCAAGCAGATTGACAGACTTAAAGCTACAAAATCTCCGGGTCCGGACGAAATTTTTCCAAGAATGCTTAAAGAGTATAAATTTGAAATCTGCGACCAGTTAACTGAAATATTCAATA
>NC_134804.1:15521864-15524364 GCF_046742065.1 Oratosquilla oratoria | reverse complement strand
GTCCCATCTGACTTATCTATTTGATGCTACAAAGCGCTGTGCATTATTGTACATACTTCCAATATTTGATGATATATTTACATAGGAAGAAGTCTTGTAATTAGTTAAGTTTCGTAGAGCTTTATTTTACTTTTATTGTGACAAATAATACTATAAAAAATCGTATGAAAATTATCTACTTCTAAAGAAAGGCTCTTCACTTCACTTTAGCCTTTTCGCTAATTTTGGAGTCTTGACCGCTAAATTTTTATGCAACCAATATCAACAAGACTTCAGTGACGTCCCTACAGACAAGAATCATGCAACACTCTTTTATGATCAAAGACTTTCCATTCAAAAGAAAATGTTCATAATTTCTGTTCTCTATTGTCCCTTCATACTGCTACCGTTCATAAATCACTTCTTTACCACTTCAATTATTTTCCCTCTTCGGTTGGCTACAAGGATGGAAGAGCTGCTTAATTGTGGAAAAAGTCTTTCGTTGTGTATGGGTTTCTCTTTGGCTGAATAAAATCTTCCTGACAGCTAGAATAAAGGTACAAGTCATCAGTAGCAGTGGAAGGGCTAAAATAAATCAATCAACTTTATCTGCTCACAGTCGTGAATAACATCGTCTTGTGTATTCTTTCTGACTACCATCAAACTTTTTTTTTCAATGTGAAGAAGATCTCGGTCTTCAAAGAGTAACCCATTCGGTGGTACCTATTTTTTTTTTCCTAGGTGATATTGGACCATTCTATTGATCTTCACGGCACTCCTTCGGGCAGGGAAAGGCTTACGGCCTATTTTGATTAGCCCATTTTATACTGTGGAGGCACTTATCCTTTTATCATGGCTGGCACCAATTCATTTCACTCATCCCCGTGGCTTTTTTTTTTTTTTTTTGATAGTAAAAGGCTTCAGACTGCATTTGAACCTGAATGTACACTTTCGAGGAACACATTAACTTCTTTCACCTTCTCATCATTCAATCCGAATCTTAAAGAGCCTTCACTCTTCTTATATTTGTCACCTTACATATGCTTATATTTTTCTACACATCCTCAAAACTGTTTACCAATCTTTACAACATTTTGATTGTCTCTCATCAGTACTGTATTATTTGTATCTATCGCATGGTTTAAAATCTGTTTCCCCCTCCTTTCTAAACTTCACTCCAGCCTTTACAGTTTGTCCACTGTAATTCTTCAGTGAGTCCTCTGTGGATTTGTTAAAAACACCATGAGGATATCAAATATCTCCATATCTCCTGTTTCCACAATGATTCATTCATTCTCCTCCCTACAGATGCCTTGCTCCCTTTATACATGTTTCTCATCACACTAAAACATTTTTCTTCCTATTCTATACTTTCCCTCTCTTCCTATCAAGAGTTTATGTCTACGCTATCATATCTTGAGCAAAGGGTTACAAAGCAGTGCCAGTGTTTAGGTTTGGAAATAATGGCGGACCTCGTTGGATACACTCAATTATTAGTCCTCACCTCTTGCTGATGTTAATTAGTTCTCCTTCACTCAGGTCTTCTGTATATACAACCCGCTTGACTTTAGCCTCCGCATAATCAGTCCTGAATTCAAGTACAAACAATCCTAATATGTATATTGATGAAGTTATGGGGTCTTCAGGTCTTCATAAATGATTCCTTTGTTGACTCTGATTTGTATTGCCCTTTGTTCAATGTTATCCGCAATTCCACCACCATTCCTAACACCATCACTACCACCACTTACACCACCAGCATCACCACCACCACCGTTACTGCCAATACTATTGATACACCTTTTGCTAGCACTGCTACTACTACTATTAATACTTCTGCAACTATTGTTACTACTACTATCAGTATTACTAATGCTGCTTACGCTAGTAGGATTGAGAATTTTTGTCTTTCTCTCTGCCTATTTCTACTGGCAAGTCTGCCTCAGGGTGAGACAGGAAGGTTCCCGAAAGATGAGGAATCTCATGGCAGTACGAAGGCGGCGCGGCGGGACGCCGACCCTTCGACTCAGGTCCCCGGCTGCGTGTTTGTCGGATCACTAATAAGCACTGAACAGAGGGACAAGGGAGGAAGTAGGGGGGTGGGGGAGGTAAGAGAGGGACCTCCCTCTCTCCTCCTTCTCCTCCTCCTCCTCCTTTCCCTGGTTCACGCAAGGTTCCTTTAGTTGTATTAACCCGTTCGTATTATTCCCATACGGGTATATTCCTATCTCTTCCTCTTTCTTCTCTTATTCTTCTTCCTTTATTCTTCTTCTTTAACTTCTCTACACCTCTGCCCTCTATCTTTTCTCTCTTACCTCTTTTGTCTCTTATTCCTTCCCCAGTGTCCTCCTCCTTGTTCACCTACTCCTTGCTCTTCCTTTTACTTCAATTTCACCTCTATTTTCTTTCCACCATCTCCTCTTTATCTTTTTTTTCCTCCTCCTGTGTCTAATGGGTTATCCTCATCTCTTCCTTCTCCTTTTCCTGCTTCCTCTTTCTCCTCTTCCTCTGCTGTTTTTTC
>NC_134804.1:15509364-15514364 GCF_046742065.1 Oratosquilla oratoria | reverse complement strand
GTAATTCTGAAGAGTGGCGCAACTTATGTTAGTTTGTAGGTCTCTAGCAAGTTCGAATGGACAGCTTATGGCAGTTTTTCTTTCGTTCTAATATCCCCTCCCACAGTCACTCCCCCCACCCTCCACACACTCCTTCCCGCTTCACTCCTTTCCACTCCCCTGTGTTCTCTCATAGCATGGGAATCACTCCCTTTCGAGGCTTTGTGACCCTTATTCACTTGGCCTTCCTGCATCTCACCCTCACTCCCTGAAGCATGAGAACGTGTCTGGCACTTCTGGCTGGGCTGTGATTGTTCAAGAATTCCTCTGGCCACTGGTTGGCACCCAATGACACTTTATGTAAAGTGTCCCTATTTTCTTCCTACTAATGTCGTACCACTTTGCATCCCTTATTTCTTTTCGTCACCAATTCTTCTTCCTTGGTCTTTTATTTTTATCTTATCCTACATCTATTTCGTTTTTTTTTATATGAACTCGTGCGTAATTTATTTCTTTGTTATCTCGTTACTATTTCTTTTCACACCGTAGTTAAGCCATTTACTATCTTAAAGTACCTTTTAGTTCAGGGGTTCTCAACCTTCAAGTTTGTCGGACTCAAAATATGAAAAATTTAACTTTATCATCAGTTTAATTTGATATTAAAAAAGTGTGATGTCCTACAGAATCTATATTTGTAGCTAGAAGAAAAAATTACCTTTTAGTAGCCTAAAATATTGTGGTCACAGATTCCTTCTGAAACCGTAAAATTCCCCTTAGGGGGGAATTCCTTCCTGGTTGAGATCATCTTTTATATTTTTTGGGGGAAGGGGCTAATGAGAGACAATATCATACAGTTAAGAGACTGCGCAAAATAGGGCCTCAGTAGGCAGACCAGTTTCATTGAAAGTGTTTCATGTCGCACACTAGAAGAAATAATCAGGGAGAGACTTTAAAGTAAATGTTACAAAACACTGGTTCTAGAGTCGAGAAGTTTTGCATATCAAAGCTCTTGAAGGTGTGGGAGACATTGTTAAGAAGGGACGGGTGAATGAATCGTGTACGTAAGGTTTTCAACTAAAGCCTTTGATCAGTTATCGCGTATTAAATTGTTGAAGACGCTGGGAACAAAAATTAGTTTTCTGCAAAGATTGCGAATTCATGACTGGGAAATGGACGAGAATACTAATCAGGGGAAAGTTGTCAGTGTCAAAGGCTGACGACTATAGTACCACAGAGATCAATGCTATTGATAGTTGTGCTCTGAATGTATATGAATAATGTGGCTGAGGGAATGAAAACCTGTATATACATATCTGAAGATGATAATAATATGTTGAGGAAGAAAATGACATATTTTGTGAATCCCTACATGAAAGACAATCATTACGTCAGAAGGAAGATAGAATTTCTTTTCAGCATAAGTGGTTCGCGTTCAAAGTACACACGTTTTCAAAACTAATTACGATAACGGGAAGTCAAATTCGCCAGGACAAAGAGGTACTCAGATACCGTGGACAGCAATCTTTTTCTATTAACCATCTCATAAGAGAGAGAGACACACCACGACAGTGATGCTGCGCCAAAATGACAATTGACAACCGCAGCGAAGCAGGAAATGGTGGACAGACGCAGGCGCGTTATCAAATACGAGTACAGTATTTTTTTATGAACTACACGTACTCAGTTACACGCCAGTAATTATAAGGAATAATTTGCGATAATTTTTATATTCTTACATCATGTAATTATTTGAATTGTGTATGTGATCTCTTTGGATGAAGTAGCAAACATACCAAGGGACGTGGAGGGAACAGTAAAAAAAAAAAAAAAAAAAAAAACACTCAACATGTCTTCCGCACATGTCAACACTAGCATATTTTCAATCAGACTACATTCACCATAACTTCAATGAACCCCTCTTTCATCAGTATATCTACTACCTTTGCTCAAAACATTACTGCACTTCTCATAGAAATGCCATGTCTCCAATACACACACAAAGCCAAATCACACTATTTCTTTACTATATTTATCAAGTAGAAGCATAACAAACTCAACACTGGATTACAATGAACAATCAGAATATTTTCAAAACTAACTGGAATACGAGTTGCTTTTTGATAAGCTGTATCATGTCACTATATTTAGTCATCGACCAAATATATTAGTATAAATTAGCGGTGAGCATTGAAATCCTCTTAAGCTACGCTCATACTTGTTATTGTTAACGTTAGACTGGCTTTTGTTTTCTCTGGCTTGACAGCGATACGTGCATCTGTCTGGTCACACTACTCGCCAAGTCCACGTGTGAATTCAGCTGCTATGGAGGAAACACTTCTTGGATTTGCTCTGTCTACAGTTACTTCTGCTACCTTTTTTTTTTAACCAGCGAGGACTCAAATAAGAAAGAAACTGAAACGAAAGTGCATAAGACCATGGCTAGTAAGAAAAGACAAAGTGTGTACGCCATCCTTGTGAGGGAGTTCCTTGAAGACAGCTGTGGCTTCTTTGACTTCCACCGACTGCACGTAAATGATTTCCAAGATTTCATGCCCACTAATTTTTTCTATGAGACTTCTAGTAGCCTCATGGGACCAATAAGGTTGACGTGACATGTTCTTGGTATTGTGAACGCAAATTTGTTCTGCTTGTATATCACCTAGGTCATGCGAGAATTGAATGGTACATTTCCATCAAATTAGAAATTACATTTGAGAAATTTCTTGTATTGTCGTTTATTTCTTTTATTAATTAAAAGTCCTTACAAAAAGAAGAGGAATATTTTTTTAGTTGCACATATGCTGAATAAACAGTAGTTTCTTAATACCTCCCACTCGTCTTCCGCTATCGCTAGCACTTGATGCCAGGGGAAACCGTACATACGGCTAACTCAAAAGCACCGAGAATCAATAACGAGCGCAGCGCAAATGGCTGGCTAATCAAGCCGTATCGCTGCTTCCAGCGATTTCAGAAACTAGTGTGGCTAAGGTTTTAGATGCAAATACCTAGGAATGAGAAGTTTATATGTATCTCAATTTTGAAATCTTTCAACAAAATTTGTGTTGCTGGTTAACTAAATGACGCACGCGTGACTATCTGGCTGAAGGACAATTTATTCCAAGCCAAGTGTTATATTTTAGGACTCAGTAGATTAATAAATATAAGTGACTATATATTTTAAATGTTTGTCAACGTGTAGGCCGTCCGTATTAAGATGATCTGTGAGGAACTGTGTCCATGAAACATTACATATTTCATTGATATAAGATATTGAAAAGAAGAAGAAAATCACAAAATGGATACGTTTTTAATTGTGGTATCTGTACACTCTATGTTTTTCACATGTGTGAGGTGAAGTGTCTGGCAGCACGGCGGAACATCTGTTGAAATAAATCACAAAAGATAACAGTAAATGCAAAAATTCACAGTAGATTCGTAAAAGGATTGGTCACTTTAACTCTCCGTGCCTCTACCTCTAGCTTCTAAAAACACTTGCTCTGTCCGTTGCTTGTAGTGAGACAGAACGAACAGTACATTGTTTACTATAGGCGCCTAAAGATTACACAGGTCGTGATTTAAGACGCTCTTCTGCAGAATCAGGGAAGTTTTTTTCAGCTGTAGCGCTAGAGGATAAACCATTGACTTGGCTCAGTAGTTGAGGTCCTTTCTGGGATTTGTTGTGAATCATTGTAAGGCAAGGGGATCTACCTTGTATTCTGTATATACATCTCATCAGAACATCGTTTAAATCAGGTCATATCCTATCACAATGGCAAATTATTTCGAGAGAAGATCTTTCAGGCTATAACCAGGTTGGATGTAAGAAAGGGATGGTAAGAAAATAAAAACTAAGATTAGGCAAAGTTAAAACAATAGAAAATAATCAACAGGCGGGGAATTGTAGCATTATGTTTAGGTGTTTATCTTCCTGAATCTTATAACTTCGAACTGAACTACTTTCCACAGTCTCTGCAAACATTTGTTTCGTACATATCCTTCATATCCGGTGACCGAGATCGACTCTTAGCTTGGACGACCGAACAGCGACACTCTCGAGAGGCAACCGAGCCTTCGTCTGGGTCGGGAAGCCGCCGGGGTCCCGCCTTCGGCAGAAGCTTTATCCCGGGCATAGACATGACTTTAGTTTCATTTATGTTCATCTAGTGAATAGGAAACCTTTGTGGCTCGGAGTCAGGGGCCTTTATCTCTCTCTCTCTCTCTCTCTCTCTCTCTCTCTCTCTCTCTCTCTCTCTCTCTCTCTCTCTCTCTCTCTCTCTCTCTCTGTCTCTCTCTCTCTCTCTCTCTCTCTCTCTCTCTCTCTCTCTCTCTGTCTCTCTCTCTCTCTCTCTCTCTCTCTCTCTCTCTCTCTCTCTCTCTCTCTCTCTCTCTCTCTCTCTCTCTCTCTCTCTCTCTCTCGGTGCCACAATAGCAGCATTCAGGTTGACTGGGTCATCATACGACCTGACACTCGAAGGGGACGAACTCAACAGGCCCCTATTGATGAATGGAGCCAGTATAGAATATTCGATTTTATTCTGAACTTTGCTAGGTTTCCACAACTATTATTATTTTTTCCAGCATGTTACTCTAAATGTAAATAATCCAATGTTTTACGCTACTATCTCCTCAGCTTCTTCTTCCCTAGTCCGCCATCCCCTCCCATCCCATTTATTTCCTTTTCATCTTCTCTCCATTTTTCAAGTCCTATTTTTTGGGGGCCTCTGCTGAACATCTGCTCCAGTACTTCTACAGAATCCTTCATTTGGTTTAGTCTGCCCAACAACTCCAAGTCCTCTCTTGTCAGCCTTGTATACCTCACCCTCCCCTGCAGGTTAATTCCCACATTGCCCTGGCTGAGGGTGCCCTGTCATTACCGCTTCTTACCTCCACTTCTGCCTGCCCTACCTCTGCTTTGGTCCTAGCCGGACCGCCGTGATGTGGAGGGTGGCGGTGAGGGGGAGGGGAGGGAGGTGGAGGAGAGGAGGCTTGGATTCAAGTCAGCCTCGGTCGACTCAATCTCC
>NC_134804.1:15499364-15504364 GCF_046742065.1 Oratosquilla oratoria | reverse complement strand
CGAAGACGAGGAGTCGCATAAGTTTGCTCTCCGTTTTATGTTTATAAACAATGCCCCAGGATCCAATGTTTTGGTGATTGTGTAACCAAAGTGAGATGTATAGAGATTCGAGGTTGTAAACAATATTGCATATAGACTTGTAACAACGAATCTGATTGGGGAAAGGGTGAAGGAAGAGAAGATTCAATTGGTTTACGATTGTAAGATCACGCCCTTTGTGTGTGTGTATGTGTGTGTGAGTGTGTGTGTGTGTGTGTGTGTGTGTGTGTGTGTGTGTGTGTGTGTAAAACGTCACTGCAAAGCTCGCCAAGGACCTCGCTTGCGTGTTCTCTGAGGAATCCTTGAGTGCACCTCAGGGAAGCAGGTTGTATAAGAAGTAACTTAAGAAAGCTAAAGAACCAATATTAAGTGGAACCGAGTCTACAATCAATGAAAATATTATTTCTAAAAGGAACTAACAGTAATAAGAAGTAAAAGTGAAGAAAGGGGAACGAATGACAGTGAAGAAACGTGGGAGAAAGTGAAAAGGAGGTTGAAAGTGTGTGTGTGTGTGTGTGTGTGTGTGTGTGTGTGTGTGTGTGTGTGTGTGTGTGTGTGTGTGTGTGTATGTGTGTGTGTGCATGTGTGTGTGTCTGTGTCTGTGTCTGTGTGTGTGTGTGTTTGTGTGTATGTGCATGTGTATTCATATATGTGTACGCGCGTGCACGTGTGTGTACATAAATGCATAAAGTACCAGGGGTGATCAGAAAGTAATGACAGTCGGACTCGTAGCTGAGAGACTATAAGTGTTGGGGGGGCGGGGAGCAAGGGGCAGCAAGTGTTGCCTGTTGTTACATGTTTGAGCTTGTCGCTGTTTGTCTAGCTTACATTTTATCGTTGCGCTGTGCGATTGCGTCATTGTTGGTTTGCCTCTCTAACCGGAAACATGGATTTTTCGAAAGAAGGCTGCAGATTCTACACCTTCACAAGGTGGAAACTCGGGAAAAAAGCAACGGAGATCAGAGAGGAATTGTTGCAAGTTTTTCCCGAGTCTACTCCATCACTGGAAACTATTTCCCGCTGTATTCGAGCTTTCGCAGCCGGAAAATTGCAGCTAGAAGATGATCATCGTCCTGGCCGCCCTCGGATATCCGTGACCGAAGCAACGACGGTCCGTGCGCGGGCCATCATTGACGAAGATCCAACTGTTACTCTTCGATTCTTATCCTTGGAGCTCGGTGTCAGTTATGGGAGCGCACATGACATCGTGCATGAACACTTAGGGCTGAGGAAGAAGTGTGCTCGATGGATACCTCATTTGCTTACGGAAGAGCAGAAGAGCGAACGGGTGCGGATTTGTCGTCTATGGCTGGCTGAATTCGAGCCAAATGGTCCGAAACGGTTCTCAGATGTAGCTACCGGAGATGAGTGTTGGATTTCTTTCTTCACCACCAGAGACAAGCAGTCTAACATGGTGTGGTTGAGTGATGAAGAACCTCGACCTCAGATTCTGAAGGAAGGATTTCGCAGCAGGAAGCGCCTTTTCACCATCTTCATCAATTCACAAGGACCAATGTGTGTGGATGTAATGCCTCAACAGTGTACTATCACAGCCCAGTACTACACTGATCACGTCCTTCCTCGAGTCCTGGAATATCAGGCCAAGACTGCACCAACCCGTCGCCGATCGCGCCTTTTGCTGCACCATGACAATGCTGCCCCCCCCCCACAAAGCTCGCCTCACTGTGCAGTTCCTGGAGCAGCAGGGGATCACACTTCTCCCCCACCCACCCTACTCGCCTGACCTTGCTCCCTGTGATTTTTGGTTGTTTCCAAAGATCAAGGGTGCGATCGCAGGGAAGCTGTTTCATCGCATCCAAGATCTGGCGCGAGCAGTCAATTCAGAGCTACGAGGTATATCGGCTTCTGAGTACCGTGAGTGCTTCATGAAGTGGCGAAAGAGGATGGAACGTTGCATAGAGGCAGGAGGGGAGTACTTTGAAGGAATGTAGGCCACTATTTGGATTTACCTCTGTACCGTGAAAATATATGGTATCACTGTCATTACTTTTTGATCACCCCTCGTATATGATAAAGCGATAAAAATTTTGAAGCATTACAACTCAAATTTTCGAAGTATACAGAGAGAAAGGTGACTTTAAGTTCCTTTCATTTTCAATGACAACCTGTTGTTATGAACGCGTAGACGGTAGCGATTACTCGTACATATGTACAATACTACTCGTCTAAGGGAATCTGTGTGAACTTTCTCTATTTTCGTTCCCTTCTTCTCCATCTCTTACTCACCCACTCCTTCCCCTCACTTCTCCTTGTTCTCTTTTTTTTCTCTTCCAGCCCATTTCCTTTCTGTGCCAATTTTTTCCTCGTTATTTTTTATTTCTTCCTTTTCTATTTCTTATATAAAAATTTATGCCTCTTTCCTCTTTTCTTAATTCTCCTTCGCTGTTCTTTCCCTCCTCTTCCTCCTCCTCCTCCTCCTCCTGCTCTTTCTCCCTCCTATATTGTTTCTCTTCCTCTTTCCTCTTTCCTTTCTCCTCTTCCTCCTGTTACTTTCACGTTCCTCTATTATCTTGTTTTCTATCCCTCCCTTCTCGTTCTCTTCTTTCTCATTCACCTAATTCTTCTACTCTCTCCTATTTTCTTCTTCCTGCTCCCCATCCTTATTATTTTTTTTTACAATTTTCTTTCGTTACTTTCTCTTCGTCCTCCACCGCCACCACCCCATCCCTTCCTCCTCCGTCTCTTCCTCCTTCTCCTCCTCCTCCTCCTCTTCCTCCTATTCCTCCTCCTCCTCCTCCTCCTCCTTCTCCTCCCTGAGTTCTTTCCCTCCTTCCGTACAACCTCCCCTTAGCGTCTTCCCCAAAAGATACTTCACCACCCTGCCCCCTCACTCACCACCTTCCTCCTCTCTCCTCCTTCCTCTGTCCACTCTCTTCCCTTCTCTTTTATTCCTTCACCCCCCCTCCCTCCCTTCACCTCCTTAGCCTCTTTCCTTCCTCCTTGCATACGAAGCCCAGGGAGGGTAGGAAGGGGGGGAAGGGGGGGAGTAAGGAAGATATCGTGTGGGTTAATACGACTCGGTGCATGCAGGGAAGGGGAGGAACAGGGGAAAGGAGGGAGGAGGATGAAAGGGGAGTTCTGGGGGGAGGGGAGAGGATGGGGAGTAGATGGGGGAAGGACAAAGATTTAAGAATGACAAGGGAAAGGCAGGGAGAAAAGGGGAGACTGAGGGAAAGATTAGATTAATAGTCGGAGGGGAGAGGAGGAGAAGGGGGGAAGGAGAGGACTAGGAGGCGGAAATGATGATGATGATGATGATGATGATGATGATGATGATGATGATGATGATGATGATGATGATGATGATGATGATGATGATGATGATGATGATGATGATGATGATGATGATGATGATGATGATGATGATGATGATGATGATGATGATGATGATGATGATGATGATGATGATGACGACGACAAACACTACAACAATGACGACGACGACGACGACAAACACTACAACAATGACGGCGGTGCTGACGGTGGTAGAGTTGATGATAATGATGACGACGGCGACAAAGACTACGACAATGACGACGGTGCTGATGGTGGTAGAGTTGATGATGATGATGATGACGACGACGACGACGGCGACAAAGACTACGACAATGACGACGGTGCTGATGGTGGTAGAGTTGATGGTGATAGTGATGTTGATAGTAACGATAATGATGATGATTGTGATGGTGATAATAATGGCAATTATGATGGCGATTGCGATAGTGATGATAGTGGTGGGGAAAAAGTAATTGGGTCTCTCAGGATCCCTTCCTCTTTCACCTTATTCTCTCCTATCCATCCTTTTCCTCTATCTTTCATCCTTCTCTTCCTCCTCTTCACAGACTTCCCCATACATTTTATCTCTCCCTCTCATCCCCTTATATTTCGTCTCCCTCTCTAAGCTTTAATCTACCCCTCCTATTGCTTAATAGGACCCCGAGCGTCTTGATCACGTTTCTCTTCCTAGTGTAGACCTTATGGTCTCTTGCAGTCTCCTTCATTCATATATTCTTATGTTATCTCTCAACTTCGTTTTAATGTCGCACATCTTCACATCACTTCCATTCCTCTTCTTCTTTCTATCCATTCCTCCACCGCTCTATTTCCTCCTTGGATTTTACTTCCCTTTTCTTTTGTTATTCTTCTAAACCCTCTGCCCTAGAGTCTGATATTAATGGTTAAAAGGGGTGTATGGGATCTTGTGAAATGGTAATGGGTAGAAGCTTGGTTAATGTGGATTTGTTTTCTGTTACTGACTTAGGGTTTCAGTTATGAGAAAACTAAAAGATCCAGAACATATTTTTCTTCAAACATGGAAGAGACTTGTCTTGCAAGTATTACTAAGTAGTTGGATTGTAATTCTCCTTTTTCAACGAATTACATTTCTTTTATAATTTTCTATATCCTTTTCTTAGTGTTATTGGGAGAAATTTTATAATGTTGTTACCCCTAAGAGCTGGGATATTTTTTGTTTTCTGGTGACTCCTCTGCCAAGTTCAAATGAACAAGTTTTGGTGACATGATGGGTAATATGACGATGTGCCCGTTTACCAAGAAGACCGTTTGGCTGGGGAGGCGACATGCTGGGAGATGGGAGTCGACATTCCCTTGGGCAAAATTGCTGCTGAGGGAGGAATGTTCCTCTGTGCCAGCCTCCCTGAGGTCAGCTCTTCATGCCGTTGTGGGGACAGATCGTCAATACCATCAAGTACAGTTGGTTGCACTTTTATGTACCACAGTGACTAATGTTCTTAGAGGAGCTGAAGTAAACGTGTTTATTTACGTCGCATAGATACGGTTATAAGTATGTTACGACCTAGTGAGTGCGTCTGCATTGTAAATCCTTCATGTGAGCCAATAGCTTCTTACGCCGAACTCGAAAACATCAGGCACTGTACTACTTAGAACTGGAACAGGTTGTAAATCAAAATTAACAGTAT
>NC_134804.1:15469364-15481864 GCF_046742065.1 Oratosquilla oratoria | reverse complement strand
TGAGGAACTCCACTTGTAACATTTTCCTATCTAGAAGTTTTTCCATTTAAAACAACTCTTTGTTTTCGACCATTCAATCAATTACTAGTCCAACTTAATAATAGGCTACCACTTATTCCGTGTAAAGCTAATTTAGTAAGTAGTCTTTCGTGTGGGACGGTATCAAAAGCTTTTGCAAAGTCTAGATACATTAAATCTATATTGTTTCTTTTGTCATAATTCGATATAACTGTGTTGTAGAATTCGAGTAAGTTAGTCACGCAAGAACGTTTCCGTTTGAAACCATGCTGGCTATCATTTATCAAACGGTTACTTTCTAAATGATGTTCGATAGCATCTCTGATGATAGTTTCCATTATTTTTCCTACGATCGAAGTCAAACTTATAGGCATATATATATATTTATATATATATATATATATATATATATATATATATATATATAAGCTTCTTGCTATGTGATCCTCAACAGGGAAACTTATTTTCAGAAATGCCGTGATATCCTCCTAGATAACTCTAAGTTTAAACGTATCTCTCGTAACCCTGTTGTTCAGATTAAATCTAGACTTAATGAACTTATTTCTACTGTTAACGCCGTGATAGGAGGCAACATATTTGTACCCCTAGTCGGTGATTTTTCTCCCGGTTTTTTTTTATGGTAACGTAAAGACCCACAAGGAAGGAAACCCCCTCAGGCCCATAATTTCCCAAATTCCTACCCCCTCTTATAGCGTAGCTAAAACTTTGCATGATAGAATTTCTCCTTATATCCCTCATACTTATTCTTTAAAATCTAGAGATGAATTCATAGACATCTTAAGGGATAATAAGCCTAACGGCTTTCTAGCATCGTTGGATGCTGCTAGTTTATTTTCAAACGTACCTGTGCTTAGGACTATTAACATCATCCTAGAATATGTTTATGAACACGCAGATTTTCCCCCCTCCAACCATCCCGAGGCACATAATAGAAGAGATGCTGAAAATCTGCACTACTGAGGCCCCCTTTAAATGTCCGGAGGGAAAGTTGTATGTCCAGCACGACGGCATAGCGATGGGCTCCCCCCTGGGAGTACTCTTTGCCCAAGCGTTCATGTAGGCAGTAGAGGAAGCAGTCTTTCAGGATGGCGTAACCAAACCATCAATTTACTACAGATATATCGACGACATCTTTGTTTGCACACAATCAGAAGCCCTTCTCGAGGAATTAAGACTGCGCCTCCAGGAGAAATCTGGACTTAGCTTTACGACTGAATTGAACAAGGATGACAAACTCCCTTTCCTTGATGTTTTAGTTGACTCTTCTTCCGGGGAATTTACCACGAGTGTGTACAGGAAACCTACTAACTCTGAAAAATGTGCCCGACAAATTATAAAACCAATGTGATTAGAGCGTATGTCCGTAGGGCTGACAAAGTTTGTTCTTCTTGGCAGGCCCTACATATAGAACTGCAGCACATTCGCCAGATTCTTGTAAATAATGGTTTCCCTAACAGTGAATTTGATTCCATTTGTAATAAAATGATGTCACCACCTTTCCCCTCAAACATCCTCTAAGCCCCAATTCATTAACATCTACTATCATAACATCTTCACCAAGGGTTACAAAAAAGATGAGAAAATAATTAAAGATATTATCACTAAAAACTGCCACCCAGTTTCTAAAGAGAAGGAAATCCGCGTGGTTGTATTCTAATCCAACCCAAAAACTAGCTCATTGGTAATAAAAAACAACTTGAATAATAATACTGAGACCATGTCTAAAACCAACATAGTGTACGAATTTAAATGTCTTACCTGGGACTGTGTAACCCGCGATTCATCATATATTGGTCATACTAGATGTATTCTCAGTAGGAGAATATCAATGTACTTGCAAAACGGGGCTATTAAACATCATTTTAATGAAATATCATAGCCAAACAGCCACCCGTGAATGCCTAGTTAAGAACACCAGGATTATAGCAAGCAATAGGGATGCACATAAAATTAAGCTTTTAGAAGCTATGTTAATAAGGGAATATAGCTCTATTATAAATATCCAAAGCAACATGATTTCCGTCATTGGTTTGTTTAACAATGCAGTGAAGCCACCACCACCCGTGACCACACCCTATGTCAGTACGCCCCAACCCCCCTCCACCTTCTCCCACCCACTCCATCCACCCTCCCCAACCGACCTCGCAACCCCCAAACCCCCCAAACCCCTCCCCTCCTCGACCCTCTCCTTCCCGACATGATGGGCATTCAACCCCTCCCACTACCCCTTCCCCCACTACCCCTTCCACCACCCAAGCCGGCTAGGTTCGCATATATAAGTCGCCAACCGACGATTTCCTTCGTCATTTCTTTGGACCTTTAATTTTGTAAGTAGTGGTCCCCAACGGCCCATGTATCGAGATAGGATTTGAATTATTGCTGATTTATAGTTGTCTATTTCCATAATTGTGAATTTTTGTTTAGGTTAACACCCTTTGTCTTTATTTCTGTATGTCGGTAATATTTATGTTACAGATTTTCCTGAAGATGTCTCCTTGCAGACGAAACGTTGAATAAATGAATCATTTTGGCAACTTGGCTTATGCCCTCCCTCCAAATGGCAGAGTAAGTTAGAAAGCTGGAGAATACCCATAAGAAGATTAACGACCTCCTTAATGCTGTCGACTTTAACAACACATGCATATATATACATATATATATATATACATATATATATATATATATATATACATGCATATATATGTATATATATACACATTATATATATACATATATATGTATATATATACATTATATATATGTATATATATACATATATACCTCTATATATATATATATATATATATATATATATATATATATATATATACTGTATATATGGATATTATATAAATATATATATATATATCAGTATATATTATATATATATATATATATTTGGAGTATATATATACATATATATATATATATATGTATGTATATATATACATATATATATGTATATATATGTATACATATATATATACATATATATACATATATATATATATATATTTATATATTCATATATGTAAATATATAAATATATATGTATATATATGTACATACACACACACACACACACACACACACACACACACACACACACACACACACACACACACATGAAGTAAGGAAGCAGGTTTTCTTTAATGCATGTAGAATTAAATACGACAGCATTCTGACAATTGTTCAACTTTTTCTTAATGTTTTCTATTTGTCTTATCAACTTTTTTCCAGTTGTAGGGTGAGCTGATACAAGTTCTCCATAGTTTTCCATTTAATATTCTCGAGCTTTTGTCTTCAAAGAGACATCATTAGGATTGACAAAATTTCTGCAATAATGAATACAAATGTTGGTACATATAAGTTACAAAATAAATTACAAAAATACAAATACAAATATACAGGTAGAACAAAAGATATATAACGAGAGTTATTACTTACGTCTACAAGGAAAGTACAAATGATAGAGAGAGAGAAAGGTTTAAATTCATAAACTGCTATCCGAGTTCCATTACGGAGTCTGGCTGATCGTCTGAGTGGTGGGGGAGTGGGGGGGTGGGAGGGGAGGGGGAGAGGGGACCTCAATGTAGCGATGTCTCAGGTTAGCGCTACTGTACAGCTTAATACTGGACGTCATGTCCGACTGAATATTTATAGTGGGGGCAGAGTCCCTGATGTGGAATGCCTCCAAGAGTTTCAACCTTCTAGGGTCCTCATTGTACGCAATAATTTTGGTACATTGAACTAAGGTGTCTCTGTCAATATTTCGATTGTGATATTTTGAATAATGGTCCTTGATCGCTCCGTCCTGTTGGTGAAAGGTTAGTCTTCGGCTGAGAGTACATCTGGTGTGCCCGACGTATGTGATATTGCGAGACGTACAATTCTCGGCTGGACATTTGAATAAATACCCCACGTTGGCTTTAAATGTAAAGTCAGCTCGACTATTACAGTTGTTTTTCATCACAATTGAACAGGTTCTAGGGTTACGATAGTATATAAGGACTCGGATCTCATGGTTCTCTTTAGTGGGGTGACAATTTTTCTTAATTATGTCCTTGATTGCTTTTTCATCCTTTTTGTAGGCATCACTGAAGGTGTTACGATATATATATATCTATATATATATATATCTATATATATATACATATACATATATATATGCATATATAAATGTATATATATATATTCATATACATACATATATATATGTATATATATACACACATATATATATATATATATATATATATATATGGATATATATGTGTATGTATATATATATATACATATATATATGTATATATATATATATATATCTACATTATATATATGTATGTATACATATATATATGTGAGTGTATATATATATATATATATATGTATACATATATATGTATATAAATATATATATATATTATATGTATATACATATATATATATATAATGTGTGTGTGTGTATATACATATATATATACATATATATATACTATATTTTTTCATTCATATGTATATATATATTATACATTTTATAAATATATATATATATATATACATATACATATATATATATATATATATATATATATAAATATATACATATATGTAAAGACAGACAAATAAGGAGGTGAGGTGGCAAAATGAAACGTTAAGGCTTGAGTATGGAGCTTTATTCAGAACCAGACGTTTCGACCTCTTGGGCCTTCCTCAGTCCACTGAGGAAGGCCCAAGAGGTCGAAACGTCTGGTTCTGAATAAAGTTCCATACTCTAGCCTTAACGTTTCATTTTGCCAACTCACCTCCATTCATATATATACATATACTGTATATATATGTTTATATATATATATATATATGTATATATATACATATATATACATATATATGTGTATATATATACATATCTATATGTATATGTCTAAATAGAAATGTACGAGCACATTTGTAAATGACACACGGGAAACCCACAGTCGGAGAAAATAAACTTCGAATGAAAGAAGATTCGTATATTTCGGCTATGAGCTGTAGACTATATATAGGAATCTTCTTTCATTCGAAGTTTGTTTTCTCCAACTGTGGGTTTCCCGTGTGATATATATGTATATATATATATATTTGAGAAATTCGCTAGTGAACAGCGACATCAATCAGACAATCTCCTTGACAGTAGCGCACGGGATTCGAACCCGATGCGTCTGGGAGTAAACTCCCAAGACACACTCGCCTTAGACCGCTCGACCACTTGGGGTGAAACGGGTGATTAATGGGTGTAGTAAGCGCCCTCCCCAATCTCGATAGTCAGAGTGACTATGAGTTCTCAAGGTTTTATGCTGTCAAGTGGTCGAGCGGTCTAAGGCGAGTGTGTCTTGGGAGTTTACTCCCAGACGCATCGGGTTCGAATCCCGTGCGCTACTGTCAAGGAGATTGTCTGATATATATATATATATATATATATATATATATATATATATATATATATATATATATATGCTAATAAGAACACGGGTACGTGTGTTCACTTATGCAAAGTAGACCACTTGGAAAAAGAAGCTAACGAAGCAGAGCGCTTTCGTATATTACATCTTCAGTGCAACAAGTTGCACTGAAGATGTAATATACGAAAGCGCTCTGCTTCGTTAGTTTCTTTTTCCAAGTGGTCTACTTTGCATATGTATACACACACACACACACACACACACACACACACACACACACACACACACATATATATATATATATATATATATATATACTGTATATACATATATACATATGCCTATATATATGTGTGTGTGTGTACTCATGTAGTTATAGTAAAAAAATTAAGCCGACGGTACAGCTGTTACAATGTCAAATGTACTCATTTGTGGGTAGTTCATGATATATTTTTTTTATATATTGTTGAAGAGATAGAAAAATAGTTAGAGAAAGAGCTCGAAGATTGTATCATAAAAAACTCAGCGTGGTTCAAACCTCTGCTCGTGATTAGTAGATGATGTCAGACAAAAATCATGTAAATTGAACGGAAATTCCTTTAGTGTAGAAAAGAATAAAAAAATTAAACTATCGAAAAAAGGCAGATGGAGAGGAAATGTGAGATAACAGAAACATTAGAAAAGGAAATAGCAAAGGATATATAAAGCAAAACTCCCAAAATAATAACACAGAAGGAGAAGAAGGAATGGGGGAAGGGGGAGAGGAAGAGGTGAGATGGAAAGGGGAGGGAGGGAGAAGGAACCAAGACCTGCTTTTGGGTAAAGAGTTGGTGACAGGTGTGTTGTGTTGGTACGTAATGAGGTGGCAGCTTGATGTTCGATGCAACGGCCGGGTTGGCTGGGCGCGCGCACACACACACACACACACACACACACACACACACACACACACACACACACACACACACACACACACACACACACACACACACACACACACACACACACACACACACACACACACACACACACACACACACACATACATACATACATACACACATACACACACAGACAAGGCAATTGCACCCTTTAATTAGGACACCCCCCTGAGCCCCGACCATAATTGCACTCTCTCATGTTACTAGAATATGGTGAGGAGGGAGAACACGTTATCACTACACAGAAATGTGGCGCTGAGGGTAGGATTGTAAGAATTATGATTATATTTGAAAAATACCGAGGAAACAATGAATAGGAATCTGTGATTGGAGCAACTTTGCTAACCAGAAGTGTCGTGGTTGACCCAGGGATCAAGAATATCATTACAAAGAAATAGTATTTGTTAGATTAAAAAAAAGGCACCAAAAGCAGAGATAACTATTATCTTTCAGCGGCGGAAATTTTCAGCAGCCAGAATCAAACTTATAAATCCCCTTCGATTGTGAAAGAATCGGATAAGATATCTCTTCTCTTACTCTCAGAAGTATTCTTCAGCTCAACAAAATCACCTCACGGTAAACATAATAAAATCTATCCTATTCTCTACTTTGAAATGGTTTCATTGTATAGGACTGGACCAATGTAGGAGGGAGGCTCGGAGATATAAGAAAATATATGTGTTGGTAAGGGAACTCGGAACAAATCCGGAGCTGATTGTTTAATTTTTAGCGCTTCAGCCAAGCCCTCCAAAAGCCGCGGTCACAGTGAACACGAATGTCTCAAGAACGATTGCTGATTCTCGAATTTTTGGTCGCGGCAACCTCCCCCCCTCATAAAAAAAAAAAAAAAAAAAAATAGACACGTACACGTTAGAAGCCCGTGCGTCGCGCAACTTAAAAATTTTGCAACCCATTGTGAGCAGAAAAATAGTGATTTGCGTACTGTCCTATTGTGACGACTGTTAAGTTTCTTTTAACCTAAATGTGTATTGTTAGAAAACTTTTAACACACACACACACACACACACACACACACACACACACACACACACACACACACACACACACACACACACACACACACACACACACACACACACACACACACACACACACACACACAAACACAAACCTCGTGGCGGAGTGGTTAGAGTTTCTGACTGCTACTACAGAGGTTCGGGTTCAAATCCCACTCAGGGCTGATATAATTTCAGTATCGCTGCGCTGCGAGTTGTTACTCCAGCTCTCAAGGGTGGGGAGTTGGATGTGTGTGCGTATTAGGTCACAGCATTACCCATAGATCGGTCATATATGAGCTCTGAGCTCTCTTCCGGAAGGGAAATAGCTGTCGATCACGAGTCCAACACGTGATCCAAGACCATGGTGAGTCACATACATATACACGCTCACGTGCATATGACAGACTCGTATTACTCCGTCCACGCCCCGGGCCCCGACCCCTCCCCCGGGGTCCTGACCATGTCCCCGTTCTGCCTCGGGGTCCCGGCATAGCCCCGGCCCCTGTCCTGGCCCCACCCCGGTACCGTCTCCGCTTTTAGTTTTCGGGTCGGGGCCACACTAACCCCGCCAGTATATCTGCTGATTCATTCTTGGCGTAAGACATTAAGAGGAATCAGGCCAGATCTGGTCTATGGCACAGTATGTAATTATATATAGACGATCACTTGACCCATTGGGCTAATATCATAGACTTAGCTGCCACCACCATTAATGATAATAATTGCCTTTTAGTGTTTCACTGACTGGAAACCTACAGATCCAGAGCGGCTGCCAACAGTCCTCGGGCCCTCAACCCACAGATCTCTCTGGGAAGAATCTTTGGACTGTTGTCAATTTTGTATTGGTGCAGGACTGTTTCTATGTCAGTGACTGAAAGTAGTAGGAGGGGAAGCAGTCACCTGTTGTCGGCAGTTCATGTGTGAAAAGGTGGGAAAAAATCTAAGTTCATAGAAATCTTGGGGTCTGTCCAAAGACCAAACGGTGCTGCAACTAGAGAAGGAGGTGAGGGGGTTGACTGATTTTGGAAATGGGTAGCAGGGGGATGATTCTCTCTGCCTTACAGCATATGGGACCATCACAATCAGGTACAGTGATACCTTGAGATACGAAATTAATTCGTTCCGTGACCGCCGTCGTATGTGAAAAAATCGTATCTCAAAACAATTATTCCCATTTAGATTAATGGAAATAGAATTAATCCGTTTCAGCGATACGAAATTACACCAAAGCAAACTTAGATTATACAAAACAAACACAATCTATAGATAAATACATGAGGAATAACACACACAGTGATAAAATAATAGATAACAATGATAAATGTTATTTACCATATCATACCACGGAGACAGGTGATAGCGACGAATTAAGGTGTGAGCCAGGAGGAGGGAGGGAGGGAGAGAGGGCAATAAGAGTTAGCGTACGACGCACACACACGTACAGTGAGTAATGATAAACACACAATTATACATTATAAATATACACACATTAGTACAAATGAAATAAAAATAACTAAGATTTTCCCTTTTTATATGATTAAAAACAATGCTAAACTATATTATTTCTATTTTTCAATTTATTTTTTGTTTTTCTTTTTTATTCTTTTTGGGAGCTTTTCAATTCAATTTTTTTTTTTTATCATCATTTTTAATTTCCGTCCCTTTTGGCTTCACCTTCATTACCTTCATTGTATGGTCGCTTTAAGAGAAAACGATCAAGAGTGGTCTATTTATGCCTCTTTTCTAATATGTTGTGAAAGTGTGAAAAGCACGTATCATTAAATAAGGCACTTGCTTTCCCTGTAGACAAAAAACTCAGGGTGCCTTTGCTCTACAAAATCAGACACTTCTTGCCACTTGGCAAGGATATCACGAATTTCACGTTAAGTTAGCACCTTCTCCTACTGTACCTCCTCTTCTCTGCTGAGTTCCAGCATCACCTCCGAGTGGGTCATCTCCTGTAACTCCTTCAGCTCCTCCGTCGTGAGTTCTTCAGCATGCTCCTCAACAATATCGGCAACATCTGCCTTGTCTATCTCCAGGCCCATGGAACGACCAATGAACACGATTTCCTCCTCAACAGGTGGTTCTGGTGGCTGTTCGAATACCTCAAAGTCTTGCTCTGCAATGGCACCAGGCCAAAGCTTTTTCTAGGCTGAATTCAAGGTTCTCCCTTGCGAGGAAAGATCTATGAGTCTTAGATAGATTACGATGTTGTAATGGTCTTTCCAAAATTCCCGTAATGTTAGGTTAGTGTTTTTGCTAACTTCGAAGCAACGTTTAAAGAGATTCTTTGTGAACATTTTCTTTAAATTAGAGATGACTTGTTGGTCCATGGGCTGGAGGATAGGCAGATTCACATGAATTTAAGTTCATCTAAGATGTCATCCTCAAGGCCTGGAGGATGACTAGGAGCATTACCCAAGATAAGGAGACACTTAAGTGGGGGACTATTCCTCGCTAAGTGTTTCTTGACAGCAGATCCAAAAAGTAAGTTCATCCACTCCTTAAAATCTGACGGGTTACCCATGTCTTACTATTTGCTCGCCACATAACTTGTAATTTGTCTTTCAAAACTTTATGAGCTTTAAAGGCCCTGGGGTTTTCAGAGTGGTACACAATTAACGGCTTAATTTTACAGTCGCCGCTAGCGTTAGCACAAAGGGCAAGAGTAAGCCTATCTTTCATAGGCTTGTCGCCGGTAGGCTCTTTTCTTCCGCGGTGATAAACGTGCAACTAAGGCATTTTCCCCCCAAAACAGCCCAGATTCATCGCAGTTAAAAACTTGCTGTGGTATGTATCCTTCTTGAGCTACAATAGATTTAAAAGTCTTTATGAAGTCTTCAGCTGCCTTAACATCTGCACTGGATGCTTCTCCATGCCTAATTACAGAGTGAATGCCAGTTCGTTTTTTAAAATTTTCAAACCATCCACAACTGCCTTTAAATTCCTCACCAACAGTACCTTCCAATGGTTCTCCCTCCTTAGCTGCATCACGTTTAAGGTCTTGGAAGATAGCAATAGCTTCTGAGATTATTGTTTCCGTAACAGAGTTGTCAGCCAACTCCTTCTCCTTAATCCATATTAAAAGTAGGCGCTCCATCTCATTATGTAGGTCTGTTCTAAGCTTCGAAATAATGGTGACGCATTTGGAAGGCTGCACCCTCTTTATTGCATCTTTCTGTTTAATTATCGTGAATATTGTTGATACATTGCGTCCATATTCTTTGGTTAAGTCACTCACCCGCACACCACGCTCATGTTTTGCAATTATTTCATATTTTACCTCCACCGAGTTTTTTTTTTCTTTTCATTATCCCCGTCCTTACCTTTGGGGCCCATGGTTATGCACAAAAAACAAAATAATAATACACAAGATAGGCACAAATATGAGGAACAAACAGCGAAGATGTAAACGAGAAGACAACACACTAACTGAAGCATCGGGAATCGTCGGGAGCTGAGCGAACAGTCTGCCACCTACCGCTGGAGTTTCATCACCACATCGTATCTTAAAATTTTCGTCGTATGCTAGGGCGTAATTAAAAAAAACAAAAAAAAAAACATCGTATCTCAAATTTTTCGTATGTTAGGGCGATCGTATCTCAAGGTATCACTGTATTCGTCTTTGGTGTCGCCACCACCAGTGCTCTCTACCCAACCCGCCGGGGCTTTTTATTTTATTTCTTTAGGAACCAGAACAGATAAGAATATAAGATACTCATTTCTCAGTAAACACCTACATACCTGTATAGTGGAAACGTTGACTCCTTTCTTAATCTGTCTACGTATTTCTTTAGTTATTGTGTCTCACGTAATCACTTTGGAGAAGTTGAGTTCTTTCTTCATCCACCTGTCTTACTCAATCCTATCAAACGATTCGACTGATTCTGCTATCAGACGATTTGAATCGATTTGACCACCAATATCTTCTGCAGGTCTATTATTTAATTTATAATTTCATTTATTATTTGATATTCTATTGAATTTAGAATCTTATTTTTACTGCTTTATTATTCCATTATCCTTTATACGGTTTTCCACTACAAGACTATTCAGTGGGTCTATTATTTTATAATTTCATTTATTATCTGAGACAAAAAAATATCAACATTGAATTTCGACAATTAATGGAATTTTAACAATATGACGTCACAATTCTGGTGACATGATATCACCAGAAGTTCGGTTACAAATATTTTATATACGGATATACACAAAAGTTAGAATTGTTTTACGTTTGTTTCGAAGAAAGTATATTTCAGAAATTGTTTTTGATCAGACGAAGCAATGGTATTGGAATGTGTATTTTTTATTTTTAAAGTTGACGTCCTTCTATTTAATTTTTTTTCCGTCTTCGTCCTGTTTCTATCAACCCTTTTCTCTGTCTTTGTCTTGTTTTTATGAACTGGGAATACACGCTGCTCAGTAGAAATAATCATATCAATTTAGAGTCAATTTTACTTATCTATTCATTTATTAATTCATTTAGCTCATATATACCTTTTCTACCTTTTATTTGGTCACTTTCTATCTGGCTACGCAATAGCCTACGCGTGTGGTGGTTGTCAGAATCAGAAGCTAGTATGGTCTTGGCTTCTGAAAGGTATTTACGCTTTCATTTGTGAGCATCTTAGGCAGGCAGTGATGATCACCAAGTGCAGAAATTATATTCATTTCTGATCAGGAAATCATAACAGACTTCCCCCAGCCCCACTTTGACCTAATTAGTCCTTGGCATATGCTTGGCACTGAGTTGGGGCTTATTAAACCCAGGAATTTTGTCGCGCCGCCAATCACTGGTTGATTAGTATATCGTAATGGGCCCCAGAGACCAAACACCGCTACTAACTGCTATCAGCACTCAAAGGGCAATTGACTAAATGAGGATAATGAGTGGAGAAGATGATATAGGGGAGAAGATATACAAATACCGATGAATGCAACGGGGCAAGTACCTCCACATAAACACATCAGCCACTTTGCACCTGATGACATGACGTCAACAACCCATTCTTTCCTGAGGCCTCTCCTCTACCGAAGGAAGCAGCCTGGTGTCC
>NC_134804.1:15446864-15449364 GCF_046742065.1 Oratosquilla oratoria | reverse complement strand
GTATGTATGTATGTATGTATGTATGTATGTATGTATGTATGTATGTATTACTATTTTTCTTTTCTGGAGGGGGAGAGAGGGTGTAGAGTCCTCTCTATCATTGCCCTTATTCCTGGCAGGACGTCTATCTGTAATGACTCTTAAATTCCATCGGTTCCTGCTATCCAACCCGCTTCCTCGACTCCGAAGTCCCATATCGCGCATCCCCTCGTCACGTCACACTGCATAACATCAAGTGTATGTCACCATGTCTTCCTGCACTTATCACACACAGCCAAGACTGGTCACTCACGTATTCCCATTAGCGAGGACAAGAGGACAAGCCCAGTGACGGCTCTCTGCTACTCAACAAGTGTCTGCAGAGTGAGAAGACATCCATAACAGGTCTTTGAGGGAGCGTCACCGTCCCGGAACAAAGCTTGACCGTCCCGTGTCCATCTCAGTTTTGGCTTGTGGCCAACGTCGTCGCACTCCTTGCCTTGCCTCATCTCGTCTCGTCCTAAATGCCTGTTCCTCGTTTTTTGTCTACTTTCATGGCATCCCTTATACAACTACTCCCAAATAATCACGCTCTCCTCTATCTTCATTTTCTTTCTCTTTTTCTCCTGTTCTTTCTCTCTCTCCTCCCTCTCTCTCCAATATGGTGGGTTATGTGAAAGTTATAGCGTATGTAAAAAAATATTGTTTAAATCAGAATATTTTACAACACCGAAAAAAACGAGTGCTCTCTAGCTCGCAACTGACAAGAGACTACTTAGCGTCCCACGTTCAAATGCGCGGGAAATATCAATCCATTTGGCGGGGAATACAAATGTACTAATAAGAACCTACCAGGTGGCTTTATACATAGATATAATTTGGTAAATAATTATACAACACTACAACCATAATACCCACTCCCATTACATAATTCGGCCACCATCTCTCGGTGCCCTCACCGAGGAAACAACAATGGGTACAATTACATAGAGGCACCAGTAGAAAAAAAAAGTAGGATATAAATTGCCAGACGTCCGTGACATGATACAATACACAATAATACATATGAAATATACAATGATACATAGTACAGACTAGAAATTATATAATAACCATACATTTGGCTGACAATTATAGAAGAGCTCTTAAAAAAAGATAGGTGAAATCCCCCTTGGTTTTGCCAAGGATAACCGAGGCTGCACATAGTTATTTACTTAATTTACAACCTTAATAGATAGTGGATACAAGAGAAAAAGTTGCACAGCAACACATACGTACATAATAGTCTCACTCAACCATCAAAGCATTGTAACTTTTGAACGTAGATTACAAAGGATTACAAAGGAGGAGCACACCGACAGGAGACCTTTTGGTCCATAACTAGGTCGGATGCGAAAAATATAACAATGATGATTAAATAAACAAATAAGCAAACAAATAAATAGATAAAATGATAATAGTATAAATAATGATAAATAAGATAAATAAATAAGTAGGTAAAGTTGAATAATAAAAAAATCAGGTAAATAGTAAATGATGATAAATTGACAGATAAATAATAATAATTGATAATCAAGCAAATTATAATAAACAAAGAGAGAAATAATAATAAGCAAATAAACAAATAATATAAAATAAATGGCAGGCATTACAGCATTTTGCTTACGTGTTTATCTAAACGAATCTTAAAGCTTCGAACTGAACTACATTGCACTGCCTCTGCAGGAAGTTTATTCCATTCATTAACTACATGGTTGGCGAAATTGTTTCTACCCACTTCCAAATTAAATCTATTTACTGACAGTTTGAGACCATTATTTCTTGAGATCATTCAGCGTGAAAATTTTGTTACTTTTGATGTCAATTCCATTTAGAATCTTAAAGACCTGTATCAAGTCACGTCTGAGTCTACGCTTTTTAGAGAAAACAGATTCATATGTTTTAATCGATTTTCGTATGATTTATTCTTTATATTTGGATTCAGTTTTGTGGCTCGCCGTTGTACTTTTTCCAATCAGTCAATGTCTTTAATGAGATTCGGTGACTATACGGAAACAGCATTTTCCAAATATGGACGAAGTAACGATTTATATAGCTTGGTACTGAGAAATGGACTTTTAGAGTCAAAAGATTGCGCAATCAGTCCTAGGATCTCATTTGCTTTCTCAGAGGCTGAAATACATTGCTTAGATGATACGAGCGGTGAATAGGGGGTGACTCAGTGGGAACATTAGGCCCTGGGGAAGGTACCTGTGTCTTCTTAAGCCTATCAGAATGCAGAACCCCACTATGTCCCTGGGATGGGTAAAAAACATTAACTTATTGGGATGAAGCCTCTACGTCACCAGAAAAGGACCAGTAAATTTGTTGGTGACTTAGATTGCCGCTAAGGCATTTGTTATACATGATCACCCAATTAGATGGAAACATGTGTAGACTTATTATGTTGTATCTGTATCATGTTTTATCTAGACTCACACACACACGCACACACACACACACACACACACACACACACACA
>NC_134804.1:15441864-15444364 GCF_046742065.1 Oratosquilla oratoria | reverse complement strand
TATGTATGTATGTACGTATATATATGTATATGTATATATATATATAGTGTATATATATACATATATATATATATATATATATGTATATATATGTATATATATACGTATATATATATATATACATATATACATATATATATATATATATATATATATATATAGTGTATGCGTGTGTGTGCTTGTGTGTGTGGACAAGTACATATGTATATACATATGAATAGATAAGCCAAAGGTCTTTTCCCTCCTTGTAAATAGAAGGCCGAATCAAAGCGCAATTCTAACATACACAGAATTTGAAGTGTTCCCATTAATTGGTAAGATATCGGTTAATGGCCACATCGGCCATTTTGCCAATTAATAAATTTTACATTCGATCATTTTCATTTATAATTACTCTTATTACCTTTAAGAGATATTTATTCTATCTCAAGAATTTCACTGGTGAAATTTGAAGAAGAGAAACTGGGATTCAAGATACAATACTTAGAAACGCATACGTAATTTCCTAGATGACATTGCCAATGCCCACCAACGTATCTTAACCTGATTTCTGTTGATTGAATACACTGGACACTTTATTTTTATGAGAGAACATGTGTTTACCTGACATTTTGAAAATAAATCAATTAAGAAGTTATAAAATTGCAGGTTACATTCCATTATTAATAATTTTCACCATCTTGTACTCAAAAAAAAAAAAAAAAAGGCAACTACGGTAAAATCGGCCTACTCGTAATTCTGTAATCATACTGTTTACTTGCAGACTTAGCTCCGTAATTGTGCTTAAGAATCAGATTTATCGAAATTTACCTTCAGTTAATTACAATATACAAGCTCATATCGCAAAAAATGGTTGTATTATGGATTATCGTAATCTGCTTTCGATTAATCGGCATCAGTCGACAAGGCAAGGCCGATTAATCGGTAATCGGCCAATTTGTTTTCGGAATATCCTTTCACAAAACCCACTCACCCATGGCTCCCACCTCAGCCTCGCCACACTGTCTGGGTCAAAGGCAATGCAGAGAAACAGAACTCTTTCAACAGCATGACCTAACAGCTAGAACATGTTTACCTTCATCACTTCAACGAACGAACATACCTCTACTCATCAACTCAAAATAATTTATGAAAATTTGAGAACATCACTTCTGGCCGCTCCATCCCTTTCTTCATTCATAATCTCCTTGCCTTTGTGTTTTCGGGGATTGTTTCACGATGACAGGCAACTATTGACCAATGACCCAGGGCACTCGAAACAATAGTGCGAGTAGTAATAGCTCTTGCAGTACAAGGCGTGGGAGAAACCTGAGTAAGTGAACGGTGCCAAGTAGTGTCGTCACATCGCGCCCTGTCAGGAGACCAAGAACCCGAGCGGAAGAATCTGGAGTTGAAATGGAGAAATGTGGAATGGCCTCTTCAAAGTGATTTTTCTTTTCTTCGTCTCGAAGTCTTGAGACATCGGATCAACTCTGGCCTGCTACTCGCCTGAATAAACTCGTCTGCTATTAGCCAGGAAAAGAAATGTCGGAATGAAAAGGAGTATTACCCAATTACTTTGAAAATCCCTACCGAGTAGGAAGTCGAATTTAAGAAGCAGAAGGCGGGAGGAATTCAAAGAAGCGCGGGAACAAGGAGGCAGGAGGCAGGAGGCAGTAACAGTGGCATGGTCGTGGAGAGGAAGAAGGAAGCAAAGGCGTAGGGTGGGGCAAGGAGGCAACAGCGTAAAAAGTGTGTGTGTGTGTGTGTGTGTGTGTGTGTGTGTGTGTGTGTGTGTGTGTGTGTGTGTGTGTGTGTGTGTGTGTGTGTGTGTGTGTGTGTGTGTGTGTGTGTGTGTGTGTGTGTGTTCGTGTATGTGTGTGTGTGTTCGTGTGTGTGTGTGTGTGTGTGTGTGTGTATGTATGTGTGTGTGTGTGTGTGTGTGTGTGTGTGTGTGTGTGTGTGTGTGTGTGTGTGTGTGTGTGTGTGTGTGTGTGTGTGTGTGTGTGTGTGTGTGTGTGTGTGTGTGTGTGTGTGTGTGTGTGTGTGTGTGTGTGTGTGTGTGTGTGTGTGTGTGTGTGTGTGTGTGTGTGTGTGTGTGTGTGTGTGTGTGTGTGTGTGTGTGTGTGTGTGTGTGTGTGTGTGTGTGTGTGTGAGAGAGAGAGAGAGAGAGAGAGAGAAATGAGCCCAAAAGAGTTTTTCAATCATTGCTGAGTGAATAAGAGCAAGCCAAGGGCTAAGGATAAAGAGTTCTAAAGAGCTGATGCATAATTGGTGCAGCCGGGTCTGAATACGCGGCGAGCTGCGCGTGATTAAGGCACCAGAGGCTCCTCCTCCTCATCCCCTCCCTCCACCTCCTCCTCCTCCTCGTCTTCGTCCTACCTCTTCTTACCTCTTCCATTACATTATTTCCTTTGCCTAACTCCATTCCTCATCACCTTCACCTGTAACTTCATTTTGCCACGGACTTCCTTCCTTCCTTCCTTCCTTCTTTCCTTCTGGTTACCTTCCTTTGCCTTTG
>NC_134804.1:15424364-15436864 GCF_046742065.1 Oratosquilla oratoria | reverse complement strand
TACCATCAATGCCTCATCATCTAGCCCGCACTTCAACAAACCGGGGCCATGCATTCAGAAACGTGAAAACACACAAGCCCAACAACTCCCTTTGTCCTATCATCTCCCAAATTCCCACAGTAACTTATTCAGTAGCCAAAAGATTGAATGAAATTCTCACCCCCTTTGTACCCACGGATTACACTCTGGCATCAGCCCAAGAATTCCTAGAAATCCTAGCAAATATCCTTGTCGCAGAAAATCACATTATAACATCGTTGGACGTAGAAAGTTTATATACAAACATCGATGTCGACAGAACAATACAATTCGTCCTAGATAGAGTCTATCGATACGACAACACTGAACATTCGAGAAGCTTCCTTACGCACTCTTTTAGAAATTTGTAACAAATAAGCCCACTTCACATGTCCTTGTGGAAACACGTACAAGCAAATCGATGGAGTCGCCATGGGCAGCCCCTCAGGAGTCCATTTTGCATTTTTTTTTTCATGGGAACCATAGAGAATTTCACACTCTCTACCAACCGACCCTCCATATATTGTTGCTACATAGATGCTATTTTCGTTAGAGTCAAAGATATTCAAGAACTCCAAAGACTCAGAGAACGACTTATAGAAGCTTCCGGCCTTAATTTTACGTTCGTAGAATCGACGTCTTGGTAACGAGTCACAACAACAAGTACGCTACTTCAGTATACGTAAAACCCAGCAACAAAAACCTCTGTCTCAACGGTAAAATTGAATGCCCTCAACGATACTTAATCTCCACTATCAATACATGCATATGGCGTGCCATATCACACTGCTCCACATGGAAAGATACACACAGAACTAGAAAGACTTACCCAAGTCCTTATTAACAATGGATACAGCAGCACGCTAATAAACGAAGCAACACAGCGAGCTGTCAACAACTGGTATTCAAACGAACCCACCCCATAAGGACAAGAAAAAATCACTACAGTATATACGATAGAAATTACATGTCGTTAGAATACAAGACAGATGAAAATTCCTTGAAGATATCATTACAAAACACGCCAAGCCCACTGACCCAGAGTACAAAATATCACTGATCATATACTACAAAAATCCGAAAGACGTCACAACTTTTACTGAGAAACCGTCCTCCCAAACCGTCGTCATGTTTACTAGAAAACCACGTCATTTACCAACACAATTGTACCGTTGAGAACTGTAGGTCTCATTCATACATCGGGATGACGAGGACAAAACTTACAAGACGATTAACTTGCCACCTATAACATGGAGATATTAAGTATCATTATTACACCAAACATAAAACTTCCCTCATCCGCCAAAACTTAGAAGAAGGAACAACAATAATAGACAGAGAAACTCTCGTAGACTAACATTCATTGAAGTAATTTACATAACAGAATTAAAACCAACTATGAACATACACATCATAGACCTTCAGATTCTCCCAACCCAAAAGTGCATGTGACCTTCCCTAGTGATTCCTGATGGCTATGGAGCAGCCAATCAGGAAGACCGTTTTCCACGACCCGAGTGATGAAAAGTTACATTGTACTTTAGCCGGTTGGTTTGCAGGTCTTAACTTGTACAGCCGGCTTGCTGATCCGCGCTCCTGTCCCTGTCCTACAAGTTCCAACTTGCGAAGCTCCGCCCCTTTTTGTGACCTATAAAAGGGCCGAACTTAAATCTCTCTCTCTTGCTCCAGTTCTGACCAACGGTGTACAACCCCCTCCCCTTTCTGTCTCTAGGCCTTGCTTGGTATTCCGTTGCACCCAATACCTGTGTGAGTTCTGTCAGTTGGTAGTAAATACTGAATACTTTTCAGCCTTGATTATTACCATTCTGGACCTCTCAAGTGTGACATTTATCATAGGATGTATTAGTTAGGGAACGTGATATTTAGCATGGGATGTATTAGTTAGGGAAAGTGATATTTATCCTGGAATATATTAGTTAGGGAAAGTGTTATTTAGCATACGACTTATGTTAGGCCGTTCAGAAGTTACGGTGTATAGTTGTGTTGATTGTTGCATTGGCAGAAGGTATATAATATTCCTTTAGTAATAACATACGTCTTATAAATAAAATTATTTTCTCGCTTTTGGTCACTAGTCTTTGAAGAAACCCGTCTCTTTTATCGATCTGTTTAATTCATAAAAAGAAGAACTCGGCAAAACCAGTAAATTGTCCTTGCATCACTTTTTTGTTTATTAATTACATCTTGTGGTGTCTGGTATCTCTTAGTCTAGCAAAAACTGTTTCAAATTGCCGACTGTTGAGCAATATATTAATAGTAATACTCTCGCATGTCTCTCCTTCCAAAACACACCACAAGGTTGTGATATGGTGGGGCCTGTTGTCTCAATTTGATAGATTTAATTAGAATGAACTTCATGAATATATAGATAAAAGACTGATTAGTTAATCTAACTTAACTTAAAAAACCAAGTAAGTAAATCATACGCATCTGGCAGCTCTGATACCTCTCGTTAATGTAAGCAGCAGCATAGCTTAGTCTCGTTTGTGCTTTCGTACGGGAACGGATATATTTGACTGTTGATATTAGGTAAGACGAACTATTGGTGTTAGATAAGACAAACTGTTGATGTTAGGTAAGATGAACTATTGGTGTTAGATAATACAAACTTGGTTAGGTATTACACAACTGGTTATAAAGAGGAGAAACCCCTCTAACATTTATTGATGCTACTAAATTCCAGCGAAGAGCAAATAACATTATACGTCACTATAGAAAGTACCCTTGACCTCCTTAGAAACTTTACTTCATTAGCACTATGTAACTGTGACCCACTATAAAGAATTACTTGTTGTAGCTTCCCCAGTCGCTATGACTCAAAATTTGGTACTTACTAGTAACTGACTTATCAGCTTCAAGTACCCCCTTTAAGTACAGTACAAGTCGTGTTTGAAAATATTTCTGGACCTTCGATATATAATCTCGGACGCAGCTAAGAGTTACTGTATATTTGATACCTCATTTCCTACCGGGAAACCCCCTATGCAGAAAACCTACTTCGAAATTTTTTTTCTAACGCCAGAAAGATTTAAACACAATCGTTGAAATAATAAAGGCTATTTCAACCGTGGGTAAAACCAGCCTTATCTAGTATTCTCACTCTGACTGAAGCAGTGAACGGAAAATTTGCCATTAGCTTGTGAGGTCCAAGGTATGTTTAATATTCTCTAGGGAGTGGAATACCAATTTAAAAAAAAATTAAACCCTAAATTACCCATTTAGTTTAAAAGATGGAGTTTCCCCTCGAAGAATTCATGAGCAACCCCACTGTATCACAACTGGAAGAAGTAGAGCCTCCTCCCTCTTCTGGTGCAATTTCAAAAGTTAAATTAAATAAATAGGTGATTAACCTAGAGTTAGAAAAAATCAAATTAGAAAGGGAGGAAATGGAATTAGAAAGAGAGAAAATGAAGCATGAAAGTGAGGAGGAAGGGCTTGACTATATACGTAAAGCAGAATTAGTGAGACGTGAAAAAGAGGTCAAATTTTCATTTCGTTTACATACAGAAATCAATTCAGTCCCAAATTTCAATGAGTAACATCACGAATACTTTTTCATATAATTCTAACGACTAGCCCAACATCGGGAATGGCCTGAGGAAGAATGGGTATGGCTTATTCAAATGAAACTGACTGGTACAGCCGCTAAAGTATTCAATACTATTGAAGAATATTCCTCTTACCCGTTAGTAAAAGAAAGTGTATTAAAGGCGTATCACATCATCCCTGAAGCTTACAGACAAAATTTTATAAATTTAGATAAGTCTCTCCGTGATACTTACGTTAAGTTTGCTTCTAAAAAGCTAAAGCTTTTAAGCAAAGGTTATCCTCAAAGGGGGTAGAATCCTATGATCAACTCATTGATCTTATGGTATACGAAGAGTTTAAGAGGCACATTCCATTCCCTATAATGCTTTACTTACATGAAAAGGACATCTCAAATCTTAATGAGGCTTCCTTACTGGCTGATTAGTACTCAGTAGTACACAAAATGGGTACCCAACGGAAAAGGCCAAATGTACAGTCATCAGTAGGTTTCCTTGGCACTCCAGGTGATAAGCTAGTGGTAAGACCCAATAATGTTTTGTGTGGGTATTGTAAGTTTACCGGACATCACATTTCTAAATATCCCGAGCCAAAGTGTAACATTTCACACTACATCTGGGAAGACCCAGGCTTTTGACAAGTCTTCAGTAAAGCTAGGTGGTATAACTCAACTCTCGACAACTCCTGATGATCTCTTTAAAGACTTCAAATCCTCCTGTGAAGTTGCCATAATCAAAGAAGGTCCATTCTTCCCCATAACTATTCTGAGAGCCACTGAATCTACTTAATCCATTTTATTTAAAGATGCCCTACCTGGAGTTGAAAAGAGGAGTACTGGAGATAAAATACAAACACAGAACTTGTCCACTATTCAGTCGGCAAATCTAGCTAAAATATTCCTTAAATGTAATCTTGTAAATAAGTAGGTAACATTTGGCCCCAGAGAAAAGTCGATACCAATTCCTAAAGTTGAGCTCATCCTAGGTAATAACCTTGCAGGTTAATTACTAGTACCTCTCTTAGATATAGTCAAAACCCCTTGTGAAAAAGTTCTATATTTGTGGAAGATCACATACATCCTGATTTTTCCCTATGTGCAATTACTCGTTCCAAATCAGTTCCCTTAAACGAAAATGCATCTGATATTTTTTATTTATCTACACAAATCATGTCATCTTTTAACCTCATCAAAGCTCAACAATCCGGCACTAAAACACTTCCATAGATTAGCAGATTCTAAGGATAAAGTAGACAAATTCCCTGGATTCTATTACCAACAAGGTATTCTCATGAGATAGACAAAGTCCCCTTTACATTTAAATTCTGACACTTGGGCAGGTATTCACCAAGTAGTTATACCCCAATCAATTAGATCCCAAATAATTGGAATAACTCGTGATGGTTCAGCCGGTCATGCACGAATTTGCAAGACCTGACAAAATTATATATATATATATATATATATATATGTATATATATATATGCACACACACACACACACACACACACACACACACACACACACACGCACACACACACACACACACACACACACACACACACACACACACACACACACACACACACACACACACACACACACACACACACACACACACACACACACACATGCACACACACACACACATATATGTATATATATATACATATATATGCATATATATATATATATATATGTATATATTGGAAACTGGTATGTTATAACACATTTGTAAATGTTCACTATAAACCCACTATCGGAGAAATAATGTCGGAAGTACAGGAAAATTGCATATTTCGACTACTATCTGTGGGTGGGAGGGGTGTGGAGTGTATTTAGGGATGAAATGGGTGGGAGTGTTTTTCTGCCTTTCCCTTTTTGGCTACCTCCCTTGGAAGAGGGAAAAAGCCTTGGTATATGTATGTATCTGTAGTCCTCTTCAGCAGAATAGTTCCTGTACTTCCGGTATTATTTCTCCGATAGTGGGTTAGAGTGAAAAAAAAAAAAAAAAAAAAAAAAAAAAAAAAAAATATATATATATATATATTGTTTAGACTAGGACAAAGCTGAGCTTATAAATCCAGATGTGAGTTCAGGAGAAAAATGGTAGAATCTACTATAATTGAATACCACCCCAATATGAACATTTCAAAGGGGCAATGGTCCCCGGATATAATTTCAGGACTTTTTATCACCAGCCTATTAAAAAGACATTTGCCTCCTGACCTCACATACGGAGTGAGCCGAGGGTAGAGACCTCTCCCAGTGTTCCCCTTTCTCATGTCAAGGGTGCTACTTAGATAGATAGACAGATAGATAGATAGATAGATAGATAGATAGATAGATAGATATAGATAGATAGATAGATAGATAGATAGATAGATAGCTAGATAGACAGATAGATAGACAGATGGATGAATGGATGGATGGATGGATGAATAGATAGATAGATAGATAGATAGATAGATAGATAGATAGACAGATAGATAGATAGATAGATAGATGGATAGATAGATATATGGATAGATGGATAGATGGATAGATAGATAGATAGATAGATAGATAGATAGATAGATAGATAGATAGATAGATCAATAAATAGATAGATACATAGATAGATAAATAGATAGATCGATACATAGATAGATAGATAGATGCATAGATAGATAGATAGATAGATAGATAGATAGATAGATAGATAGATAGATAAATAGAAAGAGAGACATAAATAGATAGATTGAAATACAGAGTGATAGATAGGTGGACAGATATATAAATCAATAGTGATAGACGTATAGATCTATAGATAGATAGGTAAATAGGTAGATAGATTAATTGATAGAGAAAGAGATAGAAAGAGCGAGAGAAGAGAAAGGCAGAGAGAGGAAGAGAAAGAGCGAGAGAAATGAAACACAGGGAGAGAGAGAGGGAAATTGCGAGAGAAAAGAGAGGGAGAGGGAGAGAGTTTGCGTTGCATTTCGTCAGCGATAATTCACCAGCGCTTCTGTGGTTATGGTCAATATCTTCCCTGCTCCTAGAGCTATTTTTGGCTCATAGAGCTGAGGTGGAAGGTCTCGGTCAACTAGTGGGTGGTTCATGAAGAAGTGTGATGTTCATAAACTGTGAGATTGATGGGGTGTCACGTCAGAAAATGTGCATAGCATGATGTTTTCATCATTTAGAAAGGAAGCCCGTCTACTGGGTAGAAGATAACGGTATTTGCTTTGATTCCCTTAAGATGTCACATAATGAAGTCATTGTTTGAGTGAGGAGGTTAGGAGGTAGGAGGTTACTGGGAGGGGTTGAACAGGTAAGGCTTTTAAATACTGTAATATGTGTGATGAAGTAGGTGCTTACCCTAAGGATAGGTGGTGGCGATTATCATAACACGGGAATGTCCTGCTCTTGAGCGGTTAAAATCTGTCTGAATGTATCATTTATGATGTTCATAGGGACATGGATGTACGTACACGAGTTTTGATCCTGGTAGTCTCTCCATGGTTTGTTGGGTGTTCTTTCCATAATTTTGTCATAATTTTTGTAGCGTGGGGTGGAAGGCGGGATAGAAGTTTGTTGCAGGCAGCAGGGTGGAAGTATAAAAAGTGGTCGATGCTGCACCCCGAATTACCTTGTCGATATAAAGCTGGTGGGAATGCCAACGTGAGATGGCATCAGCCAAAGGATACGGATCGGATATGAAGCGGCAGGCAATTAGGATGAGTTTCGAATGGACTTAATTGATCAGTGAGTATTGAGAATTGAGGCTGGAAAGAGCCTTTAGGGTGCTCCGTGAATCAGAGATGATTATGTAGGGGGTAGAGTTGAGAATAAGGAGTAAAATTAAGCAAATGAGAGATATTGTTACACAACACACTCCGCTGTCTGATCGGGGGCTGTCTGTCTTTATATCAATGGCATAGTGTGAGAAGGCAAGTGTGAAAAAGATTCATGTCGGATGATATGTTATTTATTTTTTTTTCGAAAGCGTATCTAATATCAAACAGGTGCATACTGGATTTTCTCATGTTAAGGAATCTTGTAGGAATGTCTACTGGGTTGATTGTCTTTTGTAAGCTGTGTGAAAATGTAATTAGGAGGGAGTATATGTAATTTTTTTTTTTTTTTTTTAAGTGGTTAGGGTGTCTGTGGGGGTGATGCTGCGTGCATCCATGTTTTGGGAGGGAAGAGGTATTTTTTTTTTACGGCTGAAGGCATGGAGAGAAGGAGAAGGATTTGGACTCGGGATGAGAAACTTGAGAGTGACCAGTAATCATTTATTCCTGTTGAGTCTGGGAGCAGTGGAAGGTCTGAAAGACTAGGATATTAAGGGTGGCGAGAGTGTCATTGGTCCATATGGGTTTAGTTTGTTGTTTACTGATGTGCTTCTCTGTATCGAGAGCATTGAGGATGGTGTAGGATTGGGGTAAATTTTGAGTAGGGAGTGTTGGGCAAAATGTCTTGACTCTTGAGTGTTTGAGATGGGACTGTTTCGGTGTGACACTTAAGCTGTAGATACTTCCTACATATTGTTTTTTTTTCTTCATTTATTTAAGACGGGGAGCTAATTCTTTTCCTTGGACGGCAAGGGGAAGTTTGTGGGTGAAAGAAAAAGCGAATAAGTTCATACTGAAACGACATGATGGTCTAGCTGGAATTGGATTTGGTTGTGTGGTGGGGAGGGAGATGGGGAGAGTAAGGGATTCTGCAGAGGGTTTTTATGTTGTGTTCAAGTCTCGCTTGGTAGGGCTGCCGAGGTGAGAGGACTGAGAAAGAGTTATACTGGGTCAATGATTTGTTTTGATTCTGTATTCTGATTTTTGGTTCATTCATTATGGATCTGACTCGGTTCTATACCTTCCGGAAGATAATACACTCTGTGCCTCTGTGGCAGGATTTTTTTATTCAAAGCTGCACAGCATGCAGCGTGAGGACACAGCGTTGTTTTTTTCACAGTTTGCGCATCTATCTAGGTTTAGGCGAAGGAAAGCAAGTGACAGGGCTGAACAGTGCGCGCATGTGCCTGTTTGATGGTGACGCCGTTGTTTGGTATGCCCACAGCGCTGGCAATCGAAGCAGCAATATTGCCGTCTGTATTACTTTCTTTTTATATCGTATTCAGACATTCCACAGAGAGATAGGTTGGGAGTCGGGGATGATCAAAGGTTACCATCAATATGTACAATGGGCTCGGTACACCGATTATTGTTCAAAGCAGCAATATTGTCGTCGGTATTACTTTTTTATATCATATTCAGATATTCCACAGAGATATAGGTTGGGAGTTGGGGATGATCAAGGGTTACCATCAATATGGACAATGGGCTCGGTACACCGATTATTGTTCTTTTTTATAGTAATTTTGGAGTACTTTTTGTCCTGAAATTTCATATAATTATTCTGATCCTTTATAACTTAGTAGTCTTGGGATAGTGACTACCCTCGTGCAGATGTTGGATGTTGCGTGTGGTTTGTTTTGTACTGAGGCACCAACAAACGTTGAGAAGGAGTGAACTCTGTTCTACTGGGATTTAACGTTGTTGGCCTCATGAAGGGATGAAGCCTCAATTTACTCTGACACTGCAGCAAGAGATAGGCCATTGATAGTGTTTAGGATTTTTTTTTTTTGGGGGGGAGGAATCCAAACCGGGGTCTGCTTTCGCTTGGTATGGGTCGAGATGATGACCGGAGATAAGGGGTAAGTGTAGGAATGTGATGCCATTGACAGGCATTGGAGGAGCAGATAATAGCTGTGGTTAGTGTCGATGGATCAAATTTGCCAAGGTTATAGCGAGGGGTTGGAATTGCTCATCACACTGTTGAAAAGGAGATACCATAAGGTAGAGCATGGAAAGAGTTTACTTAATCTTTTCCTCTGTTGTTTATGTTTTACTGTTGTTGTGACCGCATATTAGGTGCCATAGCTAGGGGCGGCTCCCTATCCAGGTGAAGAAAGGGCAGGTCATTTTTGAAGCGCCTTTTCTAGCCCCTTTGCCATGTGGGAGTGAGCAGAGTATATCCTAAAGAAGGCTGCTCAGACTTGCAGGCGACAGCCAAATTGTACTATTGTCCCAGTCGAGTACCGGCCGACCGCTGAGCCTGCACTACCTATGAGTTCAACACCTTTTGCTCCCAGTGTCACGCTTTATCGCCGGCAAGAGGTTATTGTTCAATAGTTGGATGAAGTTATGACAGTGGCTGAATATACTGTCAATCATTCAGTTGTTACATCACAATTAGTATCGACTTCCCTGATGGGAGTTGATCCTATGAGGCGCTACACGGAAATGATAAGAGAGTGATTGTCTCAGAGGAAAGCTTAGCCTCTCCAAAATAGATAAACATATAGATAGGTACTGTAGGTAGATATGTAGATAGATAGAGAGGACAGAAAGAGGAGAGAGAGAAAAAGAGAAAGCAAAAGAATGAGAGAGAAACAAAGGCAAATAGACAGACGCATGAGACAGAGAGACATGTTCTAATTAGGCAGGTGGGCAGGTAATCAGAGACACAAATGGGCAGACACAGACAGGCAAACAAGCAAGAAAAACAGACAGGCAGACACCCGGAGAGGCGGGCAGGTAGGCAAGCAAACAGACAGACCCAAGACAGAAGGACAGATATAAGGGACAGGCAGAGAGAGAGAGGTAAAAGGAACCTTTAGCCTTGTGTTTTTCCAATTATGTGGCCTCCTACGCAACACGTGCGTGTATTTACAAATCACATGTGCATGGTCCCCCACCTAAATTCTGGCACCTGTGTATCATACATATATATAGTAAGCAACAGTTATTGAGATTCTTCCTATTTGCGTACCGTGGGACGCCAAAATACCGGTATACCACAGGTATGGGGAGGAAAGTGGGTCTATTTTTTTTCGTAACCTTTCAACCAAGCGCTGATGTTTTCAGTGTCTATCGTTCCGTGGTGTCACAATGTTTCGCTCTTATTTTCGACCCATAACACCTGAGGTTTACCTGTGGTTGTTGTGTTTTGCCTCCTTTCGTTAGCCGACAACCCTGAACACATAGTGATACGTAAGCCTTTACGGACATGCGTGACCCTCATATAGTTTATGGTTCCATAGGGGAATATATGTATATATACATCCCATCTAGGTCCAGTGGTGTCTTAAAGCGTTGACCTTGACAAAAATCTATAAATGTCCCGAGTTCGATACAACGTTGTTGAAAGGATTATGGATACGATTCGATCGAGATGGCTACGTGATCCATTTCGATCAGGGGTTCTTCCAAGCTGAATAGAATTGTTTTTTGCCGTCAACCATGACAAAGACATTGAATGTATCAAATTCGACGAAAGTATTTCCGGGAATGAGAACTTTATTCTCAGCTGATTGAAAATATCAGGCGCTGGGTGAAATAGATATATGCCTCGTGAACTCTTGAACAGGCTGATTGATATTGGTTTTAAATCTCTAATTGGTGAAAGTCTTTCTCAGCTGAATAAAATCCTTTAGTATAGTCAACGATACATACCGAAAACACCTGAGAATGGGTTAACAACTCAACGTGTACGTTATAACGACTGCCCAAGTTTACGACCTGTGACGTCACTTTGAGCTTTACCCTTCCGAGTGGGGCGCCTATGTTACCAGTCCGGAGCACTGTGGCTCTTCATAAAGACCTAAAAGATACCAGAGTAAACTATCATCTTATGTTATCATAAAATGATGTTAGTCATCATATTATCATAGTCTCTCTGTAGCAAATATAGCGTGATGAATAGTGTTCTTAAGTTATATGGTTGACATTTGTCGTCATCTACCAGACAATCGTTATGCTTTCACCTCTGATAAAAAACGAGTATTGTTTTATGTTAGTTGTATAATGTAGTATAGAAATGATATAACACACACGCACACACACACACACACACACACACACACACACACACACACACACACACACACACACACACACACACACACACACACACACACACACACACACACACACACACACACACACACACACACACACACACACACTTACACGCACACACACACACGCACACACACACACGCACACACACACACACACACACACACACACACACACACACACACACACACACACACACACACACACACACACACACACACACACACACACACACACACACAACTTAACTCTGCTAAAGGAAACCCTTCACCTGCTGGCAGGATGAAGTTGCCATGCGTTGCTCTTCTGTCTTCCGCAGCAGCTCCCGCGCACGTAATCACACTGCCATTAACCTGGCGATTAGCCCCCCGTCCCCCGGCCCTCTTGCTCACTCGCACCACACTTTGTGCTCTCACCTTAGACCTTCATGTTCACTGGTGCATTACCATCACCCACATCCCGCGTCCAAGAGAATCTGTCCCCGTTCAAAGCACTGAATGGGTTCAGAATTACATTTTTGGTCAGATAATTTTTTTTTATTCTTGTTAATATCAGAAGGAGGATTTGGCAGGTGGGCAGGCTCCCTAGTCACCCCCCCCCCCGGGTACAATCTGAGCCAGGCAAAGGATGTATTTAGCTCACACTTTGTAGCAATTTGTTCGTAACAAGTTAGTCATCAGACAAAGGTCGCAGTGTGTTTCCGTGTAAGAAGAGGGCGGGTGACCACGTCGCACATGGTACCTTCTCACGTGCGACATTAAAGCTCGGGAGTTCCATGCGGGTCCGTTTTCGTCCGCGATGGTGGCGCATGTACGTGAAGAAGCGTAACGCTCTCGCTTTTGATTTCCGTGTGCGCGCATGGCATTATAGGAGAATCAAATGGATGACTGCGTGGCTCCAAATCGCATGTGGCACGTCGATGACATTTTGGTTGTTTATGTGAACTTAGGCTGACAGCTGTAAGAGATCCGCGTCCATTTGGTCGAATAGCAAGTAGAGGAATCTTTTCACAT
>NC_134804.1:15401864-15414364 GCF_046742065.1 Oratosquilla oratoria | reverse complement strand
AGTTTCCTTCTGTTCCTGTGGCCCATGCAGTTAACATGAAGGAAATATATGAGAGCATAAAGCTTCTTTTGCAATAAACTAAGTATGAAGAACAAAAGTGAAATATCTGTGGAGACCTAATGGTTGTGGCACTTTTACTTGGAATGCAGCTGGATTACACTAATTTTTTTTGTTTTCTCTGTGAGTGGGACAGTCGGGATAAGAAAAATGATTATGAAAAGAATGTGTGGCCGAAACGATCTCTGACCCCAGGAGAGAAGAATACTGTCAATCTTCCTCTTTTTGATTTAGAGAAAATTTATCTGCCTCCTTTGTAGATTAAGCTAGGGTTGATGTTTTTTTTCTAAAGGTATGGATAGCACTGGCAAAGGATTCACATATTTGAAAAATAAGTTTCCTAGAGTAAGTGACGCAAAAATCAAAGTAGGGATTATTGTTGGACCACAGATTTGGGAGCTGATGAGAGACCAGAATTTTGATGAAGAGCTAAATGATCTTAAAAAAACTGCATGCTGTCATTTAAGAAAGTTTGCGCAGAGTTTTTGTGGAATCACAAAGCAAATGACTATTCTAGAATCGTAAAAGAGCTACTGACATCCTACAAAGTCTTGGGATGCAATATGAGCCTAAAAATCCACTTGGACTTTTTTTTTCTTCAAATCTTGGCGCCGTCAGAGACGAGCATCGTGAGAGGGTGTCGTTACTTGCGGCGAAGGTCGAGGCGATGGTGGTTCGAATCCTGCCACTAGCAAAGTTGAACCAAGGGTATGATTCATTAAATTTCACGCTACAAAGCCCTCTGTGAGGGGCACCGTCCTAGCCTTCCGACAGGGGGGAGTTTGTGACGTTAAAACCATAAAAAATTATTAGTTATAATTGTTTAAAATTTAATATGCTTTCACAGAAAACTATGCCTGATAGAAAAATTCTGAAAGCATATTTGAAATCAACAGAAAAAAATCAATCAAGTTCACCTCCTTTTGCTTGTGGGACAGGTATTTTTATAAATTTTGTTAACCAGCGTAATCCTCCTGTTTTTTTCCTTCCATAACCATGAAGTTCTCAGGCTCCCTCCATACCTAATTCCAGTCTACTATACTTCCATTATTCTTTTACCTCCCACCCAAGCAGAATCCTCATTCCTTGCCTCCCCCTCATCATCCGATAAGCTCTTTCTTCCCCCTCCTCACTCTTCCTCACCTCCTTTGCCGGTTTGAATGTCGTCATAACTCCGTTTATTCAATGGATCTCCTCCTTTGGTCCTCATTCTCAAGCATCCCACCTACCCGATCACCTCCCCACCAACCTCCATCAACGATCTCGTACTGTGCGCTCTCGTTTCCCGTATTCACTTTTCCCATTCTCTCTTCTCCCTCTCATACACAGACAACCACCCTTTACTTGTTCTAAATTCCGGGGAAGAGGGGAACCCCTATGTTATGCTGGCATGTCCTTTTTCTTACCCACACTCACGCAATACCCGTATAATACCCCACCACCAACAACAACACAACTCCCTTTCCTCCTCAAAACCTGCTTTGATCAGAGTATACGATGTGTGTGTGTGTATGAGTGTATGTGTGTATGTGTATGTGTGTGTGTGTGTGTGTGTGTGTGTGTGTGTGTGTGTATTTGTGGTGTGTGTATGAGTGTATGTGTGTATGTGTGTGTGTGTGCGTGTGTGTGTGTTTGTGTGTGTGTATGTGTGTGTGTGTATTTGTGGTGTGTGTATGATATTATGCGTGTATGTGTGTGTGTGTGTATGTGTGTGTATGTGTGTATGTGTGCGTGCGCGCGTGCGTGTGTGTGTGCATGTTTGTGTGTATGTATAAATCATGTCACTCGGTAAAATGGTGGATTCTGAAGGGGACTACAATAGGACGAGTCATGTTTAGTCTCCAATCTTACCTAAATGCTCTCGAGCACCATAGTTCCGTTACCTATAGCAATCATACATGTTACTCTTCTCATCCTTTAATAAGTATGTATGTACGTCACGCATACCTCTAGAAGACCATGGTTGTGAAGAGGAATCAAAGGCTTTTGGTCGTCTTCCAATTCTTCCACCATCTCTTTTGTCATCTTTTCGTATGGGATATTAACTGGGAGAGTTTTATGAAGTCGGTGTCTCAGGATCTGTAGCGATAGCCCTACGAATGTACTGTTAACTTCTACTGCCTCTCCTTTCTGATAATCCCCCCGTAAGTATCTCATTTGCCACATATATAACTGCACCTCTTTGGTGTCATTATATCCCCAATAACAGAAACGCTGCTATATCTCCGATGAAATACGACTCTTAGTTAATCGGTGGTAAAGACCTGTGGGTGTTACGTACTAAACACAGGCTCAGTCCTTTCTTTACCGAAAGGATCCCACGGAGATGAATAAGATGATCTGGAGGCAAACAGAATAATAAAGATAAATACCACCTGATATGGAAGGAGTAAAAACAGAGGTTGCGACTGGAAGGGAAAATAGGATTTTAATCTATTCTGATTTACGAGCAAGTTAATGTATGTTAATGTTAACATCGCCTTTTCCAGTAGTGACAGACATAAGTCTAGTGTTCATTTTTTTTCGATTCTACCTTTTTTAATTTGCTTATTTTTTTCTTATCGAATTGCTTTAATCTTGCTGTCGCGTGTGCTTGTAATTGGCCCCATGATCCTGCCCGTTCTGCCTCCCTCTGGGTCTTGGGCTGCGATCAATCGAATGTTTTCTCCATTTCCATAGCCTTTTCCTCCTCTTCCCCCTCCCTCCTCTTCCTCCCATTACTCCTCCTCATCATCCTCCCTCCTATCATCCTCTTTCTACTTTGTCATCCCCTCTTCCTCCGTCTCTCCCTTCTCCACCTCCTTTTCCTCTTCCTATTTATCTTCAACTTCCTTTCTCCATCTTCACCCACAACCTTCTCTTCCTTTTCCATCTCCACCTTAATCTCCTCTTATTACTCATCTTCTTCCCTCCCTTATTTTTCCTTTTTCTCCATCTTCCCCTATTCTCCTCTACTTTTTCTTCTTCTTCCCCCTTCTTAACCTCCATCTCTTCCTCCTATTCCTCTTCATCTCCCCTTGCTCTTCCTCTTTCTTCCATCTTCATCCACATCCTTCTCTTCATTCTTCTCATTTATTTCCTCCTTCCATTCCTCACCATCTGCCTCTTCTTCCTCCTCCTTGTACTCCTCCTCTTCCAAATCGTTCTCAATTCCTACTCTTCATCTTCCTTCTGTAATTATTTCTCCTTTTTTTTTTACCGATCAGAAAAAATAATTGTCAATTTCAATTTCTACTATCCCTCTTTTCTGCTACATTTCTTAAATCTTATCTTTACCATCTCTATTATCCCATCTTTTTGACCTCATATTGTTCACAAGGAAAGTCGCGTTGGATATTGACGACGAAGTATATATTTGTGTCTACTTTCATTCCGCTTGTTTTACCTCCTCTCCCCTGTTTTTATGGTCGTCCTTCCCCTTCTCCTTCTTCTTTACCAACCTCATTAATGTTATCTTTAATGTTATTTTAATGCTATTTTTAATGTTATTTCTAATGTTATTTTTAATTTTATCTTTAATGTTATTTTTTAATGTTATTTTTATTTTTATTTTTATTGTGTTTCTTAATGTTATTCTTTAATTTTATTTTCTAATGTCTCAATGTTATTTTAATGTTATTTTTTAAATTACTATGTTATTTTTGATGTTATTTTTTCATCCTACTCCATATTTTCCTTGTTTTTTTTCCTTAGACCCCCTTCGTCCTCTTTCTCCTCCTCTTTCTCTTTATTCTTCTCTTCCTTTTGTATTTTCTTAAGTCTCCTCACTCTTCTTCTTTTTTTAATTTTGATCTTTATATTCTTTCCTATTGGTCTCATCCTCACTTTCGCTTATAGCCTTCTTCTGCCAACTCTCTTTGACTCGCCTCTTCCTTTTCCCTTGAAACCTCCATTTCCTCAATAGACTTTTACTCCTCTTCCTTTCTCTCCTCCTCCTCCTCCTCCTCCTTTCTCTCCTCTTCCTCCTCCGCCTTTCTCTCCTTCTCCTCCTCCTTTCTCTCCTTTTATTCATTTGTATCCTCGTTATCATTTTTCTCATATTTCCCATTCTAATTTTGTTCACCTTTCTTCCCCTTCTTCTTCTTCCTTCCTCTATCATTTTCAATCTCTTTTAGCTTCTCATCTTCACTTTTTCCATGTGCTTTCTCCTTCTTGGCCTCGTCTTCTCACTCTATTTGTTTCTTTTTATTTCCCTTACTATTTCCATTTGTCCTTTCCTCCTACTCTTCCTCCTCTCCCTCCTTCTCCTACTCCTCCATATTCTCTTCCTTTCCTTCCCGCCTTTTGTCCCCTTTGCTCTAGTGACATCGTTTATAGCCTTTGCTCTGGGCAATACAAGACGATCGAAGCTTAATTTTGTCCCGAGTCCCTCCCCATCCCCTCCTCTCTCATCCCTTCAGCTGAATATTATCGCACGGAATTAACCAGAAAAAATACAGATGATGTCACTGGGATTATATTTCATTATTTCTTTTAAGCAAAACCGTCACCTCTCTCTGCTCTGGTGTTCACGTCACCACATACTTCTTGCTCTTTTATTTCTAACCAAAGAGTCCGCTCTTCTTCTTCTCCTTCTTCTTCCTTTCCTCCAGTTCCTTTTCTTTCTTTCCATCGACTTTCAGCCAAGGTCCCTCGTCCTTCTACCGCTCGTCCTTATCCCCAGCCTTGTCCTCATTCTTATCACTACCTTCCTCCTTGTCCTCATCCCTCTCCTCCTCCTCCTATTCCTCCTCCTCTCCTTCCTCTTCCTCCTCCTCCAGTCCTGGTCTTGGACTCTGGGTCTGAGGTCGCGTGGCCCTTTCTTTCTCTCTGCCATTGAGTCCTTACAGGACAAGAGGCAAAGGTCACTCATTCTTTTTTTATGTGATCTTGTCTGTGGTGATGATGTTTTTTTTGGAAAGTGTTATACCTTAAGCTATTCAGAAACTTATTTCTTAAAGTTAATTGGTCAGTGGTGGAGGAAGTCACTAATGAACACCAAGTTCATGAAAGCGATTTCTCATAAAGAGCGAGTCAATCTTACATGTTTCCAAAATTGATATATTTTTTATCGTTTTATTACGACATTAAATAAGCCTTAGAATCATACCACATATTTTGATCAATTGCAAGGAATTATAAATGAAGTACAATCAAATAGTTCAAGCAATTTCTCTTCATTCTATCAATATCTTTTTGTATGTAAACATAAAAGATTTGCAGAATATGGTTACAGCTTTTTATCGTATAAATTCATTGTGTACACTGAAAAAATTAAGAAAAGTTTGGCTTTAATCTACATGCTGAAACTGAGATTCAAATTCGAGTCTTGTTCCAAGGCTGAATGAAACTGCGCAAAGATTTACTAAACCAATGCAAGATCCTGGGATCAGTTTCATTTACAATTCGCAACAAACATCGCTCATGAAACATGCAAATGTTTAAATATCGTAGTCGTTGTCCTTCACAAGACTATTATCTTCATCATCTACATCAGATGACATGCACAACCAAATTCTCGTCACTAGTGATAAATTATACATATCTGCAATATCTCCTAGTTTAGAAATTGAATGAGTTTAACCTCCACGAGCACCAAAGAAGACAATTTTATCTATGTATCTATTTTTCTATTTATATGTTTGTTTATTTGTGTATTTATCTTTTACGATAAATATTTTTCGTGTCCTGGTGACTTGATATCTAATTGGTGTTCGAGCTAGGTGCAAATTTCACTATCTTTGATGGTGTACTCGATTTGTGCAAGGCACTAGAATAAGTTACATAAAAAGACAAAATGACATAGGTCGCTTTTTATTTCTTGTTTGATTACACATCTTAGTACAACCTTTGTTGAACAAGAAGTATTTTGTGATCTTAAGACGACTAATGGTCATAAAGTAATAGTGAAATTTCTAATCATGTGTTTCAAAAGAAACGTTTGGTATTCTGCAGCAAAACATCTAGGGGTTAGCAGCCACGTGTGTGTGTTGCATGATGAATCTATAGCATAACAGCATCGGGCCTGCGAACCACAAGTACATGATATAAAGCATAAGACTACTTTGCAACAACTAAAGCAAAATAGACAGTTCAACTGTCCGCTTCCTCGTGAATATGTAGCCCATCAAGATTTTTCTGCTAAGTGAGCCAATGATGATTTGTGTGCATGTTTCATTGTTAATATAGCCCATATCATACTCTGTGTCTATTTTATAATGTGCGTCCATTTCACAAATATACTTTCTTATCCTCAGGAAGCCATAAAAGAAAGCGTAGGAATCTTTAAATTTATAATGATACGTCGTAAAGTAATCTATAATTTGAAATAAATGACAAATTATGAAGTCAATAATTGTTCAATTTTGAAATATAACTGCTAGAAGATGTGGTTAGTACTCAAGATTTCCACAGCATATCAGGAATGAATCTAACATTCATTCAGAAATTATGATGGAATTTGATATTACACTCTATACATGTAAGTTAGCAAACATACTATTTTCTGGATAGCTGGAACAGAGAAACAAAACAACTTGTGGGCCAATAGATTGCCTTTAATTATGGGAAAAAACAGCATTATAAACAACAATCAAACCAGCTTTAGGCATAAACGCCTTCACACAGCTCCCTTACATTAATCTAAGAAAACAACAAGATCTTCGACTATCACAGCATTGTAGATTCGATATATCTTCAATATTCATAATCTTCGGTTTTGTCCTTCACCAGAGACAACTGACTAAACCTTACCATAATATTTAATATATGTTATAAAAAAGATATTAACCAATAAGAATATAAAGTTTCCAGTGAAATGGAACTGTCAGGGTTGTGGGTATTATCACGCCCACACTTTAAGGATAGGTAAGCAGCTTTATCTTTATAGTAAGGGAAAAGAATACAGACTCAATATGTGAATGATAGATAAGTAATAAATCAAAAGACAGATAGATGAATAGATGAACAAAAACATATATGAATGAACAAATAGATGAATAGATACATGAATGAATAAAAAATACATAAATAAATAGATACGTATATCAGTAAACAAATAGGCAAATAAATATGGAAACAAATAAATGAATACATAAATAAGTATATAAGTTAATGAATATGGAAACATAGATATATAGATAAATATAAAAATGATTAAATAGATAAATTCTAAATAAATAAACAAATTTATGTAACCCACTATAATGGATAGGTTAAGATTCCACTGGATTACGTGATAGGTAACCTGGACAATCTCTCTCATTCTCTCTCTCTCTCTCTCTCTCTCTCTCTCTCTCTCTCGTTCTCTCTTTCTCTCTGTCTCCCTCCTGTTCTCTCTCCCGTCCTCTCTCCCGTTCTCTCTTCTGTTCTCTCTCTCTCTCTCTCTCTCTCTCTCTCTCTCTCTCTCTCTCTCTCTCTCTCTCTCTCTCTCTCTCTCTCTCTCTCTCTCTCTTTTATTCACATGCATTTGGCCTCTTTCTGAACTAAGATATTTTCTGGTGATTATCCTTTCCACTGCACTCAGTTGTATAGATATATCTTCTTCATTTTGATCACGTCAGTCTTTCTTGTCTTCTATGCTATATTCCTTCTCATTTCCCGTTTTAAAATAGTTTTTCCTCTCTTCTGCACCTCCCGATTCCTTTTTTTGCCTTCTTCAGCTCTTTTCCCCTTCTCCCACATTTTCTTTTATCTTCTTTCCCCCCTTTCCCTTTCTCCCTACTTTTACCTTCTTCAGCTCTTTTTTCCATCTCTCTCATTTTTATCTTCTTTTACCCCTTTCCCTTTCTTACTACTTTTATCTTCTTTAGCTCTTTTTTCCTTCTCTCTCATTTTTATCTTCTTTTACCCCTTTCCCTTTCTCCCTACTTTTAACTTCTTCAGCTCTCTTTTTTCCTTCTCCCACATATTTTTTTATATTCTTTTACCTCTTTCCTTTCCCTTTCTCCCTATTTTTCGTCCCCTTTTGCCTGTGGACCACAGCCCACTCCCTTGCAACGCGGTGCCTTCCACGGTTCCCATTCATACACAGTTTCCTGCTGCTCATATTTAGCTTTCCTTTTTCACCCTCCTTCTCCAGCCCCTCCTAGTCTTCCCCTCGTTCATCTTTTTTTTCTCTCTTTCTTTCTTTCCCCTTGGCTCTTCCGTCCCCTCTTTCTTTGGGATCCTCTTGTAGCCTCCTCCCTTCCTCTCTCTTCCTCTCTCTCTCTCATTCGCTGTTCGTTGCTCGGGCACTCGGTCCAAAGGGTGATCACATTGTAGGGAACATAAGACTGTGTGGTTAGGTAGATCCCGCCTTTATTTTCAGTTACTTAATTGCCTCCTTTCTTATATTCTTTCTTTATCTAAGTCTTCCTTTTCATCCGCCCCCTTTCGTCCAGTCTTTATTTCTCCTTCTTATTTTCTCTCACAAATTTTCAATCCATTACGACTTGTCTTTTGTCATCTTTCTCTTTCTCATATTCATTTTCTCTTCTTATTACTCATTCTTATCTTCATTCAAGTTTTCGATAAAAGGGAAGAAACACTACATTTTTCCAAATTTGATAATTGACAAAGTGTTTGTTTAATAATTTGATGTAATTAAGAATTTTCATCTATTTTCACTGAAACATCTTTCCATTCGTCCCTATTACTCACTTTTTGCTACCTTTCCGTCTACGTTCCTTCAATTTCCTCCCTTCCTCTTCTTCCTTTCCAGAACTTCTTTTCCCCCAAAGCCGTTCTTTGGCCCATCCCCTTCCCAATCACTAACATCTCTTGTGTTTGAAATTATTTTCATGATTTCTTTCAACCTCCTTTTTCCTCCTCCTCCTTCCTATTTTTCGTCTTATTTTGTCCCTCCCTTCCATTCCCCTCACATCCACCTTCATCACTCTCACTATTTCGTTTTACCCTCCTCTTTACCTCTCATTTGTCCTCCATATGCATCCTTTACCTTCCTCTTTTTCCCTCCCTTCCCCATTCCACCTCCTCCTCCAGTCTCCCTGGATTTCCTTTCTTCTTCACCAATGTAAATCTTTCCTTGCATTTCATATGTCTCCTTGTGTTCCTGTTTGTTATCACGCACCTTGGTCCTGGTGCAATTTATACTTTTCTTTCTCTTCTTTTAGCCTCTCATTCCCTTACCTTTCATCTATTCTTGTAGCTTCTCCTTATTTACAGCTTCTTCCGAGGCGGCGGTAGCAGTTGAATTACTGTTGGCTGGAATATTGGTGTGGTGACCTATCATAACGTCTCAAATCCATAACGTCCCTTGGTCAAAACATCCCTTGGTCATAACATCCCAAATCCAAAACGTCCCTTGGTCAAAACATCCCTTCGTAATAACGTCCCAAATCCAAAACGTCCCTTGGTCAAAACATCCCTTGATCATAACGCCCCAAATCCAAAACGTCCCTTGGTCAAAACATCCCTTGGTCATAACATCCCAAATCCAAAACGCCCCTTGGTCAAAACGTCCCATGGTCATACTGTCCCAAAACCAAAACGTCCTTTGGTCAAACAGTCCCATGGTCATAACGTCCCAAATCCAAAACGTCCCTTGGTCAAAACGTCCCATGGTCATAATGTCCCAAATCCAAAACGTCCTTTAGTCAAAACGTCCCATGGTCATAACGTCCCAAATCCAAAACGTCCCTTGGTCAAAACATGCCTTGGTCATAACGTCCCAAATCCAAAACGTCCCTTGGTCATAAGGTCTCATCTCCTTTTCTTAAACATCCCATTTTTATGTATCACTTGTTATTTGCATATATCCATAACTTTTTTGGGTAATTCCTAAATACTTGCTTTAAGTCTTTTCAGATGGGAAGTTAGAACCACAGTCACTGGAATTATGTACTTTGCGTGTATGAAATTTGATTCAGTGATTATAAGATAATATTTTGGAATGTGATCTGGTCTTATGATAAATCGATGATAAAAAGTGTTTTAATTATCAAGTGATCACGGATCATAACTCAGTAATCGATCATTTATCTGTCATAGTTACGATGTCTTTGATCATAAGTGAGCATTGTTCACATATGATGAAGATATGCTCAGTAATCAAGGTGCAGATAACCGTCTTTTACTTAAAACATTCATAAATACAGTTTCTATGATCAGGTGACCGAACGTTTCAGCCCCGGATATTTCGGCCAAGGACGTTCCGTCTAAGGACGTCCCGGCCACCAATTTACCCAAAGGTGGACATTTCGGTCACCAAAAATATTTTATGTATAAAAAACGCAAATTATGTTACAGTTGATAAATAACAATAATACAATATAATTTCTTTGCATATTACGGTAGGACGTTTTGACTGTAGCCAAAACGTCTCCGGGACGTTTTGACCGTGGGACGTTATGGCGGTGGGACGTTTTGACCGTGGGATGTTCTGACGGTGAGACGTTTCGACCGTGGAACGTTATGACGTTGCAACGTTTTGACCGTGGGAAGTTGTGAAGGTGAGACGTTTTGACCGTGGGTCGTTATGATAGTGGGACGTTTTGAGCGTGGGATCTTGTGACGGTGAGACGTTTCGACAGTGGGATGTTATGACGGTGGGATATTTCGTCCGGTAACCCTTGGTGTTCGTTTCTTTTTCCTTTGCAGTCTAAACAAGATTTGGTATTAAATATCTGGGCCATTTAAAAGGACGCCGATCTGGTTGACTACAAGTGATTTTATTTAACTCAGCAAAACCTCTCTGAACTTTTCTGGTTTCAATGGAGTTGTGATCATCCTTTTCTTCTACTCTGGTTTTCCCAGTCTCTCATTGTGTCCTCTTCTTTCTTTTCCCCGTCCTCCCTTCCTGCTCTTTTTCCTCGGCCGCATCCTGCTACTAGTAATTACTCTCATCCTTATTTTTATACTCTTCTTCCGTTCATATTTCTTTATCATATCAACTCATTCTTGTCTCTCTCCTTTCTCTATATCCCCTTCTCCATCCTATTCACCCTCTTATTCCTAGTTCCTCTGCTCCTTCTTCGCCTTTGATTCTTCCCTTAATTATCCTCCCTCTTTAGAATGACTAAAATGATACATGGACTCAGAAATTTGCCTTACGAAGAGAGGCTTAGGCACTTTAACTTACACTCTCTGGAAAGACGCAGAGTGCGGAGTGATCTAATAGAGGTGTTCAAGTGGATCAAAGGCTTTAACAAGGGTGATGCAAACAAGGTCATCATATTAAAACAACAGGGCAGGACTCGCAGTAATGGTTATAAACTGGAAAAAATTTGAAATAGGCAAGAATTGGTTTACTAATAGGGTGGTCGACGAATGGAATAAACTTAGTAACCATGTAGTAGTGAGCGCTGAAACTATCAGTTGTTTTAAGAAACGACTAGCCCAGACAACTTTATGGATGGAGATGACAGGTGGTGATGGATACGGAGCTGCCTAGTGTAGGCCTTATGGTCTCTTGCAGTCTCCTTCATTCCTATGTTCTTATGTTCTCTTTTTCGTTCGTCTGCTACTTCTACTTCGCCTCCTCTTACTATTCTCCCCATTCCGCGTCGTTTACTCCTCCTTTGACTTTTTTTCTGTTCTTCTTTTCTTCTAATTCCTCCCCTTTATTTTCCCTCTCACCATTTTTCTCAAAATACTTTATCAATATTTTCTCAATCTATTCTTAATTCTGCTTTTCCTAATGAGCCTCAATTTACTCACCCTCTACTTTAAAGTCCGCTTTCTCATTTCTCTCTTTCTCGTACCGTTCTTATTTTTCATCTTCAGCCTTTCGAGCGTCATTTTCCTCGTTGTCCTCGTTCTACTCATACTTTCTCCCCTTCCTTTCCCTCCTATACATTTTCCTCTTCCACCTTCTATAGATTTTCTTCCGGTGTCTCCTGCTTCTCCTCCCATGCTTTTACTCCTTACGAAGACAGACTTAAGCATATTAACCTACACTCTCTGAAAAGACCAAGAGGGCGGGGTGAACTAATAAACGTATTCAAGTGGGTCAAGGGCTTTAACAAAGGTAATGGAGACAATGTCATCATATCAAGAAAGCAGGGCAGGACTCGTGGAAATGGATTTAAGATGAAAAAATTTAGATTTAAGAAGGAAATAGGCAAGAACGGGTTTACCAATGGAGTGGTTAGAAAATGAAACGGAGTGTTAAAACTATCGGTTGTTTTAAAAGAAGGTTAGATAACTTTATGGATGGAGGTGATAGATGGTAAATGACATGAAACTGCCTAGTGTAGGCCTTATGGTCTCTCGCAGTCTCCTCCATACTTATGTTCTTATGTTCCTATATTTTTCCTAATTTTCTTCCTTGTCTGATAAATTTGATTTTTTTTCTTATTCTTCTCCTTTTCTTCCTTGTCCCATAATATTTCTTCTTTTTCTTTATCTTCCTCTTCATTCTCCTTTCTCATCTTGCTTTTCTTTTTCTTCATCATCATTTAATTCCTTTTCCTTCTACTTCGTCTTGTCCTCCTCCTCGTCCTATACGTCTTCCTTTGCGTCCT
>NC_134804.1:15391864-15396864 GCF_046742065.1 Oratosquilla oratoria | reverse complement strand
TCAACCATAAAAAAGAATATAACTAATTTTTTTTCTAGAATCGTTATGTCTTAATCAAAGCAGAACATGATTAGGAAAATGATAGGAGATGTCATAATATGTTCATAAAGAGTGATGTCAATATCTATAATTTAAGCGCATGTCATCACCATGTCATGAATCGGTACCCCGTACAGGTACATTGGGGAACCGATTGACCTAGCCTCCGTAACGAGTATGAAAGGGTTGCCAAGGCTTTTACCAGCATTTTTTGTTGTTTCGAGGGAAACGTGTCAATGTTTCACCAGGATATAAGGGCAAATGTACCCTGTTCTCTCCTTCTCAAGTGCCCAACCCTCCTCTTGTGTTGCTATTGTATTTTGTGTTTAATCGTAAGATATGCCACATAATGGAGGACATTTCATTAGAAATGGGCGACGAGTACTTAGTGATACCAAGAAAAAACACCCGAATTAAAGAAATGGAAAAGAAACGTAAAAATAAAATATATTGTGAACATTTTTATGTAAGCTAAGCAACAAAGCAGCAATTACTATCATAGCTGATTAGACCACATTTTGGGTGGGGTGCTTAGTGCTTTGATAAAGTTACCCTACAGGCTATAAAAGATATTTTTTAAGATTACTAAAGACTGAGATCACCACGATCATAGTAATTACTTTCAAAATCGCGCAAAATAAAATAAAACGCGTACATATTATGTGAAAAACAGAAAACGGGGTCTGACCCAGATGACGACCTCCCGTACTAGTTTTGAGCCACCGAAGTCACCTTTTATAAGCAAGATGGCCTCAGTGGCTTGCTGAGTCATTAAAATTTAAAGGTGATTTTTATATCTACTTGATAACAACATCTATGCTGTATATGATTTTTTGGAGCGTATACGATAATATTCATGAAAAATGTGACTGGAGAAGTAATTAATTGAAAAATTAGGTGTTAACAGTAAGTCTTACTACTACCAAAAAAAGGACAATTTTTCAGAAATACAACTAATGTCACAAAATGTGTTAGATTACTTCGACATTCGTTACTCAAGCAAAACAGAAATGATGAATTTTAAACTAAACAGAGCAAGTAGACTCCGTAGATATTTTATGGGAAGTAGATACTGTATAATTGCCATTTTGTCCCAGTTTCATGCACATTATGTAAACAATGGCAGCAACTGACTGTGTGGCAACCCATCTTAAATTGGTAAGTAGTCAGCCTGTCATTGTGGTGTTTCTGGATCTGCAAAAAAACATTCGAGTTAGCAAATGTTTCTGCCATTCTTGCATCTTTGTCTACTAAGAGGATCCAAGGCAGATTCCTGACCTGGGTTGCAGACTACCTCGCGGACAGAGTAGCGAGTGTGCGCTTCCAGGGGCACCTATCCTCATATCACAGGATGGACTATGGGACCCAGCAGGGGTGCGTTCTTGGCCCTACCCTCTTCACCGTGCTCATGGAGAACCTAGCTCCTCTTGATCTCGGGAAGGATGCTCGCCTCCTCTGCTATGCGGACGATCTCGAGTTGGTAGTCAATGGGGCGACTAACTCCCTCGTAGGACTCAAAGGGCACTCAATAGCCTCTCCCAGGAATACGAAAGGCCGGGACTGAAGATCTCGACGGCCAAGACCAGAGCAATGCGTCTGAGGGCGCGGAAGCAACGACACCCTCTCTTTGGTACCCACCTATCAAAACTTGGGCATCTGGATCAACGCCAGGATCTCTTTTGTCGTGTGGTGAATGTGATCAGCGTCTTTGAACTCTGGGAATTAGTTCGGCGGCGTTCTCTAGACGTACATCATCCAGATTATGCTCTCCCCTCCCTCCCCCGTGGTGATCTCTCTGCACTAGTTTCCAATTTTTCCATCTCAGTGGAGGAAAGGCTGACTATGACCCGGCACTGTTGCGACCCATGGTCCTTGAAGCCATAAGATCCATTCCCCCCCCCTCACACACTCACCCGCGAGCTTGCAATATATGGACGGCTCTGTGGACACACAGGGAGGTGTATTGCGGCTTTTACAAACGCCGGTGGGGTGACCGCGCTATGAAGAGTGAGTGATGGAAGCTCTACTCTTCATACGGAGCTTGCTGCCATCCACAAGTCCCTGGCCTAAGTCTTCTCTACTGGGTAGGGGGCTGTCGTGACCCACACAGACTCAAGAGGTGCTATTGACATCATTCGGTCCGCGAAGACAAGTGATGACGTCTACTTAACAACATCAATTCAGCACTCGCTGCACCTTATGGACCAGCATGAAAGGTCTGCAACATTTCACTGGATCCCTAGTCACATCGGGATTCCAGGGAACACTATTGCGTTAATAAAAGTGGTTTTTACCTATTTGGATGAAGAAATTATTAGAAAAATATTAATCACATTAATAAGACCTAGACTCGAGTATTCTGCGGCATTATGGTCACAAAAGAATATAAAGAAAATTGAAAGAATATAGAGAGCAACCACGAAAAAGGCCCCAGCACTTTCAAACTTGTCATATGAAAAGAGACTGGCCAAATTGAAATTACCGACTTTGGAACAAAGAAGAGAGAGAGAGGCGACCTACTGACCATCTATAGACTCATAAAAGGCACGGAAATATTTGATAGAGGAGACTTACTAAATTGGGATTAGAGAAACACAAGAGGGTAAGGAAAGAAACTCAAAAAGGATAATTATAGAAGAGATCTGAAGAAAAACAGTTTTCTACAGAGTGGTAGACACTTGGAACAAACTGAACGAAACAATAGTGTCTGCAAAAAAATATACACTGATTTAAGAGCAAATTAGACACTACAAGATACAAAGGTGGGGCACCACGAGTGTAGCTCTCCTTTCCGTAAGATACAACTAGGTAAACACACACACACACACAGACACACACACACACACACACACACACACACACACACACACACACACACACACACACACACACACACACACTCACACACACACACACACACACACACACACACACACACACACACACACACACACACACACACACACACACACACACACACACACACACACACACACACACACACACACACACACACACACACACACACACACACACACACACACACACACACACACACACACACACACACACACACTCACACACACACACACACACACACACACACACACACACACACACACACACACACACACACACACACACACACACACACACACACACACACACACACACACACACACACACACACACACACACATATATATATATATATATATGTATATATATGTATATATGTATATGTATATATATATATATATATATATATATATATATGTATATATATGTACATATATATACATATATATATATATGTATATATATATATATGTATATATGTATATATATGTATATATATATGTATATGTATATATATATATATACATATGTATATATATATATATACACACATATATATACATATATACATATATATATATATATATATATATATATATATATGTATATATATATATATATACTTAACCTCATTACTATTCAACATGCCCTGTCTTACACGCTGGTAAAGTTTAGTATGTTACCATCAATCTTCAGATTAATTCATTAAGAATATTACTTCCCTGGATTTTTATCATACATTTGCATTTGCAATTCCAAAACATTTTTTTCATACTGATGTTTATTACTCTCAAAACTCACCAATAGAAATGATCCAATTCTTTTATGAGTCTGCATCGAGAACAGAGGGGCAAGAAGGAAGAAGAACATTTTGGAGAAATTTTGACGAAGGAAAATAATCCTGGAGGAGGAGGGGCGATGGCGCAGAGAACAGTAAAGTTATGGGTGAAGGCAGATATTTATGGGAAAGCCGAGGGATTAGTGAAGAGGGCAGTGTGAGGAAGAGTAATGTGAAGGAGATGGATGTAAATATGAGGAGAAGACTATTTTCGATAAAGGGAAAAAGAATAGAGGAGACTTATGGAGACTGATTTTACGGGAGGAAAAGGAGTTACCCTGCTATGTTAGGATGGAGGGGACGGGGTAAGAAAGTGGAGGAGGATAAGGGTAAATATAGACAAAGGTATCAGCTGGTGGAAGAAGGGAAGTAAAGAGAAGAAAGAGAGAGCAGAAAAGGAAAGAGAGAGCAGCACGGGAAGGAAGAAGAAAGAGAAGGATAAAAAAGAATGAAATATTTCGGTGGAAAAAATGATAAAGGAGAAAATGAATAAGAGAGGCCGGGAATTATGGGAGATAAAAGAACGGGAATGTGGGATAACAGGGATTGGGAGGAGAGAAAATAAATAGAAAAGGAAATGGGATGCTATGACGAATTCTGTACGTAATATGTGGAGTAGGAAATGCTGTAAGGAAGTGAGGGTATGGAACAGATGCAGGGGACGGGGGGAAGGGTGGATGAAAGTGGTGGTGGGGGGAGGGGGAGGGGGAGGAGTGAGGATGGTAGGGTGGGTGGCTAGGAGAGAGAAGAAAGCGTGCATAAGGCCGATATATCACAGATGGTCCCGCAATGCACAGATTTACACACCAGACGTTGTAATTGCAACGCAATTGTTCCCTTTCTACGCTCCCTCCTTCCTTTGACCCCATCGCTCTCTCTTCCTTTCTCCTTTTACATCCTTTTCCGCTCTCTCCAGCTCTTTTTACTTCTTCTTTTTTCTTTATTTGTTTTTTTCTTTTCATCTTCCTCCATTCTTCTACTGTTTTTCTCGTTCTCCTCTTTTTATATATATATATATTTTTTTCTTTTTTTTTATAATTTTTTTCATTCATCCATTCTTTTTTTTTCTTGTCTATTTACGCATTCATTATATTACTTATTTATTCATTTATTTATTTATTAATTCATTTACTTGTTTATCTACTTATCTATTTATTGATTGATTTATTTACTTATTTATTTATTTGTTTATTTACCTTTATTCATTTGTTTTTCTATTTGTCTATTTATCTATTTACTTTTTTACTTATCTATGTATTTATTT
>NC_134804.1:15384364-15386864 GCF_046742065.1 Oratosquilla oratoria | reverse complement strand
AGATATATTAAATCTATATTGTTTCTTTTGTCATAATTCGAGACAACTGTGTTGTAGAATTCGAGTAAGTTAGTCACGCAAGAACGTTTCCGTCTGAAACCATGTTGGCTATCATTTATCAAACGGTTACTTTCTAAATGATATTCGATAGCATCTCTGATGATAGTTTCCATTATTTTTCCTACGATCGAAGTCAAACTAATAGGCCTATAGTCATTTGGTTTCTTTTTGTCACCTTTTTTGAATATGGGAGTAACGTTAGCTAGCTTCCATTCTCTTGGGACATCTCCGGATATGATGGATTTCTTGAAAATAATTTCTAATGGAACAACAATATCATTTTTCATTTCCTTTAAGATTCTTGGATGCCAACCGTCAGGCCCTGGTGTTTTATTAACTTTGAGTTTGTCTATACACCTTTTAATTGTTTCTTTTGTTATATTTACCGTAGTGAGTAAGTTTACCCCAGACTTTTCACAGGTTTCAGTTTGGAATTCACTTTGAGGTGTTTCGTTTACGAATACCGAGCTAAAATAATTGTTTAAGAGATTACACATTCCTTCATTTGAATATTCAAGTTGACCGTCAGCAGATAATAGTGGACCAATGTGATTCCTAACAACCTTTTTATCTCTAATGTAACTATAGAATTCTTTGGGATTCTCTTTGGATTTCTCAGCGATGTTCATTTCGTATTGTCGTTTTCTTTTTCTTATTGTCTTTTTTAAATCTCTCTGTATTGATACATAACTTTCATAGTCATTAGATGCACCCGAGCACTTATATTTCTTATAAGCCTGTCTCTTTTTAGCAATACTTTTTTCAGTTTCTTTGTCGAGCCACTTTGGGCGAGCCTGATTTGGGGGACGTCTGTCCTTAAAAGGAATGTAAGTTTGAATCATCTTAGTGAGCGTATTTTGAAATATTTCCCACATCTGATCTACAGGCCTTTCGTTTAATTTTTCCTCCCAATCTGTAAGCTGAAGCTCCTGACGTAGTTCTATGAACTGAGCTTTACTGAAATCGGGTATTTTAGAAGCACAAGTATCTATTCTAAAATTGTTTAGGAGTTTGAATCTGACTAAGTTGTGATCGCTATTTGCAACAGATTCACCGACTTCTACATCAGTTGCCATGCTTTCGCGGCTAGTGATCAATAAATCGAGTAAGTTTCCATATCTTGTGGGCTCTTTTACATGCTGAATTAAGTAATTGTCACCAAGAAAATCAATCAAGCGACTACCTATATGGCCATGTTCAAGGGTCATCCAATCAATGTCAGTAAAATTGAAATCACCCATTATCAATAAATCCCGGTTGCAGAAACTAGACAGTTCTTGAAATAACAGTTTGTCGTCTGCTAATGATAATGTCTTTGGCCTATATATTACACCTATATTCATTTTTTGTCCATTTGTTTGGGTTAACTCAACCCACAAACTGTCATATGCATCCTGTTTCACTTTCTCTAAAACACAAGCATGAACATTGTTTTTAAAGTACAATAGAACACCCCCACCTTTCTTGTGGTTTCTATCCTGATGAAAGTGTTTAAATCCCGCAATATTAAATTCAGCTTCGAACTCTGTACCATTTAACCATGTCTCAGTTATTCCTATCATATCGAGATTTTCGCTTTTGACATACGCCTGTATTTCTTGAAATTTGTTCCTAATACTACGAGCATTAAAGTACATAGTTTTAAGAAACTCCTGATTATTTCTTTTTGACACATTTTGAGTTTCAATATCATGTCTTATATTATCACACACACACACACACACATACACATACATCTCATCCTAGGGCGTCTTAGGATGAGATGGATGGATGGGGTGAAAGGGGCTTTACAAAAGAGAGGAATGTCTGTAGAGGAAGGACGGGAGAGGACAGAGGATAGGGGTGATTGGAGAAGGGCTGTGTATGGATGAGGCTGTGATGCGTGAGGGGGAGTGGGTGGGGGATGGGGGTGAGGAAGTATGTATGAGAACAAAATTGACGCAGCCCAAAGGGATTTCTCCCCGTCTTCTCCTTTTCTGCATGAGGGGACGGAGAGGGAGGTCGCCGATTTTATGAAGCGGCCTTGCTGTGGATGTGCTGTGTCTTGCGGCACTGCTTCTGACCCAGGGCAGTGGACAGGATGCAGGGATGACCCGTCGTCCAGGAAGTGCCAAAATAGGAGGGAGGGAGGAGGGTGGAGGGGAGTGGAATATATGGGAAATGAAATTGGTGCGAGTGCTTTCTATGTCTTTTTCATTTTGGCTACCCCCGTGTAAGGGGGAAAAAGCCTATGGTATATGTATGTATGTATATATATATATACACACACACACATATATATATATATATATATATATATATATATATGTGTGTGTGTGTGTGTGTGTGTGTGTGTGTGTGTGTGTGTGTGTGTGTGTGTGTGTGTGTGTGTGTGTGTGTGTGTGTGTGTGTGTGTGTGTGTGTGTGTGTGTGTGTTTGTGTGTGTGTGTGTGTGTGTGTA
>NC_134804.1:15366864-15369364 GCF_046742065.1 Oratosquilla oratoria | reverse complement strand
TCAAAGTAGAAGAAATTTCTGTACCAACGTTTTGAAGTTACACTACATATATATACATACATACATATATATATATATATATATATATATATATATGTATTAATATATATACATATATATATTTTTATACATATATATATATATGCACACATACATACATACATATACCAAAACATTTTTCCCCTCCTTACAAGGGAGGTAGCCAAAAGACAAAGGCATAGAAACCACTCGTATCCAATCCATCTCCTACATACTCCACTCCCGTCTACCCTCTTCTCTCCCTATCATCTTGGCACCTCCTGGATGACGGGTCATCCCTGCATCTTGTCCACTGCCATGGGTCAGAAGCAGTGTCACAAGACATAGCAAAGCCGCTTCATTAATTCGGCGACCCCTCTCTTTTTCCCCGCATGCAGAAAAGGAGAAGACGGGGAGAAATCCCTTCGGGCTGCGTCAATTTATTTCTCATACATACTCCCTTACCCCACATCCCCCATCCATTCCCCATCATGCATCACAGCATCATCCATACACAACCCTTCTCCATTCACCCCTATCTTCTGTCCTCTCCCGTCCTTCCTCAACAAACATTCTCCTCTTTCCCAGTTCCCCTTTTATCCCATCCATCCATCTCATCCTAGGTCGACCCCTCCATGTTCACTCCTTCCACCTCTGCCCTCCGCACCTCTTTTACTAACCTTTCTTCACTCCCTTTTCCATGTGTCCAAACCTTCCTAATACTCTTTCATCAACTCTATCTCTCAACTCCCTTTCCACCCGTTCTCCTGCTCACCTCCTCATTTCTCACTCTATCATACTTCTCAGGCATTTAATCTCAAACATATTCAAACTCCTTCTCTCTTCCTCTCTTATGTTCCATGTTTCTGCCCCATACAGTGCTGTCGGCACAATCACTCCTTCATGCAATCTCCTCTTAGCATCCATTCCCAAATGTCTATTTCTCATTGCACTTTTTAATCCACCAAGGCATTTACTCGCTTCTCTCAATCTACATTCTACATCCACCCCCACTCCTCCCTTTCCTACCACATTCGCATCCAAGTATCTAAAGCTATCCACTTCCTCCAGTCTCTCTCCCTCAATACTCACTTCCAATCTGCCGCCACTTTTTCCGCTTGTACATCTCATCACCTTACTTTTACCCACATTTATCTTCAACTTCCTTCTTTCGCACATTTTCTCAAACTCTGTCACTAACTTCCTCAGTCCCTCTTCTGATCCTGCTACAAGCGCAGTGTCACCAGCAAACAACAACTGGTTTATCTCCCACTTTTCTTAATTTTCATTAACCATTTCCAATCTCTGACCCACTACGCTTGCATTCGCCTCTCGCACCACATCATCCATGTATAAATTGAACAGACAAGGTGACATAACACATCCCTGACGATGTCCCACCTTTACCTCAAACCACTCACTCTCTCCATTTCTAATCCTAACACAAGCTCTACTACTCTCGTAAAAACCCTTGACTGCTCTTAACAGCTTTCCTCCTATCTCGTATATCTGCAATACCTCCCACAGTGCCTTCCTGTCTACCCTGTCATAAGCCTTTTCCAGATCCATAAAATCCCAAAATATATCCTTAATACGCGGAAAATACACGACTTAATAAAAAAAAAAGATCCACCCCACCCTAATAGTAACCTGTACAAAATCACGTGCTTAAAGTGTAACCTCGCTTACTATAGTGAAACCTGCAAGGGATTATAAAAACGTCTATATGAACACAAAGCTGATGTACGTCACCACCACAAAACAAACGCCTGGGTAAACTCCATCGACGAGAAACATTTACCTCAGTGGAACCAAGCAAGCATTCTACCTGAGAACCTAAGGAGAACACAATGGAAAACATTAGAAGCAATATACACAAGCACCAGTGACTGCATCAACAACAGAAAAGGTTATATTAAAGTCACGAAACATGCTGCTAAATACACATTGGGACAACTGGTCCAAAATATTACCAGTGTGAGAGCAGATCCATCCACCTGACACACACAAGACCTGATATAACCAACTACTTTCCCTCCGTATACTCCTTCACATTTAGTAACCCCCTAAAATACTCTGCCCACCTTCCTCTCATTACATTCTCCTTCATTATCATCTCTCCATCTGCACCTTTTAGCTTTTCTTCTCTACTTGATTCGTCTCCTTTTCCTCTCTTACTTTCTTTCCAATTTTTTTATTACTTTAATTTTTTTTGTCATACTCTTACCACATTTCACATCTGCTGTCCTCTTTGCCTCCTTTATCTTATGTATGCTTTACTTTTCATCTCTTTACTTTGTACCTCTCATATGATTCCCTCGTCCTGATTTGTGACCAATATATGAAAGCCTGCTTCTTCTCTTCTACACCCTTCTTTGCTTTCTCATCCCACCACTCACTACCCTTCCTCCTATTTCCCCCCGTCCTCCTTGTTCCACACACCATCTTTGCACACCTTATGACTCTCTCCTTGAACCATCCC
>NC_134804.1:15354364-15361864 GCF_046742065.1 Oratosquilla oratoria | reverse complement strand
ACAGTCACGCAGCAGCGACAGTTGGAGAAAGTGCAGAAAGGAGCCTGTCGCACAATCTTTGGCAACGAATACACCACCTATCGGCACCGCTCTCACCACACTCGGACTTCCAACCCTTGCTGATCGTTACTTTTAGCGTCTGAGGTCGTTTGGGGTCACTCTAGTTAAATATCCTCGGCACCGGAATCTGCTACCTCCACCGGCACCACAACCACGGTTACAGGTGCGTCACCACAATACCATCAAGCCGATCAGAGCACGCACCAACCGGTATAAGAAGAGTCCCATACCGATATTTGTGGACTTAATCAACAACAAGAAATAACAATGCTGTACGAAACAGCTATTCCTTAGCTTACTGTTTTGTTTTATTCTTTAATGCTTGTAACAACATCTTTTCACTGCCATAGTTTTACAATTTCATTGTTTTTGTAGGCTGTATATTTTCAGCGGTAATGCTGCTATACCCAATAAACCATATATCATTATTCAACACACACACACACGCATACACACACACATACGCGCGCGCACACACACGCACACACGCACACACACATACATACATATATACATACATACATACACACACACTAACACTGACACATACACACACACAAACACACACACTGAGGAAAGCATGCCTGATGAGATAGAATTACTTAGGTTAGGTAGATATGTACAAAGAGAGACATGATCAATGCAAATAAATTTCAAATCACAAAGCAAGGTGGAGGAGAAGGGCATAAAAATTACCAAGAAGAGACAGCTTTAAGAATTACGACGGAAAGAGGTGGAAATAGATACTTTATAGTTCATATATCATAAATAAAACAAAATCATAGGCTAAAGTAGGATATAAAGAACTTATGGCAAATACAGCCGAATAATTGTTAAAGAAAGCAACAATTTTACTCAGAGGTGAAGTGGGAGGAATAGGCATCAGAAGTATGGAATCATGGGGCAATGCATCGTTGAATATAGCAGCGGATAGTATAATGGCGCAATGAGTGGGGGAACCAACAAGATGTAGTGGCGAAGATGCACCAGAAAAATTGGATTTGATATTGACAAAAGAAAATGCGATGATTGAATTAGTGACTTAGGCTACTATTGTCTGAGCGCTAGTCCCTACAGAAGTACTGTACATGTGCTAGTACAATACACCACATATGCTGCTACGTTTTCATGCTTGCTTCAAGACTTTTCACTACTATTGACGACTTCTGTATTAGTTTTACCTGTCATTTCATTCAGCCGAAGGAAGCTGCGTAGCGAATTTTTTTTTTTATAAATTATTTCGAAGTCAAATCATCTCATATAGTCGAATTGAAGACACATCCAGAAGTATAGCATAAAACCAGCAAATGGTACCCATCATTTTTATATATTTTTTCGAGTATCCTTGCAAAAATATACAGAAACAGAACTATGCTACATTGTTGCCAATATGAGCGAAAATCGCTGCTGTCGTCATAACATAGGAGAAGAGTTGAAAGTTGTGGCGACAATAATGAGAAAGGAAAGACAGGTTAGAGAACGGGGAGAAAAACTTAGTTACTTAAAAAGGGTGAAAAGGTTACGGTAATGTCAGGAAAGAAAAGAGTGAAAGATGGTAAACAGGGAGAGAAAAGGAGGAAGGAGCGGAAAGGAAAAGTAAGGAGAAATTAGACTGGGCTTACTCCAGCTATGACGTTATGGGAACTTGTGCGTGGAATCATTGGAAAAAAAATCGAAAGAAGTTAAAAAGATAAGAAAGAAATATAAACGAAGGAAAAGGGAAAAAGGGAAGGAGAGGAAGGAAAGAGTGAAAGGGAGTAACATAATCAGCGAGAATCGGATGGGAAACAGGATGGGAGAGCTTTTATAAAAAAATATAAGGAAAGTAAGAGGGAATGTGGGAAGAGGAAGAAAGTACGGGACTCAAATAAGAGCAGAGAATATGAGGGAAGGAGAGTAACGATCAGGAAGGGGAAAACAAGAACAAATAAGAAATGAGAGCCTTAAGAAGATATGATCGCTTTCACCCCTCTCAAAACTTGGATGAAAGCCCAAGCAACTACCCGGGCAGACACCGTACACAAGTTCATCGTCGACAAAGTTTATCTGACGCAACCACATTCTGCATGTGCAATCTCACGGTCAACCACTCATTCATCTTCAAAAGGCATCAGATGAAATATGTGACCATAGTAGTTCTTTTGGTGTCTGATGGAAGGAAAGATTACTCCTCTAAGTATGGCAGTGAAGCAACTGATCAATTTTATGACTGCTCCACCAGTACCCCATGATTTTTTAAGGATAAATTCATTGCCAAAGAGACATAAACCTCTTTTCCTCAAGGTCACGGCGAGTGTCTAAATCTTGTATCCAGTGAGAAGGACAAAAGCGATCAAGGCCTTGAAAACTTAATACTTAAGTCCTTCAGCTCACGTACCTTATCCTCGAGACACTTCGGGTCTAAACTATTCATTGCTCCTTAGGCTATTACCCGTCGTCAGGTGGCCTGTGAGTGTGACCCACTGGATAAGGCGGAGCTCAGTCTGGTAATAATAGATAAGGGAGAAGAGGAGGGGTAGTAAAGGAGAAGGTATTGGGAAAAGAGGGTAAAAGTTAAAGGAACGTCGATAGAAGAAGAGCGGCGAGAGCAAAAAGGTTGAAAGGAAGCAAAAAAGAGGAAATGAAAATAGAAAGGAAATGTCGAAAAGAAGGGTAGGAGAAGGGTAGGGGTGAGAACACTGGATGAAGAAGGAGAAATAAGAAGGGTGGGAGGTGAGGAGGGGAGGAGGGGAGGTTGTAGAGAAAAAGAGTGAGATGGAAGAGAAGATAGGTGAAGAGAGGAAGGGAGGGTAGTAGATTTGGAGTGGAGAGTGAATAGGAGAGCGAATGGAGGAAGGGAAGAGCAAAATAGATGCGGAAGAAGAGGAGGGAAAGAGAGGAAAGAAAGAAAGTGTAGGGAAGAATTACAGGGTGTTACACTTTACAGATTTTTGTTCTACAGACAAAATAAATTATTTCATTCATCTGAGGTGGAGGGGAGGGTTGAGGGTGGACTTGGAAGCAAATGGACGTGCCGATTAATCAAAGTCTTCGTTAACCCCCAAATTTGTTCTTCTAGCCTGATTCAGAACAATTTTTTACAGTGACGGTCCAACTCCCTGAATACTTGATTTGACTTGTTTCTAAGTTGTCTGTCCGCCAGACTATTCTAGTCAAACGAGAAGAAGCCCCAAGAAGCATATGAGTCTAACTGTTTATGAACAGTAGATAACCCGTCTTTTGGGAAGAAGAACAACGCGAGAAAATATAGAGGAAAAGAAAAAAGGAAAATGCAAAGAGAAAAAGACGAGAAGAAATGGGTAATTTAGGGAGAGAGACGAGACAGATAATAACAAGATAAATAAGGAAAATAAAAAGAATGGGCTAATGGAAGGAAAACTGGACCTTAATATTTTTGCTTTATTTTACAATTTTAGTGTTTATTCTGGCCGCCACCAGCGATCTTACTCTGCTGAGATGAATGTAAATAATGTAAATAATGACGAGGACAAGGTCAAGGTATTAGTAGAGCGAGCGAAGGTACGGTTGAGGAGCATATGCGGTCAGACAAGTGGCTTTCCAGCAGGAGGTCTACATCACAACTTGATGGAGAATATTTAGAGGGCAAAGGTTACATCGCAGTAATGGTTATAAACTGGACAAATTTAGATTTAAAAAGGAAATAGGCAAGAATTGGTTTAATAATAGAGTGGTCGACGAATGGAATAAACTTAGTAACCACGTAGTAAGCGCTGAAACTATCAGTTGTTTTAAGAAATGATTAGACAACTTTATGGATGGGGATGACAGGTGGTGATGGATACGGAGCTGCCTAGTGTAGGCCTTATGGTCTCTTGCAGTCTCCTTCATTCTTATGTTTTTATGTTAGTTGGAATGAAGATCTTGGTGAAATTCGCAGAATAGCATAGAGGAAAGTGAGGAAAGAATTAAAGATATAGCTCAGTGCTCTTTGAGAACTGCACACTAATATTTTTGAAAATCTATGTTGAAAGATCTTCTGTCATGGATGAATGAAATCTGGGGACTCCCTGGGGTCCAACAAGGATTGTTAGAGGATCCTTAAGCCAAAAACTAGTAGTGGATGCTGAAGGATTTTATTTAATGTTGAGATAACTTCCGAGAGGTTCTCAGAACCTCTGCACCGCGCTGGAGAGACATGAAACTCAAAATTTTGGGAAGAGTAGGGAGTAGAGGGCCAAAAGTGAAGAACTCACACCAGGAGACACTTAACTGCATCTGAAACCCTATCTCCAGAGTTGTCCAGAGCAAATGGCAGTCACGGTGGGGGATGAACTCGGGTCAAGCAAAAATGTACATGTGGCGGCCTGTTTCCTCAAGATAGGGGAGGCGAGTAGATGAGAGAGGGTTTGCAAAGATGGAAAAAAGAAAATAATAGGATAAGAGGAGGAAAAATAGGGAAGGGAACAGGAGAGGAGAAATAGGAGAGGAAAGGGAACGAAAAGAAAAGGTAAGGAAGGAGAAGAACTGGAAGAATAGGGAATGGAGAAGGAAGAGGAGGAGACAAAATATAAGAAATAAAAGGTGAAGGAGGAGAAGGAGGAGAAGAAGAGGAAGAAGGGAACGAGGCAAAATATGAAGAGGATAGCGGTCACAAGGGTAGTGTGAAGAAGAAGTAAAGACGAGGAAGGAAATCTGAAGGATGAAAAAGAGGAGAGGGAGGAGGATTTGGAGGAGGAAGGATAAAAAGAGGGAAGGTGGACGCAAAGGAAGGAGGTAAAGGAGAAAGAGGAGGAGAGGAGAAGAGAAGGCGAGGAGGAAAGGAGGAGAGGAGGATTTGGAGAAAGAAAGATAAGAAGAGGGAAGGTGGACTACAAAGGAAGAAGGTGAAGGAGAAAGAGAAGGAGAGGAGAAGGGAAGGCTGGGAGGAGAGGAGGAGAGGAGAAAAGAAGACAAGGAGGAAAGGAGGAAAAGAGGAGAGGATTAAAGGAGGCAAGAAGAAAAGGAAAGGAGAGGAGAGGAGGAAAGGAGGAGAGGAAGAGAGGATTAGAGGAGACAAGAAGGAAAGGAGAAGAGAGGAGAGGAGGAGAGGAGGTGAGGAGGAAAGGAGGAGGGGAGGAGAGGAGGGGGAGGGGAGAAGGGAAGGAGGGGAGGAGAAGATGAGAACATGAGAGGAGGAGAGGAGGAGAGGAGGAGAGAAGAAGAGGAGGAGAGGAGGAGAGGAGGAGAGGAGGAGAGGAGGAGAGGAGGATAGGAGGAGATGAGGAGAGGAGGAGAGGAGGAGATGAGGAGAGGAGAAAAGGAAGAGAGGAGGATGTGAATGAGAAGAGATAGAGGGGAGAATGTTTAGGAGAGCAAGAAGAGAATGTGAAGGAGAGTAAGATATGAGGAGAGGAGGAGAGGGAGAAAGGAGAATGTAAACGAGGAGAGGAGGAGAGGAGGATAGGAGGATATGAGGAGAGGAGGAGAGGAGGAGAGGAGATGAGGAGAGGAGGAGAGGAGGAGAGGAGGATGTGAATGAGAAGAGATAGAGGGGAGAATGTTTAGGAGAGTAGGAAGAGAATGTGAAGGAGAGTAAGATAGGAAGAGAGGAGGAGAGGGAGAAAGGAGAATGTGAAGGAGGAGAGGCAAGAGAGGAGAGAAGGAGGAGAGGTAGGGAGGAGGATGTAAAAGAGGAGGAGGGAAATAGTCGTAAGAAAAAAGTAAAAGAGGGTGAAGGGGGAAAGAATGGAGAGGAGGAAGGAGAAATACAGAAGGAGAGAGAAGAATGGAGAGGAGGGAGGAGGAACGCAGAAGGAGAGAGAGAGGAGAAGGAAGAGGGAGTAGGGGAAAAGAAATAGGGGGAAAGGAAAGGGTAGGAAAGTGTATAGGTGAAGTGAAAGGAGTGGGTGTAATAAAGGAAACAGTAGGAAGAGAAGGAGGAGAAAAAAGGAAGAAAGGAGTAAAAATAAGAATGGAGGACGAAGGAGAGGAAATGGAAGAGAAGGAGGAGGAGGCGACAAAGAAAGAGGAAGGAGGGGAAGAGAAAGTGGAGGAGGAGAAAGGGAGGAGGAGGAGGAGGAGGAGAGGGAGGAGGAGGAGGAGGAGGAGGAGGAGGAGCAGGAGAAGGAGGAGGAGGAGGAGGAGCAGGAGGAGGAGGAGGAGGACGGGGGCGAGGAGACAGTTTTGCAGGTGTCTATTTGCTGCCTAATTGCCGGACTCTGGCCCACCCCGCCCACACGCACGGAAGGACGATTGCACGCACGTTGTCACGAACGCCCGCATCTTCACAAAACATAAATCGGGGTCCAGGTGCCATAAAATGCAGGGTGGTGCACACCCGAACCCCCTATTAGAGGAGCCACCGTGCCCGCCTCAAGCCACGGAGTCGCACGTCGTTTACAAGGTGCTGGAGGCAGAGGAGAAGACGAGGAAACCGGGGACCGACCGAGGACGGGGGACTGGGGACGTGGGGAGGGATCACTTGCGAATTGGTGCCTAAGCGTTTATATATCTGTCGATTGCTCCCTCTCTCTCTCTCTCTCTCTCTCTCTCTCTCTCTCTCTCTCTCTCTCTCTCTCTGTCTGTCTGTCTGTCTGTCTGTCTGTCTCTGTCTCTGTCTCTGTCTCTGTCTCTGTCTCAGTCTCTGTCTCTCTGTCTCTCTGTCTCTCTGCCACTCTGTATCAGTCTGTCTATCAGTCTGTTTGTCTGTGTCTTTACAAAGGATTACAAAGGCGGAGCATGCCGACAGACCTTTTGGTCCATAACTAGGTCGGATACGAAAAAAATCATAATAAAGATAAATAGATAAATGAATACATAAATAATAAAAACTATAGTAATGTAAATAATAAATAGAATACATAAATAAATGCATAGGTATAATTAAATAATAAACAAACAAGTAAATAGTAAATAATAGTAATTTGACATATAACTAATAATAAATGAGAATCAAGCAAATAATAATAAACAAACAGAAAATGATAACAAAACAAATAAACAAATAATATAAGATAAAAGATGGTCATTACAGTATCTTGTTTAGGTGTTTATCTAAATGATTCTTAAAACTTTGAACTGAACTACCTTGCACTGCCTCTGCAGGAAGTTTATTCCATTCATTAACTACACGGTCGGCGAAGTTGTTTCTACCCACTTCCAAATTAAATCTATTTCCAGACAGCTTGAGACCATTGTTTCTTGTCTGATTCTCATTCAGTGTGAAAATTTTGTTACTTTTGAAGTTGTCAATTCCTTTAGAATCTTAAAGACAAGTCACCTCTGAGTCTACGTTTTTTTAAGGAAAACAGATTCATATGTTTTAGTCGATTTTCGTATGATTTATTTTTGATATTTGGAATTAGTTTTGTGGCTCGCCGTTGTACTTTTTCCAATCTGTCAATATCTTTAATGAGATTCGGTGACCATATGGAAACAGCATATTCCAAATGTGGACGAACTAACGATTTATATAGCTTGTTAATGAGTGATGGACTTTTG
>NC_134804.1:15339364-15341864 GCF_046742065.1 Oratosquilla oratoria | reverse complement strand
ATGTGGCTGGAGGAGGAGGAGGAGGAGGAGGAGGAAGAGGAGGAGGAGGAGGAGGAATAGGAGGAGGAGGAGGAGGAGGAAGAAGAGGAGGACTGGCAGGAAGAACGAGAAAGGCAGGGAGGGGCCGACCACCCAGGGGATGTCTTGAAAGAAAGTTAGTATGAAGGAGTACACTGGTTCGTGAGGGTAAAGTGAATGATTCGTAGTCAGGGGGTCTGGTGGCCGGGAGGAGGGTAAGGGAGTGAAGGGTGAGAGAGAGAGAGAGGTATACAGAGGGAGGGAGGGATCCCTTGCACGCGAAGGTCCCACCGATGGTCCAACTCTCTTTATCTCCCCCCCTCTCCCCCCCACCTTCTCACAGGAGTCACATGAGGGGCTAAACAACTAATTCATATTATTCCTCCACTTCTTTCCTTTTTTCTCTTTTTTTTCTTCTTCTCGTTATCCTTCTCTTCTTATTACGTCTTGTTCTTCTCTTCTCTTTTTGTCTTATTTTTCCTCTTCTTCCCCTTCATCTTTTTCTTTTTATGTTATGTATAACTATTCTGGCTTCCGCCATACTATATCATTTATATCCGTAGCATACACTTGATAGCAAAGGGGTTGATGAATTCATTTGGATAGAGGAAAGAACGGGCTAATTCCCTTTGTGCCGTGATATACTCTCCGCTTTATTGTGGTCCCCGCCAGCCGATTTCATTCAGCTAGACAAGCCCCTTAAGGCGCCAAAGGGTTCTGGTTCCCTCTAACAATATCTTAAGGTCTACACTCAACATTTCTCTTTAAGTTCATTCTGATTTCTGTTGCCAGGTAATTTTATTAAGGTCACAGAAAGTCACCAAAGAACAGGGATTACTGACGTTGGGGTTACCAAAATGATTATGCTGTCTTGATAAATCTGGTCGAAGTCTTAAAAGGATGGAAGCAAGACAAAAGAACAACTCGATATCATGAGTCCAAAGAGGGGGGTGGGGGTAGGAGAGGTTTGTATCTTAACACGTTTAAGGAAGGTGACGATTTTTTTTTTTTTTTTTTTTTTTTTTTAAGACAGGAGGCGAGTTTATGTAGCTGAGGTGATGGACTCCGGCCTTGACTAAAGAAGGATCTCGATCACCCTAAATACCTTGCTGGTCTGATCCCGCGTCTCCAGATGCATCACAACGCCTGACCTTGGCAAACACAATATCATAGATAGTTGCTGACTTAAAATTCACTGACTGGAAACCCGTAGTTCCAAATTGGCTGGCAACGGACCTCGGGCCCTTCCATACTGCTGTCTCTGCTGAAATTGTTGTGCGACTCTTTCTACGTTGCATGAAAAATAAAAGAGAATATGATAAGGAAGAAAAAAAAAAGGAGACATGCGTGGGCACACACACACACACACACACACACACACACACACACACACACACACACACACACACACACACACACACACACACACACACACACACACACACACACACACACGGAATGAGAGGGCTATGTAACCAAGTGACCGGTAAGGTGTAGAATCCAGTTCTGGAAAAGTATAGTATAGCACGAAATGGAGGAAAGAAAATAAAATAAAAGAATTAATGAATCAACTAAGAGAGGATTGGATATGAGAAGAGTGGAATCGCCACTAGGTGTGATACCGAAGAGAACGTGTCTAAGCGACACTCCGAAGACTACTCAAAGGTGGGAAAGCAATGTTTGTTTTTCGGGATTTTAAAGGAAATGGGTGGTGATAGGAAAAGTTATGGACACAGAAAGAGAAACTAGGGTTAGCAGTGTACTAAAGAATTGAGACATCAACGACTTGATGGAAGAATTGATAGATCTAAAAATAGTTTATAGAGCTTTGCACAAAGAAACGATAAATTTACGTAGAACTAACGAGGAAACAATCAGAGTTGAATGATCTAAAATGTGAACTAAGTATGATTAAAAGAGAAAACGAAAGAAAAACGAGGATAGAAACAAAAACGAAGAACTGAAGAGAGGTCAAAGAACAAATACAAGCAGTGACCAAAAAAGTGGGAGAATCAAAGACACGGATTTCCTTGAAATAAAAAATCAATGGAAACAGGAACGTGAAAATAAAAAAAATCTGTTTCAAAGAAATAGTACAACATGTAGAGGAAAATACAAAAAAAAAAGAAGAAGAAGAAAAAACAGTAATTAAGGTAACCAAAGAAAAGGAAAACTGGGTGACAGACAAAATGGATGAAAAGAAATGCATTGCGGTTTATGGTATCAAAGAAAAACATAATGTATACAAATACCAAAGAGAAAAAAAAAAGTGCGAAGGAAATACTGAAAGCGGTTCAGGACGAGGGTCAAGAGTTGGATAAGGAAATCGACGAGGTGCATAGAATGGTACATACTCTAGAGAAAAATACTATAGGCCAATGAAAATCAAACTAAGGACTCAAATGATAGCTGAAGAGATACTCTCGAAAGCGGCAAAACTAACTAACAGTGAAAATTACAAAAATGTGTGCATAAAAAAGGA
>NC_134804.1:15321864-15331864 GCF_046742065.1 Oratosquilla oratoria | reverse complement strand
GTGTGTGTGTGTGTGTGTGTGTGTGTGTGTGTGTGTGTGTGTCTGTGTTTGTGTGTGTGTGTGTGTGTGTGTTTCGAGATAAATTGTATTCAGGATTGTTACCGAACTCAGTTCTCAGCGTTCAGAAATGAAACATTTCACGATGAGAAAAGTCTAATGGATTAAAAAAAAGTAATCACAAAAATGGCTAAATCATATAGAGCACGATGTTTTGAATAAAAAAAAAGGAAGGAGGCAGTAGTGGGCTGTTAATTATTCTGACAGAAAGTTGCGACGCGTAAATAATGAAAACGTTCTTCGAAAAGAGGGCAGGCTTGGTAAAACGTTCTTACAAAAGGTCGAGGACTTCGAGGAATCCAAAGGGAATGTCAAAAGAAATAATTTTCATAATGGTAGATAAAAAATCAAGTGTTAGTTGTGTTGTGGTCGCGACGAAAATAAATAGATAGTTAAAAAGAAATACATACAAACTGAAAAATAAATAAATAAATAAATAAATGAGTAGATCAGTAAATAAATAAATAAATAGATAAACAAATGAATAAATAGATAAAAACAGGTAAATAAATAAGTAAAAATAGATAAAAAAAATAATAATAATAGATGAAATAATAATATATAAACTAATTAATTAATTAATTAATAGATAGGTAAATGAATTAATATATAAATAGACAAAGGCCTGTACCAAAAGGTAGATTGCTGAACATTTCGTACAAAACTGAAAGATAATACATCCAAGAGTTCCATTTCTAAGTAATAGATAATTAGTAAAACGTTGGGATTGAATAACAAAGATTCAAAAGCTCAAGAAAGACAAAAACAAATATTCCCAGTTAATAGACAAATCATACAATGGAAGGGTCTGTAATTTTGCAAATTAGAGTTTGACAAGATAGAAAAATGTTGATCTTTAGTAGGTGATAAAAGCGAGAAAGAGCTAACGCAGTACTCGTTATGCAGAAGGAGTTATTGGAAAAGCAGTCATGAACAAACCCATCTCATCTTATTCAAACACAGGAAGAAATACTTTCCCTAAGAGACAGCAATAAAGGGGTTCTCAAAGTAGAGAGGCAATCGTAAAGCAAAAATAGAATTTCGCTGAATTCTGTATTTTTATAGAAATATAGTTCCACTGACGATTACATCAACATATTGGCATCGTTCTACAAATTGCAAATTTTGAAACAGATCCCTGAATATAGTGTAAAACAATGTCGGTCTTAAATGAAAGACAGCATAACAGTAAATGTTTTGAGACAAATAATTACAGTTTTGTTAACTCTACCTAGAATATACAGGAACAAAATATTCCTAAATTACGGTGCATTACTGTGGTATTTAATTGATCAGAAAAATAGAGACTAGAAGAGCCTCATTAGTTATAGTCAAATTACTTGAATGTCAGATGATAGAAAAATAAATCCCTTTCTTCAGAAGCTTGCCAACAGCCGGATGAAATTCTGAGCAAGTTCCAGCCACGTGAGGAAAGAGAACTTAAAAGCAAAGACTCAACCATGGGCTTTATTTAGATATTGAAGAACCTTAAATGGAATTAAAGGTTATCATAAACTTACTACTCTATATTACAGAGTTTCTCAACCAGGGTTCCCCCGGAACCCTAAGGTTCCGCAAAAGGTCCCTAAGGGTTCCGCGAGAACAAGTGAGATAAGCTAATGCACTTTTGATTTTTTTTTTTTTCATATACGTAATATAATTAAACACGCACGGCATATTCTTGGTTATTGTAATTATGTAATATAGACATCATCCTATCTAATCTATTATTACGAAAGATATGGTATACGTGTTTTCTTTTTGTTTTTTATTTTTTGCGCAGGGGTAAAAAGGTTGAGAAACGCTGCTCTATAAGGATACTAACAAATGTATTTCAAGACACCTGGGGAGCATCTACACAGATGATCCGATTCCATATGATAAATAGAATCGAGAACAAGGAAAGAATGGGAATGCAATATACAATAAGGATTGGTCACGATACAACTTGAAGTGATCGTTGATGAATATCAAGTGAGAATGCAAGGCTTCGAATGTCAAAGAAAATATTCAGCCACTTGACATTTCCAAATAATACGGATCCTACTTCAAAATCAAAATGTGTAACAAAATCAATATGTGTGACTAAACTAAGAGAAGTTACAAAATGAGATTTAGAAGACAGCGTTCATTTTAATGTAGAATAATATCATTATTTGATCGGGTCATATTGTGGAAAAAATACTTTGATGCATGTGAGTCAAGCAACGTGGCAGGGTTTAGGATCGCCTTCATCCGGGGGTTCGGGTGATTGACGAGATCCTTTAACATCAGCTTTGACTGACCACACTCTTATGAAAGGAAGAAAGCTTGGTCATAAGTATATATATGCATGGTCCAAATTATCAAACTGACTAAAAACATCGAAAAAATGAATTACAATAGTTGCTATAATTTGAACGAATTTAAGAAAATTCAAGTTTATATCAAGAAAGAGAATCTGGTGTGTGTGTGTGTGTGTGTGTGTGTGTGTGTGTGTGTGTGTGTGTGTGTGTGTGTGTGTATGTATGTGTGTATGTGTGTGCATATGTATGTGTGTGTGCATATGTGCGTGTGCATGTGCGTGTGCGTGTGTGTGTGTGTGTGTGTGTGTGTGTGTGTGTGTGTGTGTGTGTGTGTGTGTGTGTGTGTGTGTGTGTGTGTGTGTGTGTGTGTGTGTGTGTGTGTGTGTGTGTGTGTATGCGTGCGTGTGTGTGTGTGTGTGTGTGTGTGTGTGTGTGTGTGTGTGTGTGTGTGTGTGTGTGTGTGTGTGTGTGTGTGTGTGCTTGTGTGTACGTGTGTGTGCACGCGTATATGTGTGTACGTGTGTGTGCACGCGTATATGTGTGTGTGTGCTTATGTGTGTGTGTGTGTGCTTATGTGTGTACGTGTGTGTGCAGGCTATGCTTCCTAGAATATATTTATAGTGCGAGGGCCCGTTATGAGTATGAATTATGCAAATTTAGTTTCACTGCAATTCTTGAATTTGCCTTCAAGATTACCTGCCCCTGTGTATATTGTGCTGCGAAAGTTTTCTGTCCTTGCACGTACTTAAGCGCGTGCGTTCTCGCCAGGATGTCTGGTGTGCGGAAGCTGGTCGCATTATTCAGGCAATTATTTTAGTGCAATGCCTTCCTTTTTCATTTTCATCACCTTTCCTCTCTTCTCCACCAGGGAAACAATGGCTCCCCAAGTCTCGGCAACGCTGATGACGCCGTCGATGGTGGCGGAGGTGTTGGTGGTGACAGCCGCGCCAGGAACAGCAAGAAAAGACAACTGCAACAACACCATCACCACCAGCAATGGCGACGACTGTTGTGGTATCAATGAGTGTCCACTCGGAAGGTTGTCTTCCCCTGCTGACAGGGGCGCCACAGCAGTCCAGGACACCAGCACCCCACAGTCCAACAGTAGATATGGCAGTAGTTGTAGCAGCGGCAGCAGTTGTAGCAGGCGGAGCAGGGCAGCGGCGAGTCCCAGCGTGAGCAGAGGAACCAGTAGATATACTAGCAGATTAAGCAGTAAAGAAGTAGTTCTCCTTCTCTGCCTGCTGTCTCTCAATAGTGGTGAGTAGGATGTTTTTCAAGCAAAGAACTTTGTTGTTTAATGTAGAATTATAAGCATATCATAACTTTCAAACCCAAATTTTCCTAACTGACTTTTAAATTATATCTACATATATCAATTAAATTTGTTTTTACGTTGTCCTACGTTTTTATCGACATTTTCATTTCATCAAAACGAGTCGTCTTCTACAAAAGTTGGGAATAGTGGTCACCATCTTGACGTATATCGATGGGTGTAAACACAGTACCTGGATATTTTTCAAGTACAAGTACAGTAATTTTACAATGTAATTAAGCCCAAGTCCAATCACATGTCATTGTAATGAAGTACAAGTACTAAATAAGATAAAATAAATTCCTGTCACAGATTCATAAAGCACTATTGTAGTTTTCGTTTATATGTATTGATAAGCACACTATTGAAAAGTGGGATTCTATATAGAAAAATAAATGGGAATCTTAACTTTAGCACATCACTGCTCTCACCTCAGAATTACAAAACAAGATCATATATTTTATGAATAAATTGAATAAGTAATATTCCCTATGCTGAAAATGCAAAAGACTATCCATATATTTCCCATATCAGTAGTATAAATAAATATGCAGGATGTATAGGTAAGTATCAGGGCATTAAGCCTTGTCCCTCGTCCTATATTAATTGTATACCCGGCCGGTAGTTTTGTAACAATAACAGATAAGTGCATTTACCCGATAGTAACATTAGAAAATTAGCTAGAATCTATATATTGTACTTTTGATTAAATACAATGTACTTATTTGTACTTGAATGTGCTTGGTATTTTTCAAATACAAGTAGGACAAGTACCATCGAATTTTTAAACTCCAAGTACAATTACATGAAAATCTGTACCTAAGTCCAAATAAATGTACTTGAACACAACTCTGATGCCATAGCTTTATCATGCTCATGGCTATGCACATGTATGTCGTTAGGCCTAGGCCTACTACATGATGTACATGTAGGTTAGGCCTATATGATGTATGACAAATGCAGTTGCCAGGGTCACTGGTATCCAAGTTTTACTGAATCATAAGGTTCTGCTAGATTGAATAAAGAGCCTTGGACATAAAAGACAATAAAAGAAATGAACAACGAAATTGTGTGCATCCTGTGAGTCTATTTGGCCAACACGACGTCGTTTTCTCTTTTTCTTTGGTGGTCGCCATCACCATGTTCAGCGTCTGAACTGGATTAACTTCCAATACTAATGTCTCTGCATGTGGGCTCAAACATATGCCTTCGCGACCCCAGGCATTATCTCCCGATCTTCAAGTTAATCCTCGGTGAGATCAACCGATTCTGAATTAGAAGAATTTTCATTATCACCCTTCGAGCGATATTCCGTTTGTGTTGAGTTCGCCATGGCCGACAACTCATTGATGTACGTCATCAGCGAAAGATGGCGCTGACGACAATTCTTTTGCAGACGGTGGATCTTGAGGCAAAGCAGAGATAAAAAAAAAACTTGGTATTTTCAATTAATGGGGCAAATTAAAGAAAAAAAATCTAAATGTGATTTACCATACATTCATCCAAAGTAGTACATATGGAGTGTACCTATCCTTTAAATAAAACAAATTCTTATTTCTATTCATTGAATAAAGTACTTTGTTAAATGAAATAAACTATTAGATTTCGTCAAGAATTTAGCCGAACGAAAAACACTATTTTACGCTTACGAATGGTGATGCATCTGTTATTGTACACTTTGCTGAACCCATCATAAAAACGATAGGGCTGATCCATTTCTAAAGAAAATGGCAAGTTCTTTGGAAGCAATTTTTACGAATGAGAGGACTTTGCACAATATTACCAAAACTTTAATGTCAGCAGGACTTTTGACAAGTCACATGAAATAGATCGGTCAAAGAATCTAACCATGAAGGCAATCAAAGTTTCAATACATCAAATCCAATTTCTCATATTACTGACAGAATTCAGAAAGAAATTGCATGGATTTTGATTTGTGATATATTATAAACTAGCCTACATTGTTCATGTAAATATCCTTATGATAATACTATGCTCTGTTCATTTATTTAATTCTAAAGGCACACTAGGCTAGCATGCTCCTTGCTTTCGCTTCTTCGTTTAAGTAAAAACGACTTCAGTTATAAAATTCTAGATTTCAGTAAGAACATCTCAACAATATGTCTAACATTCGTATACTAGGTTTAATTCTCTTAGTTTGTCATTCAGTTTCCCATTATATGACGCAAGAGTAATTTGACATTTGTAAATTTGAAAAACATAAGATCGTAACCTAAGTAATTTCTACTCAAACGAAATAGCAAGAGACAAATAGTATACTAGCAAGAAATACCTAGTGCACCGCCACCTTAGGACATGACTTCCTCCTTTCCAAATGTTTAAGCGTGGTTTTAAACTCGGGCAAGCTACTGTCAAGCAGAAAAGAATTTCATTGCGTAACGAGACTTTAGTTTGGTGAAAAACGTCTCCAACCATGTGTTGCATCAATTATCCCCACGAATGCTTGATTATGACCCTCTGATCAACAAGTAAAGGATCTTAGATTTTCATAAGAACAAAAGAATATAAGAATAGACGAGACTACAAGAGACCATAGGGCCTACACTAGGCAGTTCCGAAGAAGGACCTCGCACGTCTGACAGTTACTCGTCATGTATGTGGCAAGCCACATTTTCTAAACACTCTTTTTCTTATTTTAAATTATTGCGAAAGAAGCTTCTAATTCTGCTTGATTTGAATTTTTGTTTATCTGTTAATTTCTTTATTTTATTTTATTTTATTTTATTTTATCTTATTTTATTTTATTTTATTTTATTTTATTTTATCTTATTTTACTTATAGTTTCGACCTAGTAGGACATAAATAATCTCGGTTTTGGTTTGTTTTTCTATTAATTAACATACATATCTGTCTATTTATCTATTTAGCTGTTTATATATTTATCTACTTATGTATTCAAATATGTGGGAAAGCTATAGGAAAAGGTAAGGATGTATCTTGGGCTTTTTATGGATTTGGAAAAAGCTTATGAGAGGGTAGATAGGAAGACGCTGTGGGAGGTATTGCAGATATATGGGATAGGAGGAAGGCTGTTAAGAGCAGCCAAAATTTTTTACGAGAGTAGTAGAGTGTGTGTTAGGATTAGAAGAGGAGAGAGTGAGTGGTTTGAGGTAAAGGTGGGACTTCGTCAGGGATGTGTTATGTAACCCTGGCTGTTCTATTTATATATGGATGGGGTGGTGCGAGAGGTAAATGCAAGGGTAGTGGGTCAGGGATTGGAGATGGTTAAAGAAAATAGAGAAAAGTGGAAGATATGCCAGTTGTTGTTTGCTGACGACACTGCGCTTGTAGCAGGATCAGAGGGGGGATTGAGGAAGTTAGTGACAGAGTTTGGGAAGGTGTGCGAAAGAAGTAAGTTGAAGATAAATGTGGGTAAAAGTAAGGTGATGAGATGTACAAGAGGAGAAATTGACAGTAGACTGGAAGTGAGTATTAAGGGAGAGAGACTGGAGGAAGTGGACAGTTTTAGATACTTGGGTGCGAATATGGCAGGAAAGGGAGGAGTGGAGCTGGAGATAGAATGTAGATTGAGAGAAGCGAGTAAATGCCTTGGTGGATTAAAAAGTGTAATGAGAAATAGACATTTGGGAATGGATGCTAAGAGGAGATTGCATGAAGGAGTGATTGTGCCGACAGCACTGTATGGGACAGAAACATGGAACATAAAAGAGGAAGAGAGAAGGAGTTTGAATGTGTTTGAGATGAGGTGCCTGAGAAGTATGATAGGGATTACTAGGCTGGATAGAGTGAGAAATGAGGAGGTGAGGAGGAGAACAGGGGTGGAAAGGGAACTGGGAGATAGGGTTGATGAAAGAGTATTGGGATGGTTTAGACACATGGAAAGAATGAGTGAAGAAAGATTAGTAAAAAAGGTGTGGAAGGCAGAGGTGGAAGGAGTGAACATGAGGGGGCGACCGAGGATGAGATGTATGGATGGGGTAAAAGGGGCACTGGGAAAGAGGGGAATGCCTGTTGAGAAAGGACGGTAGAGGATAGAGGATAGAGGATAGGGTTGAATGGAGAATAGTTGTGTATGGATGATGCTGTGATGCATGAGGGAGAGTGGGTTTCGGGATGGGGATGAGAGAGTATGTATGAGAAATAAATTGACGCAGCCCGAAGGGATTTCTCCCCGTCTCCTTTTCTGCATGAGGAGACGGAGAGAGGGGGGTGAGGATCGCCGATTTAGTGAAGCGGCCTTGCTGTGGATGTGCTGTGTCTTGCGACACTGCTTCTGACCTAGGGCAGTGGGCAAGATGCAGGCATGACTCGTCATCCAGAAGGTGCCAAGGTAAGAGGGAAGGAAGAGGGTGGAGGGGAGTGACGTATGTTAGGGATGGGATGGATGGGAGTGGATTCTATGTCTTTGTTCTTTGGCTACCTCCGTTATAAGGGGGAAAAAGCCTTTGGAATATGTATATATGTACTTATGTGTTCATCTACTTACTTGCTTATTTATTTCCCTATTTACCTATTTATCTATTTATCTATATTTATTCATATGTTACACTGCACAATCTGTTCGACAAATCACCAGGCACTTTTATTCGACTGAGAGATACCAACTGATTCAGATCCCGTTCACCTTTTAAAGTTTAGAATCTAAACCAGAAAAGAAGTTGGCGATGATCTCAATCCAACTAATGAGAACCGCCATTGTTTTGAAATGAATCAATCAACTCTGAACGAACGACCGGGGTGGATGAGCTCACTAACTCACCTCAGCACTTTCACCAAGGTGGAATAAATAAATAAATAGATAGATAAATAAATAAATAAATAGATAAATAAATAAATAAATAAATAAATAAATAAATAAATAAATAAATAAATAAATAAATAAATAAATAAATAAATAAATAAATAAATAAATAAATAAATAAATAAATAAATAGATAAATAAATAAATAAGTAATTAAATAAATAAATAAATAAATAAATAACTAAATAAATAAATAAATAAATAAATAAATAAATATATAGATAAATAAATAAATAGATAAATAAATAGATAAATAAATAAATAAATAAATAGTGAATAACCGGCTTTAACCAGAATGAAATCACGGGTTTAAGAGAACACACTCCACATTTGTTTATCTCTTAATGCTAAATTTCTTCAGCATTCATTCTTTTCATTTATACTGAAAAAACTGACCCATATTTATCTCAAGCTTGCCATATCAAAGGCGTTACTATTTTTCACATTCATAATAGCTTAGAATATGTGCATGCTACTTCAACACAGTTAATCTTATATTTAGAATAATTAAACATTAGATTAGAAAATATATAATTCAAAATGAAATTACTCAATTGGAAGTATGTGAATGTCAAGTAGAATATATATATATATATATATATATATATATATATATATATATATAAATATATATATATGTATGTATAAAATGATTGAATACCAAATTAATGTATATAAAATTCATATTAGATTATTTTAGATCTAATTCAAAATTTTAGTGACAAAGTTATATGGACTTTTTTTTGTATTCTATCTCTAACATTTTCAGTTTCAAAAATTCAAAATTTGGAGAAAAGGAATACATGAGTTACAGTGAATTACAATGATAAAAACAGGCTATTGAAAGGCCTTGGATGCAAAGCGAAAGAAAGAAAAAATCGTTATCGTTATCTCATCTGCCAAGCGTGTTGAAGTTACATAAGAAAGTCAACGAATCAAAATCTTTTACTTATTTCGGGCGTTCCTCGTTGAAGAGCTCTGCATTCCTGGAAGGTCTCTACTCAAGGATTCATAAATGAGCGAAGGTTGTATGTATAAAATGGATTCATTTTATCAGTCTGGATTTGTTGTAATGACGCAGCATTCAGTCCACGGTTTTCTGCAGGTCATACAAATTATTGTGATGAAGAAAAAAGTTATCGGAAATTTGGGTTGTTACTTGTGAATAGTTGAGCAGCACATTCAGTACAAACTTACGCGTGCATGCCACGCGTTTTGTCTTGTCTCCATTTTGATTAAGGAAATGAAAATTTGCGATAAGAGGGCAGGATTTAATGTGATTCTGAAAATGTACACAGATGTATGGATAAAGATTAAAGTGCTGGTTGTTAAAACTTTTGAGCTCACTTCGAAGGTCGTTGACTATAGCGCTCATTTGTGACAAATGCTCTACGTCCAGTTGGAAAAAGAAGACTGAAGTAATCAGACGGAACAAAGACAGCTAAAATCCAATAGCGGTCGATTGTCACATGCGTTGAACATAGGTCGTTTCTTTTAATTTGCGTTTTTCACATGACATTCAGACGATGCTGATTAGGGGGTCAGAAAAGGTCTGTCCAT
>NC_134804.1:15309364-15314364 GCF_046742065.1 Oratosquilla oratoria | reverse complement strand
CGTCACGTAGTCTGTGGGATCCTCCCGAGGATCTACGTAGGCTTGTGTTGGAACAGTAGAGCCATAGGGATCAATGATAGGATATCGCAGTTGTGCACACAATTGGGATACCACTTTCTTAATACTTGGTATCTCTTTTCTAGGCGCCATAACCTTTACGCTTCTGATGGGATCCACCTTACCCGCTGAGGCAAAGATGTTCTTACAAACCTCATTGTGGGAGTTTGTAATGAACTAGCTCCTTTTTTAGAGTAGAAGCCCAAATGGAAGGGGAAATAGAATGTACTTGGGAAAACAGTGTAGAGTATAGCATTAATGTAGAACAATGCGCCAGTATAGGACAAAATATAATTTTAGGATATAATGTCGGTAGAGGACGAAATGTTACATTAGGATGTAATGTCAAAGGACAAAATGTCGCGATGGGATGTAATGACAGTGGAGGACAAAAAATCACGATGGGAAGTAACGATAGTGGAGGACAAAATATCACGATAGGATGTATTGATAATGGAGGAGAAAATATCACGGTAGGATATAATGTCAGTGGAGGACAAAATATAATTTTAGGAAGGGATACCGGACAGAATGTCAATGAAGGCCAAAATATCATGATGGGATGTAATGACAGTGGAAGACAAAAGATCACGATGGGATGTAATTATAGTGGAGGAAAAAATATCACAGTAGGATATAATGTCACTGGAGGACAAAATATAATTTTAGGAAAGGATACCGGACATAATGTCAATGTACGACGGGAGGCCGGCGTGAATCACGGTGACGTAGGGGGACAAAATGTACAAAAGAGATCGGATGACCGTGATCGACCAGATGTCCGTGATGGGGGTAATGTTAATTTTAATTTTGATGGGAGAAATGTTGGTGCGGAATTAAATGTCAATGAAGGACCAAATAATAATACAGAGCAAGGTATAAATAAAAAACAAAATGATAATGTAAGACATGATATTGAAACTCAAAATGTGACAAAAAGAAATAATCACGAGTTTCTTAAAACCATGTACTTTAATGCTCGCATTAGGAATAAATTTCAAGAAATACAGGCGTATGTCATAAGCGAAAATCTCGATATGATAGGAATAACTGAGACATGGTTAAATGGTACAGAGTTCGCAGCTGAATTTAATATTGCGGGATTTAAACACTTTCAACAGGATAGAAACCACGAGAAAGGGGGGGGGTGTTCTGTTGTACGTTAAAAACAATGTTCATGCTTGTGTTTTAGAGAAAGTGAAACAGGATGCATATGATAGTTTGTGGGTTGAGTTAACCCAAACAAATGGACATAGGTGTAATATATAGGCCAAAGACATTATCATTAGCAGACGACAAACTGTTATTTCAAGAACTGTCTAGTTTCTGCAACCGGAATTTATTGATAATGGGTGATTTCAATTTTACTGACATTGATTGGATGACCCTTGAACATGGCCATATAGGTAGTCGCTTGATTGATTTTCTTGGTGACAGTTACTTAATTCAGCATATAAAAGAGCTCACAAGATATGGAAACTTACTCGATCTGTTGATCACTAGCCGCGAAAGCATAGTAACTGATGTAGAAGTCGGTGAAACTGTTGCAAATAGCGATCACAACTTAGATTCAAACTCCTAATTTTTTTTAGAATAGATACTTGTGTTTCTAAAATACCCGATTTCAGTAAAACTCAGTTCATAGGACTACGTCAGGAGCTTCAGCTTACAGATTGGGAGGCAAAATTAAGCGAAAGAACTGTAGATCAGATGTGGGAAATATTTCAAAATACGCTCACTAAGATGATTCATACTTACATTCCTTTTAAGGACAGACGTCCCTCAAATCAGGCTCGCCCAAAGTGGCTCGACAAAGAAACTGAAAAAAGTATTGCTAAAAAGAGACAGGCTTATAAGAAATATAAGTGCTTGGGTGCATCTAATGACTATGAAAGTTATATATTAATACAGAGTTTTAAAAAAGACAATAAGAAAAAGAAAACGACAATACGAAATGAACATCGCTGATAAATCCAAAGAGAATTCCAAAGAATTCTATAGTTACATTAGAGATAAAAAGGTTGTTAGGAATCACATTGGTCCACTATTATCTGCTGACGGTCAACTTGAATATTCAAATGAAGGAATGTGTAATATCTTAAACAATTATTTTAGCTCGGTATTCGTAAACGAAACACCTCAAAGTGAACTCCAAACTGAAACCTGTGAAAAGTCTAGGGTAAACTTACTCACTACTGTAAATATAACAAAAGAAAGAATTAAAAGGTGTATAGATAAACTCAAAGTTAATAAAACACCAGGGCCTGACTGTTGGCATCCAAGAATCTTAAAGGAAATGAAAAATGAGATTGTTGTTCCATTAGAAATTATTTTCAAGAAATCCATCATATCCGGAGATGTCCCAAGAGAATGGAAACTAGCTAACGTTACTCCCATATTCAAAAAAGGTGACAAAAAGAAACCAAATAACTATAGGCCTATAAGTTTGACTTCAATCGTAGGAAAAATAATGGAAACTATCATCAGAGATGCTATCGGACATCATTTAGAAAGTAACCGTTTGATAATTGATAGCCAGCATGGTTTCAGACGGAAACGTTCTTGCGTGACTAACTTACTCGAATTCTACAACACACTTATCTCGAATTATGACAAAAGAAACAATATAGATTTAATATATCTAGACTTTGCAAAAGCTTTTGATACCGTCCCACACGAAAGACTACTTACTAAATTAGCTTTACACGGAATAAGTGGTAGCCTATTAAGTTGGACTAGTAATTGGTTGAATGGTCGAAAACAGAGAGTTGTTTTAAATGGAAAAACTTCTAGATGGAAAAATGTTACAAGTGGAGTTCCTCAGGGTTCCGTTCTTGGGCCACTTCTATTCATAGTATATATAAATGATATAGACCATGGACTAAAACCTACTGTTTTCAAATTTGCTGATGATACAAAACTGTGCGGAATGGCAAATGATCACTTAAACCAATTAGATATTCAAGAAGATTTAGATAAATTACAGCAATGGTCTGAAAAATGGCTAATGAAATTTAACACAAGGAAATGCAAGGTAATGCACATAGGTAAAAATAACAGTAAGTACGATTACAAGTTATTTGGAAATTCGTTAACAAAAGTGGAGAGTGAAAAAGATCTCGGCGTAATTATCAGTAACGACCTCAAATCATCCAAGCAGTGTATTTCAGCCTCTGAGAAAGCAAATAGGATTCAAGGACTGATTGCGCGATCTTTTGATTTCAAAAGTCCATCACTCATTAACAAGCTATATAAATCGTTAGTTTGTCCACATTTGGAATATGCTGTTTCCGTATGGTCACCGAATCTCATTAAAGACATTGACAGACTGGAAAAAGTACAACGGAGATCCACAAAACTGATTCCAAATATCAAAAATAAATCATACGAAAATCGACTAAAACATATGAATCTGTTTTCCCTAAAAAAGCGTAGACTCAGAGGTGACTTGATACAGGTCTTTAAGATTTTAAAGGGAATTGACAACATCAAAAGTGACATTTTCACATTGTATGAGAATCAGACAAGAAACAATGGTCTCAAATTATCCGGAAATAGATTCAATTTGGAAGTAGGTAGAAACAACTTTGCCAACCGTGTAGTTAATGAATGGAATAAATATCCTGCACAGGTAGTGCAATGTAGTTCAGTTCGAAGTTTTAAGAATCATTTAGATAAACACCTAAGCAAGATGCTGTAATGATTATAATCTATTTTATATTATTTGTTTTTGTTTTGTTATCATTTGTCTGTTTGATTTTCATTTATTATTAGTTATGTCAATTTATTATTATTTACTATTTACCCGTTTGTTTTTTATTTAACTATACCTATGCATTTATTTATGTATTTTATTTGTTATTTACATTATTATAATTTTCATATATTATTTTATTATTATTATGATTTTTTTTCGTATCCGACCTAGATATGGACCAAAAGGTCTCCTATCGGCATGCTCCGCCTTTGTAATTCATATATGAAAAAAGAAGATTTGAAAGATAATTACTAAGGTATTTCTGTAGTATAGGACTACAGCAATGAACAATGATTTAGGAACGCCTTCACGCATACATGGAATACATACATGAGCTAATCTACAATGAATTTCCACGCCAGCATCTTTTAGGATATCTATCAATGCGCCACCTTTCTTAGGCATTTCTCTTTGTTCTATATAAGAATGAACGTCACTTCTTTGATTGCGTTTGTGTGTGTGTGTGTGTGTGTGTATTCACTTGGTCTTTGGATCACGTGTTGGACTCGTGATCGACAGCTATTTCCCTCCTGGAAGAGAGCTCAGAGCTCGTAGGTCCGATCTATGGGTAATGCTATGACCTTGCACACACACACACACCCAACTCCCCGCCCACGAGAGTCAGAGTAACGACCCGAGGCACAGCGATACCGAAATAATTTCGGCCCTGGGCAGGATTCGAACTGGGTACTGGGAGCACTTCTACTTCCCAGTTCAGCGCTCTACCAACTGTGCCACCGAGCTCTACCAACTGTGCCAACTGTGTGTGTGTGTGTGTGTGTGTGTGTGTGTGTGTGTGTGTGTGTGTGTGTGTGTGTGTGTGTGTGTGTGTGTGTGTGTGTGTGTGTGTGTGTGTGTTTGTGATTCACCTCGGTCTTTGGAACACATGTTGGACTCGTGACCGACAGCTGTTTCCCTCCCGGAAGAGAGCTCAGAGCTCGTATGACCGATCTAAGGGTAATGCTGACCTTACACTTACACACACACCCAACTACCCACCCACGAGAGTTGGAGTAACGACTCGAAGCGCAGCGATACTGAAATAATTTCAGTCCTGGGCAGGATTCGAACCCGGACCGCCGTAGTGACAGTCAGGGACTCTACCGACCGCGCCACCGAGTTGTGTGTGTGTGTGTGTGTGTGTGTGTGTGTGTGTGTGTGTGTGTGTGTGTGTGTATGTGTGTGT
>NC_134804.1:15294364-15301864 GCF_046742065.1 Oratosquilla oratoria | reverse complement strand
GGAAACTGACGAAGGCGATGGAAACAAAGCTAAGGACTGCACAAAGGAGAATGGAGAGATCGGTGATAGGAATAACGCTGACAGAGCGAAAGAGAGCAAGTTGGGTGAGAGAGCATACTGGAGTGAAAGATACTGTGGAGGCGGTAAAAAGAGAGGAAGTGGATTTTAGCAGGTAAGACGCCGACGATTGATGAGAGATTGAGCAAGTGTGTTACTGAATGGGCGCCGCGAGATGGGAAGCGTGGAAAAGGGAGACCAGACAGAAAGTGGAGAGACGAGATTGAGAAGTTTGCAGGAGTGACGTGGCAGAGGATGGCGCGGTCGTGTGATTCATGGAATGCTATGAAGGAGGCCTTTGTTCAGCAATGGACTCAAGGTGGCTGATTTGATGTATGTATATGTATATATATATATATATATATATATTTTTTTATATATATATATATATATATATATATATTTATATATATATTTATATATATATATATATATATATATACAAACACACACACACACACACACACACACACACACACACACACACACACACACACACACACACACACACACACACACACACACACACACATATATATATATATATATATGTATATATATATATACGTATATACATTATATATATGTATATATATATGTATATATATGTGTGTGTGTGTGTGTGTGTGTGTATGTATATATACATACATATATATGTGTGTATATATATATGTATATATATACATATATGTATATACATATATATATATATATATATATATATATATATATATATATATATATACATATATATATATATATATATATGTATATATATATCAGGAGAAAGAATGGTGAGAATAAGAGAGAAGAATGAAGGCATACTTGAGTATACAAGCTGGAAAATTTTACCCTATCTTTTCCAGCACACGCAGGCCGCATTTAGTTATTTAAAAATAGACAAAGAAGAAGAATGAAAGAAGATTCAACTGTATACTTCAAAGCAGGCGTCGCCATCACCTGAGGGGTGGAGATGTCGTTTTTCTAATTGTTTCCCGCCTTTTCTTCGACGTCGTCCGCTCCCCTTGCCGTCGTCATTGTCGAGGACTCAGCCCGCGCTCCGTCGTAACTTCGCGCCAATACTTCGGCGTCACCTGTGACGTCAACAAAACCTCAGCGTCACCCTTTCCCTTTCCACCTCCACTCCTCATTTCCGGCCCCGTCGTCCCCATCCGTCTCCTCTTCTGTCCACAGGTGCTTCTGCGTACAGGAAGAGACTCAAGCTTGAGTATTCTGTAATGTATATGCTTTAATTTGTATTCTTCGAGAACAATGGAAGCTGCTAGAACGAAGAGGTAAATCATAATTTCTCTATAGTGCTCACGTATGCATTTTCACGTTTTTTTAACGAATGCACATTTACATTTATATATATATATATATTTGTATTCCTGCACTCGAAAATATGTGCTCTTTTATAGTTCGACGTCAACTAATCTTAATTATGAAGAAAGCAACAAGTATTAGGAAAAGAAAACGACATAGAAAAATAAACAGAAGAGAAAGAACAAAACATGATTTGCGACAAATAAATAGATATAACCAAACAATAGAATCAAACTAATACCAGTAGACAGAGTCAAAGGTGAAAAAATGCATCATGATATGTTTCACACAGAAAATAGTGTGAAGTGAGACATTTCAGAGAAAAGGCAAAGGAAGGACAAACATGATTAAGTACATTCTAAAAGAGAAACGTTAGAAACGCGTTGTTTAGACCAAATACAGAGAAGGATCTTAGTCTGAATGAGGAATTGGCGAAGAGGCTGGGTCATCTCAGTAAAGAAATTTCCACAACCTCTTTGCAAAAGGTCAGGATCCCACAATAATGAATTACATAGTACACAACGTTTTCTGTATTGGAAATCTTTGAAATTATAAACCCTCTAATGACTGGAACGAAATACAGAAAACTGCGAATACCAGAAACACCATTTGGTATCCTGGTGCGTTTCAAATACTGGGGAATGGATTTCCGAATTTTAGATTCCCAAATATAGAAAACTTCCAGTATTCATTCAATCAGAGAGAACAAAATATAGGGATAGATTGATTGACATGCCCTTGCGTGAATAAAATGAATGTTTGCACTTTTGTCACGCCCTTGCGTGAATAGATTGTGTATAGACTCGTCATGTTTAGACATTTAATGATTAATCATGTCATTCATTGTCATATGTAATATATGTTATCTTTAACCTATTTTTGTATCGTGTATGTATGTGAATTTCTTGTTGCTACGTACTACTCGAATCGTTTCTCTGGTGAAGTTAACAACCCAATACGTATTCATCACCGGCGAGAAGAGGGGTCTCGCCCGCTGATTGGTTGCGGCTTGGACTCCTGTTCGTACTGGTGTGCATAAAACGGTGTAGCTACTACCCTGGCTATATAAGGCGGACCAGACGAGAGAGAAAGCGTCGGCAGCTCTTAGCAGCAGACAGTCCGTATTTGCACGAGCATATACTCGCTAGGGCTACTCTCTAGAGTTAACTTTACGTTGGATAGCCTTGTTGGTAGTTAACACTGCCACCCACTTCTGGGCATTTCCCAGCACTTTGACCTTATACCATTTTCTCGTCATTTCGTATCTCTCCGGGATCCGCACGAGCCCTTGTTGGCTCGTGAGACTTCTTCGTCGTCCGGCCCGGCGAAATCTAGTAAATTCTGTCGTAGTTTAGAAGTAGTGTAGACCCCGTACCCACTGGGCACACAGTGGTCCTACTACGCGGCTGTCACCAGTCGCCAAAGGAAGCTGTGTGACCCCCGTTATATTATATTTTGCTCTGCTGAGCACATTTTTTTGTGTACCAGGGGGCTCGTCCCCCCACCCCAACGCGCAGGATGGAGTCCTCAACTCCATCCCTGCAAACTAGGAAGACTTCCCCTGACGACCCTAATATCGACCCGGACAAGGCTAGACATGTGTTTCTACATTGCGACCAAACCCGATTAGCTGACCTCAATCCATTTATGCTTAAAAAATGTCTGTCTCAATTTACCAATGATATTAGCCAAGTTAAAAAACTTAGAAGCGGAGACCTCCAAGTTACCACCAACTCTGGGAAAGCTACACGCGATCTCCTCAAGGCCAGGAAGTTTCATACCTTCGATGTTGTTACATCCCTCCCTAGGTCACTCAACTCCTGCAGAGGAGTAATCCACTGCAGAGATTTGATGACCATGGACGAGTGTGACATCCTTGAAGAGATGAAATCTGAAGGCATTCTAGATGTTAAGTTTATCACGCGACTGGACCGGGAAAAGAACATGCGAGTGAACACGCCTCTCATAATCCTCACGTTCAATTCCACAACCCTCCCTGATCATGTCAAAATTGGATATATCCATGTCCCAACACGACCATATGTCCCCAACCCTTTGCGCTGCAACAAATGCTTTAAATATGGTCACCTAGCCAAATTCTGCAGCAAACAAACAGTCGTATGCGGTAAATGTGCAGGCGAACATCCTATGGATGCTTGCTCTGCAAAGGTGTTTCAATGTGTTAACTGTCCCTCCAATAACAACCATGCATCCACCTCCCGAGACTGTCCCACTTTCAATATAGAGAAACAAATTTGTACCGAGAAAGCAACTTGTGGCATATCCTTTTACGAAGCAAGGAAGCGTGTGATGGAAAGACTAGTTAGCCCAACTAGTACCTCCGGAGCAACTTCCTATGCTTCAGCAGTAAAAAAAACCTACAGAACCATTGAAACGCAAACTGAGAGCAAGCACTCCAAGGACAAAGAACACCGCCAAAGTAACAGGCAAACTCACTCGCACCTTCCTTCCCCGGCCATCCCAGAGCCTTCCAAACGTGTGCCCACACGTACTGAAGAGGATGTCAATATGGAGATCTCCGTTTCCCAAAAACGACTTTTAAGTCCTATTACCAGCCCAGACCGTTCATCCGGGGCTAAACACACCTCTCCCACTAAGGCCAAGAAAGGAAGAAACCGAAGCAGATAAAAAAATAAATAAATGAAATAATAGAAATAAATAAATAAATAAATAAATTAATTAATTTAAAAAAAAAATGAAAATAATCCAGTGGAATTGCCGAGGTATTAGAAGTAAATTAAATGACTTAATAATTTTTAACTCGCTCAACAACCCCTCAGTTATTTGTCTACAAGAGACTCATCTTAACCCCAGTGTTGAGTTCAAATTAAAGAACTACACCACCTATAGGAAGGACAGGTTGGCGCCTGGAGGGGGGGTCGCAGTTGCAGTCAGCGACTGCCTTCCCCAAGTGGAACTACCACTGGCCACCACCTTGGAAGCAGTCGCTATAAAAACTAAACTGCACAACAAACTCGTAACCATCTGCTCCCTTTACCTACCTCCCGACCCTCGTTTTCCATTAGAGGAACTAAACGGGTTGATTGAACAACTACCCCACCACAAACTGATAGTGGGAGATTTCAACTCCCACCATCGCATGTGGGGTAGCAACAAAACCTCTCCTCGAGGGGAGCAGATGGAAGAAGTGCTCAACACCAACAACCTGGTCCTCCTAAACACTGGCAGTCCCACTCGAGTAGACAATACTAGGGGTTCATTTTCATGTATAGATTTATCCATATCATCTCCTGCGTTGGCTGACAACACGCAATGGAAGACGCATGATGACACCATGCTCAGCGATCATTTCCCAGTAATATTAAAAATAGGGGGTGACCACGCTACGGCTCCTCCAGCCTACGGAGACAACCCACCCCCTCCCTGTCCCAAATTTAACATCAAAAAAGCCAACTGGGAAATGTATCGCACAACCACCAACGTCAACATCACAGGGGATAATATGGATGACAAAATATTCAATTTATCCAACTCTATTTTGAATTCAGCTATTAAGCATATACCAAAAACCTCGGTATTTCACAAGCATAGAGTTCCCTGGTGGACATCAGACTGCAGAAAAGCACTTTGCAAGCGGAATAGGGCTTACCGGACTTTTAAAAATAACCCTATTGCACCAAATTTTATTAATTTTAAAAAGACGCAAGCAGAGGCCCGTAGAACAATAAAACAAGCCAAACGAAAGTCTTGGCATGATTACATCTCCACAATAAACGCAAACACTCCTCTATCACAAATATGGTCAGCCGTCCGTAAAATCGACGGCAAATACACACCAAACATTAAGACCCTAACTATTGGAAACACGTTTGTAGATGCTCCCCTGGACATCGCAAACACAATCGCAGACACATTTACGCAAACAAGCAACACGAATAACTATTCACCAACCTTTTTACAACACAAACAAAGACGGGAAGCAGAACCTCTGATCTTCCATACACAGACACACCACGATTATAACACCCCCTTCCAACTACACGAGCTTCAACAAGCCTTAAGCTCGTGTAGAGGAACCTCTGCTGGCCCAGATGAGATTAGGTATGAGATGCTGCAACATTTGAATTCAATTTCACTGAAAAAATTATTAGAAATATACAATGCAATTTGGATTAGTCAAGAATTCCCAAAAACATGGAGACATGCCCACGTCATACCTATTCTCAAAAAGGGGAAGGACCCAAAGAGTCCTTCCTCTTATCGCCCTATAGCGCTTACCAACTGCTTATGCAAAGAAATAGAACGTATGGCCAATAACAGATTAAAATTCATCCTAGAGTCTCAAAATTTAATAGTTCCTGCCCAATGTGGTTTCAGGAAAAATAGAAGTAGTCTTGACCATTTGGTCAACTTAGAACAAGATATCCTCTCCTCCTTCGAGAGGAAAGAATATCTTGTTGCTTGCTTTTTAGATTTAGAAAGAGCCTACGACATGTCATGGCGACGTGGTATCCTCGAAAAACTCTATGCCCTTGGCCTTAGAGGGAATCTCCCTATTTTCATTCAAAATTTTCTAAGAGACCGTACATTTTCGGTCAAAAATCAAAATTTCTTTTCAACAGTACGCACACAAGAAAATGGCGTACCACAGGGAAGTGTGTTAAGTCCCACATTGTTTATGTTGCTGATAAACGATATTCTACCCGCTCCACCTCGGAACCTTAAATACTCATTATACGCTGACGACGTCGGAATCTGGCATTCCTCACCGAACGCCAAGTTTTCCGGCTCTCGTGTACAACTGGCCCTGGACTCGCTCCAGGACTGGTCTGACAAATGGGGATTTAAGTTTTCGGAATTAAAGTCAACAGTAATTGTATTTTCACGCAGAGCCCAGGCAGAAATAAATCTGCAATTACATGGTAACCCCATTCCAGTACAAAACTCAACCTTTTTCCTTGGCCTGAAACTGGACTCCAGGCTAAACTGGAAGGCCCATGTAAAATACCTAGTTGATGCGTGCAACAAGAGAATTAATTTGCTACGTAAACTAACGGGCACAAATTGGGGAGCAGATAGGAAATCCCTGCTAATGATTTATAAGTCCCTGATTAGATCTAAACTAGACTATGGGTGTCAGATATATGGTTCGGCAACACCAACCACGTTACAACCCCTGAACATCATCCAAAACAAAGGCCTAAGAATAGCACTTGGAGCATTACGCTGCACAAGGATCGAGAGGCTGGAGGTCGAAGCAAACGTACCCCCCCTCCACTACAGGCGCGAACTCCTTACAATCCGATACGTTGCCAAAGTGCTCCGTATCCCTAGACATCCCTGCAAGGAAACAATCGACCAACACGAGCACTTCACCAACTCCAGCCTAAATCCCCTTTCCATCAGGATCCGATCCTTGTGTGACCAATATTCAGTGCCACTGTGGTCAATAGAACGGATGGAAGCCACCCACTTACCACCGTGGAAAAGCATCGCCCTCAAGATTAACATTCAAGAACTCAACAAAAAGTCTTCCACAGAAGAACTCAAACAGAAGACCCTGGAGAACATCCATAAGTACAATGACCACAGGGCACTGTACACTGATGGCTCCAAGTGCGGCCACAAAACTGGGACAGGGTTATACTGCAACCAAACCCGGATGATGTTCAGATTGCCGGACCATACGAGCATATATATCGCCGAACTCTACGGTATATATCAAGCCTTAGAATATGCTCAATCTGACACACATAGTAATTTCGTCATATTCGCAGATTCACTAAGTGCACTTCAGTCAATTAAGTCAGGTAACCATATGGAGAACTTCCTCTTGGGCAAAATCATTAGCACATTGTCGATAACTAACAAGTCCATTACTCTCTCTTGGGTTCCCAGTCACATTGGGATCTTCGGGAATGAGAAAGCGGACACCTTAGCCAAAACTGCCTTAGAAAAAGACTCTATTACAGACATACCCCTGGACATAGGAACCTTCAATTCTATATTAAGAAAACAATTACACACCCACTGGCAACTCCAGTGGAACAACCTTCACATCTCTCGCAAACAAAAGGAACACATAACAGATTGGTCGACATCATACAGAAATAACAGACAGGAGGAAATCGCCAT
>NC_134804.1:15271864-15279364 GCF_046742065.1 Oratosquilla oratoria | reverse complement strand
CTACTTCTCTCTGGCTCTCTCTATTTCTATTTCTCTGTCTCTTTATCTCTCTGTCTGTCAGTCTGTCTGTCTCTCTCTCTCTCTCTCTCTCTCTCTCTCTCTCTCTCTCTCTCTCTCTCTCTCTCTCTCTCTCTATGTATCTATCTATCTCTCTTCTTATGCTCTAACTTTGCACGAATCTCTCAGTCGTCCTGCTATCAGTTGCTATCAGTCTCTTTTTAGCCAATCATCTCTGAACAGTGAGTGGCTCATCACTACTAGATATTACGTGTATGATTTTAAAAGAATAAATGCGCCCTTTCATTTTCTCCTTCTGTGAGGCGTTTGACCGATTCATCGTAACGTAGCCGATTAAATGCATTGCCTCTAGAAGCTTCGTGCGTCCATCAAGTTTCGACTACTTTATCACGCTGTATTGCTAGAACATTACTCACCATTTAGGGAGAGCACACGTAAGCTTATTTACGCTCGCTCAAAGTCTCGTATAAAATTAACAGGGAACACATCCACAACCGAAAAGGAAAACCACCGGTTCAGATTTCTAGCTTACCTCCATAATGGACTCTCTTCTTTGAGATAAGCTGAGTCGTTGGGGCGACGCCGGCCATCCTTCCTTCCCGAGTTCATTAATACGAACACTCCATGGGCTAACAAAGGAGTTCCGTACCATCATGCCAGAGGCGATTCATTCCGGTGTCCAGAGACTCCGGGAAAAGCTGCAGTGAGGCTTTATATTATGAAGAGGGGGAGAAGGATGGAAAACGTGGCCTTAAAAGCATTTCTGGGTAAATATGTAAACAATTATAGACACACATTATGGGGAAATACACACAGTAGGGAACTAATACAAAAATACATATACATAGGGCGCGCACACACACACATACATTCTCTCACACGCGCACACACACACACACACACACACACACACACACACACACACACACACACACACACACACACACACACACACACACACACACACACACACACACACACACACACACACACACACACACACACACACACACACACACACACACACACACACACACACACACACACACACACACACACACGGCGCACACACAAACACACACGCACACACACACACACATCCGCGCGCAAACGCCCATACATACGGCAAAGACAAGTACACTCCTCCTTGAGCAAGGGGATGGGTGTGTAGTGTGTGTTAGGTCATGCTATTACCCATTAAGCAAATTACAGGACCTCTGAGTTCTCATTTTGTGTAGCATGAGCTGTCAACCACAATGCTATTGTGATTTTACTTCACAAGAAAACTACAGACCGATTAGCTTGCTATCAAATATATACAAAGTATTTTCCAAGATCCTTACAAATAGACTGAGTAAAGTTTTATAAGAAAAAACAGACACACATTCAAACGATGAATAAACTGATCGAGAAAATGACAGAACACAACAAGCCTCATAGTTTGGCTTTGGTAGATCACGAAAATGCCTTTGACTCAGTAGAACAAATACTAATACTAAACTCGCTACGGATTCAGGGTTCAAATGAACATACTATCAAGATTCTAGAGGACACTTATACGAGATGTACTGCTATAACTCGACTATATAAAAATACAGAAAACATAAAGATAGAAAGAAAAAGGAGTACAGCAGGGCAATACAATTTCACTCAATCTAATAACAATTTGCCCGGAAGAGATTTCCATAACGTTGAGTTGGGAAGAGAAAGATGTAAAGATTAATGGAGAGTTTTGTAATGACCTTAGATTTGCGAATGACAAAACTCTTATTTTACAAGGAGCAGAAGACTTGCAAGATATGATGAGTGATCTGAACAAAATCTCAAAGTAGAATTGAAGATAAGTAAGAATAAAACCAAAGTAATGTTCAACTGGAGAGTTGGAAATAAAGGAATTAGAATCGGTGGCGAAAGTCTTGAAGATGTTGAAAGTATAATTATTTAGGCCAGATATATGTATATGTATATGTATATGTATATGTATATGTATATGTATATGTATATGTATATGTATATGTATATGTATATGTACTGTATATATATGTATATGCATATGTATATGTATATGTATATGTATATGTATATGTATATGTATATGCATATGTATATGTATATGTATATGTATATGTATATGTATATGTATATGTATATGTATATGTATGTTCATATGTATATATATGTGCATATGTATACATATATGTATATATGTATACGTATATGTATATGTATATGCACGAGTATGCGAAAACATAAGAGCATGACTAAATAGTACATGCAATGCAGGTTTTCTTCCCAGAAACGAATTATCCCCTCCTACTGTGCTCCGTCATTTTTATCCTGACAGTTTTTCTTCACTGTCGTTGCTGAATAGATGGATTGCAATCTGCAGATTCAATTACATTACCGTTTACTTTATCATCTCATTTTTCTTCCACGTTGTTTCATGCATTTCAACAATACATTCCTATGCCTGATACGATTTTGTTTAGTTTATGTTTGCTTATCTCCTCATCTATCTTTTTCTCTATCTGACTTTGTTATGTACCAAAATGTCCCATGTCGACATGCCTAAACATTGCAATTCATTGGAATGCATTTCTGTGTTTGATAGTGTATCTCTCCAAAGTTAAGATTAACAGGCTTTGGCAGTGACTAAATCTTTGGCATGGAAATCTTGAAACAACCTAGACACTGGGCCTCATTAAGAAAATAAGCTCAGCTAGCCATTTGTTCTCGAAAGCCGGAATACGCTGAGACAAGATGTGCCTCCTTGAGAACAATAAGAGCCCAGCAACACTACCCTTCTTTGTGATGAATTTTATCACAAGAATCTCACTGAATAGACGAAGCATTCACGGTGCAGCGAGCACAATGGAGAATAACAATGGTCACCAGTTAGGAGTCCTTTTCCACTCATAAAAAGCCTCATAGATAGAGTTAGAAAGTTGGTGTGTCATGACTGAAAATGGGACAAGGATGGGTAGAGAAGCCATGTTGTCGGAGCAGAGGGGTGGGGGGCATAGAGGGGTTAATATAATATAATTAGCCTTTACATATAAGTACTAATATATGCGTTAGTGTTCTATGATGATATTGTTATGATTTTACACTTGTGACCGATTAACTGTGCCTAAGCCGTCATATTTGCCCCATGGATTTGAACAGCCTGGCTAAATGATATTCACTTTTAGCCGCTGGGGTGATGGTGGTTGTGCGCAGAAAAAAGATTTGAATTCACGTCGCGGCAAAACAGGGAGACTGGTCCGAACCCCCGGTGCTCCCGCTCTGATAGACCTGTCAAGCTCTCACTCCCTCTTCCCACCTCTTCTCTTCTCCCTCTCTCTATCTTACTTCTCTCTCTCTCTCTCTCTCTATTCATTTATCTATCTGCTTACCTATCTATCTATCTAATATTATCTATCTATCTTTCTATCTATCTATCTATCTATCTATCTATCTATCTATCTATCTATTCATCTATCTATCTATCTATCCATCTCTCTATCTATCTATCTGTCTATCCATCTCTCTATATATCTATCTATCCATCTCTCTATCTATCTATCTATCTATCTATCTATCTATCTATCTATCTATTTATCTATCTATCTGTCTATCTATCTATCTATCTATCTATCTATCTATCTATCTATCTGTCTATCTGTCTATCTGTCTATCTATTTATCTATTTATCTATTTATCTATTTATCTATTTATCTATTTATCTATTTATCTATTTATCTATCTATCTATCTGTCTATCTGTCTATCTATCTATCTATCTATCTGTCTATCTGTCTATCTGTCTATCTACCTATCTACCTATCTATCTATCTATCTATCTATCTATCTATCTATCTATCTATCTATATATCTATCTATCTATCTATCTGGCTAGCTATGTCGCTATCTATCTATCAAACTCTCTCTCTCTCTCTCTACCACTTTTTCTTTGTCCCTCAGTCGGCCAATCAGGTTTGATCCTTCGCATTTGACTCCTCACACATCCCAATTCCGGCATTCTGACACACTTTGGTTCGTCAGTGCTTTCGTCTCGCCTGACACCTACAAGATCTCTCTCTCTCTCTCTTTCTCTCTCTCTCTCTCTCTCTCTCTCTCTCTCTCTCTCTCTCTCTCTCTCTCTCTCTCTCTCTCTCTCTCTTGTTCACCGTCACAGGCCCCGTCACCTGGCGTCACGAGACCCCATTGATGCCGACCTCACTGAGCGCAGAGGCGAGATTGAAATGCTTCTTATCGCCGTCACATCAAGGCCTTGGGTGGAATCGACTCCACGCTGAGACGTTTATATGGTTTGTGTTATGTTTGTAGGCGAAGGAATTTGTTTGTGCGATGGGGGATCCTGAATAGGCTTTCACTGCCCCGTCTGTTCTTCCTGTTTGCGCGAAGACTTGAAGCAGAGTTCATGCGTAATATAGATACGTTTATGTTTGCCGGCTAGTAGGAGGGCAGGTGTCGAGTGACTAACCTTCTAAAAAGAAAAGAAAAAGAAAAAGAAAATAAAACAAATAAAGCAAATAAAGCAAAAAAAACCAACAACATAGAATAAAACAAAATAAAAGAGAATAGAATAGAAAATAAGATTGAATAAGATGAAATACAATAAGATAAAAAATAAGATAAAATAAAATAAAATAAAATAAAATAGATTGGAATTAAATAAAAGGAAATAGAATAAAAATACACTCGAATAATAAAATAAGATAAAATCAAATCAAATATAAAATGAAGAAAAGAAACATATGAATAAATAGATAGATAAATAGTGATCGGACAGGATGCAGGAGCTGAAGGTCGAGGTCTTGGACTCGGCACGAGGCTCGAGTACCAACTCACAGTTTTGTGAGGGCGAGTGGGAGCCTTGTCTCTGGGGGAGCGAGCATCACCCTTTCTGGGAGGATCTGGGGGTCCCGTGTAATGGCCTCCAGCTCCTGTCACCTCCTATGACCGAAATGTAATTTGTGATATCTTTGTACGTGTCCATTGTCACTTGAAAAGTTCGATGATAAATCAGTTACACAGCCGAACGTAAAGTGCAAGAAATGCAGAGTACCAGTAGTTACATGATGGCATGTTAAAAAAAAAAAAAAAAAAAAAAAAACGCTAGAAAGCACTTAGCTGCATTTGCCTTAAGTGATCAGAAAGCTGGGGCAAATGGGAAGCACCGGTAGTCTTTGGGAACCAAGCCAAAGCCTTCGACCTCACGACGCGGTACCGAAGTCGAACACGGCACAGCGGCACGCCAACAACATGAGGACATGTAAAATAAGTTGCCCTTTTTGACTTCCTTTGATCCTTTACTGTAAAGCTGTGTGTTTACACACACTGGCCGCATAGAGGAGACCCGTAAGAGGCTTGTTGCTGTTTTCCTACCCACCTCATCCCCCGTCCCTCACCTGAATCGGATTTCTATTTTATTCATATTTTTCTGAAAAGGTTTCATAGCACCTTCTATTCCGTCCCACTCCATTTCCGGATCGATTCATACGCCTACAGGTGATTGATGGTTGTAAGACGAAACACCCTCAGGATAAGACCCCCCACCCTTACAACAACCTCCCCTTTGGACAAAACCCCCTAAGGACAGCCCCTCCTTAGGACAAGACGAAATCCCCTCAGGACAAGACCTCCCCACCGTTAGAACAACCTCCCCTTTGGACAAAACCCCCTAAGGACAGCCCCTCCTTAGGACAAGACGAAATCCCCTCAGGACAAGACCTCCTCACCCTTAGAACAACCTCTCCTTTGGACAAAACCCCCTAAGGACACCCCCTCCTTAGGACAAGACAAAATCCCCTCAGTACAAGACCTCCCCACCCTTGGAACAACCTCCCCTTTGGACAAAACCCACTAAGGACAACCCCTCCTTAGGACAAGACCACTTTAGGAAAAAACTCTAAGGACAACTCCCCCCAGGACAAAAACACCGGAGGACATAAACCCTCAAGGACAAAACCTACCGGACTAAGCTCTCTAAATACAAGATTCTCCTTTAAAGGGGTTTTTGTCAAGGGTTGTGAGGAGGTTTCCCAGATAGGATTGGGGATTCATGAGATCAGTTGTACAGACTTGGGTTTGATCTGATCAGATTAGTGGACTCAATCTAACCTAATCTAGCCTAACTCATCATATTTAATTCAACCTAACCTAACTTAGCTTAACTCATCATATCTAACTCAACCTAATCTACCGAAACCAAACTTAATCTAATCTAACGTAATTCAACCTAATCTAACCTAACCTAACCTAATCTAACTTACCATACTATGTCTATGCTTACGGAAAAAATACATCCCTGGACAAAACACCTTCACGATTTTTTTTTTTTTTTTTTTTTTAGCAATTTTGTGCCTAAAAGGTTTCTTGTAGTGAATCATTACACCTAACCTTAGAAGTCCTAGCACAGAGGTCAAGGGTGATGTTCTAGGTGGCAACTAAACACCTCCTGGCGTAAGCTCCTCATTCTTTTTAATAGGAGGAAGGGAGGCAAGTCTTACGTACACCCGCGAAGCCTCTTAACCTACGAATGTAATATTATCCCTTAGAGTGTTTGCGTGGTTTCTGCTGATAATTGCAGGCTACAGCGTGCGAGCGAGCGAGCGAGCGATCAACGCTTTCTCTCATGAAAAGCAGATGTCACTGACGTCTCCAGCATGTTCACCTCGGCAATTGAATTGAAAAAAAAAAAATAATAATAAAATACTAATAATAATAATAATAATAATACTAATAATAATGATAATAATAATGATAATAAATAAATAAATAAATATATAAATAAATAAATTAATAAATAAATAAAAACATGCATATGGCAAACCTATTCTGAGGGGTTCGTACTCTAAGTACCACCTGAAGCTGAACCTGAAGGTAGAACCTTGAGGTCAATTGTCTAGCGATATCTTCAATCACATGGTATGCCTCTATCCTTGTCCTCTGGGTTCGACCTCGGGTCACTTTGAGAAAGTGAACCTCTTGGAATAGGGTCGGCTAAAGTTTGAAAAACTAATCTCTCTCTCTCTCTCTCTCTCTCTCTCTCTCTCTCTCTCTCTCTCTCTCTCTCTCTCTCTCTCTCTCTCTCTCTCTCTCTTTCTTTCTCTCTCTCTCTCTCTCTGTGTGTGTTTATAATCTAATTTATCTATCTATCTCTGCCTGTCTGACTTTCTCTTTGAATTCGAATTACCCAATCTCAGGTTTCATTTTCTCAAATATATTTCTGGGTGATAACAAACTACTTCATTCAGATGAAGAACTTCTCACTCACTAGAGAGAAATCTCAATCAACCCAATGTCTATTGCCGTCATCTTACGAAAATATCTGTTGCTGCCAAGGCCTGGCAATTTCCTTCAGCTTGGAGAAGACCTCCAACCCCCCACCCCACCCTCACTCATCAAGAGAAGAAGAGAAAGAAAAAGTCCCCACGACGCTTGACCCCCTCAACGGCACTCCTCCCTGCGACCGAAC
>NC_134804.1:15254364-15261864 GCF_046742065.1 Oratosquilla oratoria | reverse complement strand
ACTGGTCTTTTGTGCCAGCGTTTGCAGATGCTACGGGGCCCCACCCCGGCGAGGGGCCTCCCCATGGTATTCAAAGAATGACACACATTTTTACCCGAGAGGTGGAGCTCATCGTCCAAATGATAATCCATGTGAACAAGTTGCATAAACAGGGAAAGGAAACATGGACTGGAAGTGAAGCGTTTATTCCTGACGTTTCGTCCATTGACTTTCTCAAAGGAATGAGCATACTGGATACGTGCACAGTTTATATACATGCTTTGCACGTATCCAGTATGCTCATTCCTTTGAGAAAGTCAATAGACGAAACGTCAGGAATAAACGCTTCACTTCCAGTCCTCCATGTTTCCTTTGCCGTGTTTATACATTATCATCCAAACTTGCCAGAAGGCGACGACATCTGGAACTGGTTTGATATCATTAGTGAAATACATCAAAGAGATTCGACAAATTGGAGTAATGCAGAGTACCTGGTTGAAAATGTTTAAAAAAAAAAAAAAATGGAGCGTTAGTTATGAACTTTATCATGCTGAAGGCCCACATAAAAGAACATTTCTGGACCTGGGTGCATAATTCCATGGCGCATCACTTGGGCAGTATAAAAGGACTCATATGATTGGTCCTGACAGAAGTAAACGCTTGGGATTGGTTGGTTTCTAAGTTTGCATTGTTCTATGTATTGTTTTTGGACACGTTATGGAACTTCATTATTTAGAAATGTAATGAGGAATGATTTACCTAGTTACAATTTATTGAGAAAATAGAAGTCAATGCAGAAATAAAATAAAGTACAAAAGACATTACTGCTACCCACAAATTCTGAGACTTCATTCGTAAAAATAAAAAAACTTAATTTTATCCTATTATCCACCGTCATTTTCGAAATAGTCACCTAGAGCTAATATACAACAATTCCAGCGATTTTTCCATTGCTGGAGGTCCGCTGTCTGTAGCGTATTCAAAATCTGTCACAATTTCGTTTAGATCTCCCCCAGTGATGCTAAAACGCTACCCTTTCAATTAGAGTTTCATTCTAGGGAAGAGACAGAAATCGCAGGGGGCGAGATCGGGAGAATAAGGTGCCACGATGGGGGATAGTGGTCATGTTGGTTTTTGTCAGGAAGTCCCTCACAACGAGTAAAGTGTGCGCGGGCACGTTGTCATGGTGAAGCAATCAGTCTCTTCTCTTTCACATTTCAGGCCTTTTGGGTTTGCACCAAAAAATTTCCCACAGATTTCTCAGAACACTGCAGTAGAAGTTCCTTGTGACACTCTTCAGATGGAACAAATATCTTATAAACTTTCCATGAATGTGAAAAAGATAATAAAGAAATAGATAAATAAACAAATAAATAAATAAATAAATAAATAAATAAATAAGTGAAAAAATAAATAAATAAGTAAAGAAGTGAATAAATAAATAAATAAATGATCTAATAAATTAACAAATTAATGAGTGAATAAATGAATAAATGAATAAATGAATAAATGAATAAATGAATAAATGAATAAATGAATAAATGAATAAATGAATAAATGAATAAATGAATAAATGAATATATGAATAAATGAATAAATGAATAAATGAATAAGCAAATAAACGAATAAATGAATAGACGAATAAATGAATAAATGAATAAACGAATAAGTGAATAAATGAATAAATTAATAAATGAATAAGTATATAAATAAGTAAATAGATAAATGAATAGATAAATAAATAAATAAGTAAATGAATAAATGAATAAATAAACAATAAAGATATAGATGAATCGATAGGTAGATGAATTAACAAATGAATGAATAAGTAAATGAATGAATAAGTAAATACACGAATTAGTAAACAAATAAATAAATACAATAAAAACCAAAGAATAAAGATCCAATTCCTTTAAAATGGAATCTGAAGCTTCATCTTGCCTCTTAGACAAATTCAAACAGCGGACGAGGTCATACTAGGTCATACGAGGTCATTTACGGTTCACTCGAAGAGCGATCTGCTCCAAACGCTGGACCCACGCTGTCTTCCACTCAGTCTGCTCTCTCCTCGCCAGATTCATTGTCACTTAGTGTCATGTTCCTATGAGGCTCTGGTGCAGGTTACCTCTGGAATGCAAGGCATTGGCTTCAGAGCAGATGGCAAATTAGTGAGAAATAAACATTGGATAAAAGGACATTCATTTTTTTCGTTCTATTTTTCTGTTCTAGTGAATGAGCGTCATTGAAACCCCGACCATCTCATTAAAAGATTAGCTACAAAAAAAGGAAGGCGAGAATTTTATATGTAGTATGCTGTAATACACCCTACCAAACATTACTATACTAAATTATACAGTACTGTATCATAACGTACTAAATTATATCATACTGTACTGTACTGTACTGTGTTGTACTGTACTGTACTGTACTGTACTGTACTATACTATACTATACTATACTATACTATACTATACTATACAATACTATACAATACTATACAATACTATACAATACTATACTATATTATACTATACTATACTATACTATACTATACTACACTATACTACATACTATACTATACTATACTATACTATACTATACTATACTATATAATATACTATACTATGCTATGCTATACTATACTATACTATACTATACTATACTATACTATACTATACTATGCTCTACTGAATTCATAAGGTGATGAATTCATAAAGAAAACTCGTCGTTCCCCTTTCTTCATTATATTTGGTACTATGAATACACGATAGAGATTCTTGACGAATCTACATTCATCTGCAGCTGCCGCTCCTGCGGCCCGGCCTGAGTCTTTATGCATTTTTAATGTTAAGATCAACTTTCGGAGAAGGGGGTTAGCAGTATTACAGTTTCTGGGGTTTTCTATGTTACAAATGGAAGGTTTGAACATATATGTAATATTATAATACAGTTAGATATATTATATAGTTATTTCTTGTGATTTGGTGTTTGTTCACGTTTATTTGGGGATGTGGTGTATATGCATGCTTGGAAATACGTTCCCGGCTACCCAGTTATTTTCACGCACTGATCATGTAATGGTCGCTCGCCTAAGGGCGTGGATAAGGTATTCGTTCGTGCATGCGTTGTAAAGTATTCCATGGGTAATGTTGTGATATGTGAGGTTATAGGTAATGGTTACATATACTATACTATACTATACTATATTATACTATACTATTCTATACTATACTATACTATAATCTACTATACTATACTATACTATACTATACTATACTATACTATACTATACTATACTATACTATACTCTACTATACTATACTATACTACACTATACTATACCAAACTATACTATACTATATTCTAGTATAGCACACTATAGTATGCTATTATATACAATTTATACTATGCTATACTATGTTACACTACATTGCACCATATACTATACTAAACCGTCAGTTTATAATTTCTCACAATATGTTGGCAACACTGGCAAGCTTTGTCTCCATCACACTACCACTCAACCCAAATGTTCCACATCACAACTGTGGTTCACCAGACTATAGATACCACACTTTGGTATTTGGTGAACTAGGTGTATATTCCCAAACACCTTTATTTACTTGGTGCTATTCCTCTTTCAGCTCCTCACACAAGTACATGATTACACCGCCAAACTTCCCACCCGTAGCACCTTCCAAGGATCTTTCATTTTAAGGATGGTCTATGCTTTTGGAAAGAGAACGAACAGATTATTTGAATCCTTAGAACGAATAAATAAGTCGATTCCTCCTTCGTTCTCCTAGGTGCCTGATTTCCCTCCCAAGAGCCAGAACTCTGCCTCACAGCTCCTTGACCGCAACCGAATCTCAAACTTTTCGTTCCCTGCCTCTCCGCATCTCAATTCCTCGTCTTCTCTTCTTAATCCATTTTCTCTTATTCTTGCCTTTTCTTCTACAACCTATTTCCTTCCTTTATATACTTATCTTTCTTTAGTCCCCTCTCTTCTCCTGCTTCACTCACCTTATCCGTCTCCTTCTTTCACTGACAAACTTTTTCTCCTCCTCTTCCTTTGCTCACTCTTGCTGCCTTACTTTTTCTCCCATAATTTAATCTCTGTCTCTTGCCCCTTCCTTCTCTTAAATATCACGTCTCCAGTCTTCTTTTCTTTGACATTTATCTCTCTTCCTCTCCTTTCCCTCCAATCATCTGACTTCCTCCATTCAATCTCTCTGTTACTCCTTTCCCTCCTCGTTTAACGTTCCTGTTTTTTCCTCCACCCTTCAGTTTATCTCTCTAAATGCCCGATCTTTATTTTCCGCTCACCATCCCCCTTCTTCTTGGTTCTATCCCCCTCCCCCATGTTTTTTTTTCCTTTTTCTTATTACATTTCTACCTCTTATTTGACCACTCCCCTTTCCATCCACTACTCATCGCCATCTTCCCTCTCCATTTCATTCAAACTTGGCGGAGAGTTTCTTCAGTTCTTTCCAGCATTTCCTGTGTATTTTTACATGCTAATGCGTATTCTAATTACTGAAAAAAAGATCAATGCGAGCAGACCATAGTAATCCACTTGAAATGTAGGCTCATCCCTCCACTTGTCTCTTCGGCAGGAGTCAGGTGCATCCAGGTCCGGGAGGTGGTCGTGCCCCGGGTGGCCAAAACGGGAACGACGGTCGAACTCGAGTGCCGTTACGAGGAGGAAGGTGACCGACTCTACTCGCTCAAGTGGTGGCGGGGTGAAGACCAATTCTACCAATTCATCCCGCCCAACAGGTCCTTCTTCCCGGCCCGCGGCATCAACGTTAACCTGCCGCGGACGATTGAGAAAAACAAGGTCAGCATGCAAAACCCTTCGGTTAAGGGACATTTGCCCCTTTGACGACGCCGTCCCCAGGGCTGAAAAGAATAATTTGGCGCTAGCTATGTTAAAATCTATAGTGTGCGTCGCCTTCATTCAACCCAAGATCTGGAAAGTTTATCACCGAGATGTGTTTTTGCAGGTGGGCTCCGTCGGCCTCGAGAGAGTTGTCCTCGAAGGGGTCAGCCTCGACACTGGCGGGGTGTACAAGTGTGAAGTCATGGCCGACTCGAACTTCCAGACCGTTTTCAAACAAACCAATATGACCGTCATACGTAAGTATTAACTCGAATTTCTTCTTTTTTCTCCTGACTCACACACTCCATATAATTTTGCTTTTTAATTTAAAAGCACGTCCTAATAGCAGAAAAATAGATGAATAAACAAGGAAAAAGATAAATAAATGAATAGATAGATAGATGAGACAACACAAAATAATTAAATATACAAATCATTGAAAGAATAAATAGTTAAATGAATTAATAAATATAAGTAAATAAGTAAAAAAAAAAATAAACAAATGAATGAGTAAAATTAGCAATAATAAGATTGATAGCACTGGGGAACACTCATTTTGTTGCATTTAAAAAAAGACTTTTCTATAGTCAACTTGAGTGTGCTGATTTCAAATCTGAAGTCGGGTTTTGTCTGCAAGCTACAGATTTTATGCAATTTGACATTTTTATTTATTTTTTAAATTTTCGTTATTATAGGAAATTGCAATATCAGCCACAATTCTTTTGTTCACTTGAATCTTAAAACAGTATGAAAGCCATTTCTGTACATTTATTAAGGCAAAAGAAACAGAACATCTATCCCAAAGTTAGATTAGCATCCTTCAGAACATCACCACAGCTGATGGAAGCTTATCAATTTCTTTGTGTATTATTTTCAGGCAGGAATTTGCGTTTGTAACTTTTGCGTTTGTACATTTCATCTGGGCAATTTCGTTTAATGCTCCAGCAGTAGTCAGCCATCATACTTTTGTCCCAGCGCCCTTGGTAGCGTTCTTCCATGATCTTTAGGTCTTGATGGAATCGTTCTCCTTGTTCGTCACTCACAGCCCCCAGGTTGTCAGGGAACTGATCAAGGTGGCTGTTCAAAAAATGAAGCTTGATGCTCATGTTGCACCCGAGATCACGAAAAGCGAGGAGCATTCTGTTCACAAGTTCACTGTAGTTCTCCGCCTTATTGTTTCCAAGGAAGTTCTGAACGACTGCCACAAAGGATAACCATGCTGCCCTTTCTAAAGCGGTCATCTTAGCAACAAACTGTTCATCACGAATTAGGGTTCGAATCTGTGGGCCATCAAACACGCCTGCTTTGATCTTCTCAAATGTTAAACCTGGTAAAGCTGAGATGATGTGTTGGAAACATTCACCTTCGGTTTCCAGTGCCTTGACAAATTGTTTCATCAAACATAATTTGATGTGAAGAGGAGGAAAGATGATCTTATCTCTGTTTACAATTGGGTCTTGTATGATATTTGGCATGCCTGCTTCAAGGGTGTCACGAATAGGCCAGTCCTTCTGGACCCAATGTCTGTCTCGTGCTCGGCTGTCCCACATACAGAGGAAACATGGAAACTTGGTGAAACCTTTCTGTTGTCCAAGAAGAAAGTTGACCATCTATAAGTCTACACAAATTATCCAATTGTGCTCATGATACTTTAATAAGTCCATGACCATTCTCATATCATCATAGTCTTCCCGCAAATGCACTGAGTGACCGACAGGTACTGCTCCATAAACATTGCCATTATGTAAAAGAACACACTTTAGACTGCTTTTTGAACTGTCTAAAAAGAGTCTCCATTCAGCAGGACTATAGTAAGGTACACCCAGTTCTTTGAGAAGCCCTGGGATGTCATGGCAGTAAACAAACTGTCTGTCTTTTGAAAAGAAGGTCACAAAAAGCTGGTCACGCTTTCTGAAATATGATACTTTAACAGAGTGATCAACAAGATTTCTGCCTTGTAATCTTGATTCCAAATGCTATGCTGATTTCTTTGAAAGACCTAAATCCCGCACTAAATCATTCAGTTCAGCCTGGGGAAGAGGCTTAGGGACGGGGAAAGGTTCAGTGTCTGAAGAACAGTCCTCCGATTGTGAACACTTTTCTGACAAATCACTGTCACAACTGTCTTGCTGGCTTGTATCATGTCCAATGTCTTTATCGTCCAATGAAGGCAAGCCATTGAAACACTGGAGCAGGTACTTCTTCAGAGTGCGGAACAGGCCGAATAGCTGAGGGAATGTTCGGATACGTAATCTTATGTCGGTTTTTCTTCCCAACACCCGTTGTGTTTACCATGCAGAAATAACAGTCAGTTACATGGTTGGTGGGTTCGCGCCAAATCATTGGAACTCCAAAAGGCAGACCTTTGCGTTTTCCTTTGGTCCAGTCTCGAAGCATTTCCTCACAATTGTGGCACACAACATGAGGAGCCCATTGCTTGTCTTGATCACCAAGATGAACTTCAAAATATGCCGTGTAGGCACGCTTGACGAACGAGGATATGTTACGTCTCTGACGATTGAGTGTGTAGCATCCACATATGTAGCAGAAGGCAGCAGGCTTGTTTCTGCAATGATGTCTCATTCTGGAAGCCATGTTTGAACTGAAACAAAAGAAGAATGATCAAAATATTAGAAGCT
>NC_134804.1:15232813-15237813 GCF_046742065.1 Oratosquilla oratoria | reverse complement strand
TTACGTGTATGATTTTAAAAGAAAAAATGCACCCTTTCATTTTCTCCTTCTGTGAGGCGTCTGACCGATTCATCGTAACGTACCCGATTAAATGCATTGCTTCTAGAAGCTTCGTGCGTCCATCAAGTTTCGACTACTTAATCACGCTAATTTCCCGACACCTGTATTGCTAGAACATTACTCACCATTTAGGGAGAGCACACGTAAGCTTATTTACGCTCGCTCAAAGTCTCGTATAAAATTAACAGGGAACATATCCACAACCGAAAAGGAAAAGCACCGGTTCAGATTTCTAGCTTACCTCCATAATGGACTATCTTCTTTGAGATAAGCTGAGTCGTTGGGGCGACGCCGGCCATCCTTCCTTCCCGAGTTCATTAATACGAACACTCCATGGGCTAACAAAGGAGTTCCGTACCATCATGCCAGAGGCGATTCATTCCGGTGTCCAGAGACTCCGGGAAAAGCTGCAGTGAGGCTTTATATTATGAAGAGGGGGAGAAGGATGGAAAACGTGGCCTTAAAAGCATTTCTGGGTAAATATGTAAACAATTATAGACACACATTATGGGGACATACACACAGTAGGGAACTAATACAAAAATACATATACATAGGGCACGCACACACACACATACACTCTCTCACACACGCACACACACACACGCACACACACACACACACACACACACACACACACACACACACACACACACACACACACACACACACACACACACACACACACACACACACCACACACACACACACACACACACACACACACACACACACACACACACACACACACACACACACACACACGCACACAAACACACACGCACGCACACACACACACATCGGCGAGCAAACGCCCATACATACGGCAAAGACAAGTACACTCCTCCTTGAGCAAGGGGATGGGTGTGTAGTGTGTGTTAGGTCATACTATTACCCATGAAGCAAATTACAGGACCTCTGAGTTCTCATTTTGTGTAGCATGAGCTGTCCGCCACAATGCAATTGTGATTTTACTTCACAAGAAAACTAGAGACCGATTAGCTTGCTATCAAATATATGCAAAGTATTTTCCAAGATCCTTACAAATAGACTGAGTAAAGTTTTATAAGAAAAAACAGACACACATTCAAACGATGAATAAACTGATCGAGAAAATGACAGAACACAACAAGCCTCTTAGTTTGGCTTTGGTAGATCACGAAAATGCCTTTGACTCAGTAGAACAAATACTAATACTAAACTCGCTACGGATTCAGGGTTCAAATGAACATACTATCAAGATTCTAGAGGACATTTATACGAGATGTACTGCTATAACTCAACTACATAAAGATACAGAAAATATAAAGATAGAAAGAAAAAAGGAGTACGGCAGAGCAATACAATTTCACTCAATCTAATAACAATTTGCCCGGAAGAGGTTTCCATAATGTTGAGTTGGGAAGAGAAAGATGTAAAGATTAATGGAGAGTTTTGTAATTACCTTAGATTTGCGAATGACAAAACTCTTATTCTAAAGGAGCAGAAGACTTGAAAGATATGATGAGTGATCTGAACAAAATCTCAAAGTAGAATTGAAGATAAGTAAGAATAAAACCAAAGTAATGTTCAACTGGAGAGTTGGAAATATAGGAATTAGAATCGGTGGCGAAAGTCTTGAAGAAGTTGAAAGTATAATTATTTAGGCCAGATATATGTATATGTATATGTATATGTATATGTATATGTATATGTATATGTATATGTATATGTATATACATATGTATATGTATATGTATATAAATATGTATATGTATATGTATATGTATATGTATATGTATATGTATATGTATTTGTATATGCATATGTATATGCATATGTATATGTACATGTATATGTATATGTATATGTATATGTATATGTATATGTATATGTATGTTCATATGTATATGTATGTGCATATGTATACATATATGTATATATATGTGTATATGTATACGTATATGTATATGTATATGCACGAGTATGCGAATACATAAGAGCATGACTAAATAGTACATGCAATGCAGGTTTTCTTCCCAGAAACGAATTATCCCCTCCTACTGTGCTCCGTCATTTTTATCCTGACAGTTTTTCTTCACTGTCGTTGCTGAATAGATGGATTGCAATCTGCAGATTCAATTACATTACCGTTTACTTTATCATCTCATTTTTCTTTCACGTTGTTTCATGCATTTCAACAATACATTCCTATGCCTGATACGATTTTGTTTAGTTCATGTTTGCTTACCTCCTCATCTATATTTTTCTCTATCCGAGTTTGTTATGGACCAAAATGTCCCATGTCGACATGCCTAAACATTGCAATTCATTGGAATGCATTTCTGTGTTTAATGGTGTATCTCTCCAAAGTTAAGATTAACAGGCTTTGGCAGTGACTAAATCTTTGGCATGGAAATCTTGAAACAACCTAGACACTGGGCCTCATTAAGAAAATAAGCTCAGCTAGCCATTTGTTCTCGAAAGCCGGAATACGCTGAGACAAGATGTGCCTCCTTGAGAACAATAAGAGCCCAGCAACACTACCCTTCTTTGTGATGAATTTTATCACAAGAATCTCACTGAATAGACGAAGCATTCACGGTGCAGCAAGCACAATGGAGAATAACAATGGTCACCAGTTAGGAGTCCTTTTCCACTCATAAAAAGCCTCATAGATAGAGTTAGAAAGTTGGTGTCTCATGACTGAAAATGGGACAAGGATGGGTAGAGAAGCCATGTTGTCGGGGCAGTGGGGGGCATAGAGGGGTTAATATAATTTGACACTCTATCCCTATCATGTCGATCTACCTATACAAATGGAAACATTGGCATTTACATATATGTACTAATATATGCGTTAGTGTTCTATGATGATATTGTTATGATTGTACACCCGTGACCGATTAACTGTGCCTAAGCCGTCATATTTGCCCCATGTATTTGAACAGCCTGGCTAAATGATATTCACTTTTAGCCGCTGGGGTGATGGTGGTTGTGCGCAGAAAAAAGATTTGAATTCACGTCGCGGCAAAACAGGGAGACTGGTCCGAACCCCCGGTGCTCCCGCTCTGATAGACCTGTCAAGCTCTCACTCCCTCTTCCCACCTCTTCTCTTCTCCCTCTCTCTATCTTACTTCTTTCTCTCTCTCTCTCTCTCTCTCTCTCTCTCTCTCTCTCTCTCTCTCTCTCTCTCTCTCTCTCTCTCTCTCTCTCTCTCTCTCTCTCTCTCTCTCTCTCTCTCTCTATTCATTTATCTATCTGCTTACCTATCTATCTATCTATCTAATATTATCTATCTTTCTATCTATCTATCTATCTATCTATCTATCTATCTATCTATCTATCTATCTATCTATCTATCTATCTATCTATCTATCTATCTATACATCTCTCTATCTCTCTATCTCTATCTATCCATCTCTCTATATTTATCTACCCATCTCTCTATCTCTATCTATCCATCTCTCTATATTTATCTACCCATCTCTCTATCTCTATCTATCCATCTCTCTATATTTATCTACCCATCTCTCTATCTCTATCTATCCATCTCTCTATATTTATCTACCCATCTCTCTTTCTATCTATCTATCCATCTATCTATCTAGCTATCTATCTATTTATCTATCTATCTATCTATCTATCTGTCTATCTGTCTATCTGTCTATCTGTCTATCTGTCTATCTGTCTATCTGTCTATCTGTCTATCTATCTATCTATCTGTCTATCTGTCTATTTGTCTATCTATTTATCTATTCATCTATCTATCTATCTATCTATCTATCTATCTATCTATCTATCTATCTATCTATCTATCTATCTATCTATCTGTCTATCTATCTATCTATCTATCTATCTATCTATCTATCTACCTACCTACCTATCTATCTATCTATCTATCTATCTATCTATCTATCTATCTATCTGGCTAGCTATGTCGCTATCTATCTATCAAACTCTCTCTCTCTCTCTCTCTCTCTACCACTTTTTCCTTGTCCCTCATTCGGCCAATCAGGTTTGATCCTTCGCAGCATTTGACTCCTCACACATCCCAATTCCGGCATTCTGACACACTTTGGTTCGTCAGTGCTTTCGTCTCGCCTGACACCTACAAGATCTCTCTCTCTCTCTCTCTCTCTCTCTCTCTCTCTCTCTCTCTCTCTCTCTCTCTCTCTCTCTCTCTCTCTCTCTCTCTCTCTCTCTCACTCTCTCTCTCTCTCTCTCACTCTCTCTCTCTCTCTCTCTCTCTCTCTCTCTCTCTCTCTCTCTCTCTCTCTCTCTCTCTCTCTCTCTCTCTCTCTCTTGTTCACCGTCACAGGCCCCGTCACCTGGCGTCACGAGACCCCATTGATGCCGACCTCACTGAGCGCAGAGGCGAGATTGAAATGCTTCTTATCGCCGTCACATCAAGGCCTTGGGTGGAATCGACTCCACGCTGAGACGTTTATATGGTTTGTGTTATGTTTGTAGGCGAAGGAATTTGTTTGTGCGATGGGGGATCCTGAATAGGCTTTCACTGCCCCGTCTGTTCTTCCTGTTTGCGCGAAGACTTGAAGCAGAGTTCATGCGTAATATAGATACGTTTATGTTTGCCGGCTAGTAGGAGGGCAGGTGTCGAGTGACTAACCTTCTAAAAAAAAAAGAAAAGAAAAATAAGATAAAACAAATAAAGCAAATAAAGCAAAAAACCAACAACAACATAGAATAAAACAAAATAAAAGAGAATAGAATAGAAAATAAGATTGAATAAGATGAAATACAATAAAATAAAAAAATAAGATAAAATAAAATAAAATAAAGTAAAATAGATTGGAATTGAATAAAAGGAAATAGAATAAAAATACACTCGAATAATAAAATAAGATAAAATCAAATCAAATATATAAAATGAAGAAAAGAAACATATGAATAAATAGATAGATAAATAGTGATCGGACAGGATGCAGGAACTGAAGGTC
>NC_134804.1:15215313-15220313 GCF_046742065.1 Oratosquilla oratoria | reverse complement strand
CACGTTGTAATGGTGAAGCAATCAGTCTCTTCTCTTTCACATTTCAGGCCGTTTGGGTTTGCACTAAAAAATTTCCCACAGTCTTCTCAGAACACTGCAGTAGAAGTTCCTTGAGACACTCTTCAGATGGAACAAATATCTTATAAACTTTCCATGAATGTGAAAAAGATAATAAAGAAATAGATGAATAAACAAATAGATAAATAAATAAATAAGTGAATAAGTGAACAAAATAATAAATAAGTAAAGAAGTGAGTAAATGAATAAATAAATGATCTGATAAATTAACAAATGAATGAGTGAATAAATGAATATATGAGTAAATGAGTAAATGAATAAGCAAATAAATGAATAAATGAATTAATGAATACATGAATAAATGAATAAATGAATAAATGAATAAATGAATAAATGAATAAATGAATAAATGAATAAATGAATAAATGAATAAATGAATAAATGAATAAATGAATAAATGAATAAATGAATGAATAAATGAATAAATGAATAAATGAATAACCGAATAAATGAATAAACAAATAAACGAATATACGAATAAACGAATAAGTGAATAAGTGAATAAATGAATAAATGAATAAATGAATAAATGAATAAATGAATAAATGAATAAATGAATAAATGAATAAATGAATAAATGAATAAATGAATAAATGAATAAATGAATAAATGAATAAATGAATAAATGAATAAATATATAAATAAGTAAATAGATAAATAGATAAATAAATAAATAAATAAATAAACAGATAAATAAGTAAATAAATAAATGAATAAATAAACAATAAAGATATAGATGAATTGATAGGTAGATGAATTAACAAATTAATAAATAAGTAAATGAATGAATAAGTAAATACACGAATTAGTAAACAAATTAATAAATACAATAAAAATCAAAGAATAAAGATTCAATTCCTTTAAAATGGAATCTGAAGCTTCATCTTGCCTCTTAGACAAACTCAAACAGCGGACGAGGTCATACGAGGTCATACGAGGTCATTTACGGTTCACTCGAAGAGCGATCTGCTTCAAACGCTGGACCCCACGCTGTCTCCCACTCAGTCTGCTCTCTCCTCGCCAGATTCATTGTCACTCAGTGTCATGTTCCTCTGAGGCTCTGGTGCAGGTTACCTCTGGACTGCAAGGCATTGGCTTCAGAGCAGATGGCAAATTAGTGAGAAATAAACATTGGATAAAAGGACATTCACTTCTTTCGTTCTATTTTTCTTTTCTAGTAAATGAGCGTCATCGAAACCCCGACCATCTCGTTAAAAGATTAGTTGCAAAAAAAGGGAGGCGAGAATTTCATATGTAGTATGCTGTAATGCACCCTACCAAACATTACTATACTAAATCATACAGTACTGTATCATAACGTACTAAATCATATCATACTGTACTGTACTGTACTGTACTGTACTGTACTGTACTGTACTGTACTGTATTGTACTGTACTGCACTTTACTGTACTGTACTGTACTATACTATACTATACTATACTATACTATACTATACTATACTACACTAAACTATACTATACTATACTACATACTATACTATACTATACTATACTATATACTATACTATGCTATGCTATACTATACTATACTATACTATACTATACTATATTATACTATACTATACTATACTATATAATACTATACTATACCATGCTCTACTGAATTCATAAGGTGATGAATTCATAAAGAAAACTCGTCGGTCCCCTTTCTTCATTATATTTAGTATTATGAATATACGATGTAGATTCTTCACAAATCTATATTCATCTACAACTGCCGCCCTTGGGGCCCGGCCTGAGTCTTTATGCAGTTTTAATGCTGAGCTCAGCTTCCGGAGAGGGGGTTAGCAGTTTTACAATTTCTAGGGTTTTCTATATTGCAAATGGAAGGTTTGAACATATATGTAATATTACAATACAGTTAGATATATTATATAGTTATTTCTTGTGATTTGGTGTGTGTTCAGGTTTATTTGAGGATGTGGTGTATATGCAGGCTTGGAAATACGTTCCTGGCTACCCAGTTATTTTCACGCACTGATCATGTAATGGTCGCTCGCCTAAGGGCGTGGATAAGGTATTCGTTCGTGCATGCGTTGTAAAGTATTCTATGGGTAATGTTGTAATATGTGAGGCTATAGGTAATGGTTACATATACTATACTATACTATACTATACTATACTATACTATACTATACTATACTATACTATACTATACTATACTATACTATACTATTCTATACTATACTATAATCTACTATACTATACTATACTATACTATACTACACTATACTATACCAAACTATACTATACTATATTCTAGTATAGCACACTATAGTATGCTATTATATACAATTTATACTATGCTATACTATGTTACACTACATTGCACCATATACTATACTAAACCGTCAGTTCATAATTTCTCACAATATGTTGGCAACACTGGCAAGCTTTGTCTCCATCACACTACCACACAACCCAAATGTTGCGCATCACAACTGTGGTTCGCCAGACTATAGATACCACACTTTGGTATTTGGTGGACTAGGTGTATATTTCCAAACACCTTTATTTACTTTGTGCTATTCCTCTTTCAGCTCCTCACATAAGTACATGATTACACCGCCAAACTTCCTACCCGTAGCACCTTCCAAGGATCTTTCATTTTAAGGATGGTCTATGCTTTTGGAAAGAGAACGAACAGATTATTTGAATCCTTAGAACGAATAAATAAGTCGATTCCTCCTTCGTTCTCCTAGGCGCCTGATTTCCCTCCCAAGAGCCAGAACTCTGCCTCACAGCTCCTTGACCGCAACCGAATCTCAAACTTTTCGTTCCCTGCCTCTCCGCATCTCAATTCCTCGTCTTCTCTTCTTAATCCATTTTCTCTTATTCTTGCCTTTTCTTCTACAACCTATTTCCGTCCTTTTTATACTTATCTTTCTTTAGTCCCCTCTCTTCTCCTGCTTCACTCACCTTATCAGTCTCCTTCTTTCAATGACAATCTTTTTCTCCTCCCCTTCCTTTGATCACTCTTGCTACCTTACTTTTTCTCCCATAATTTAATCTCTGTCTCTTGCCCCTTCCTTCTCTTAAATATCACGTCTCCAGGCTTCTTTTCATCGACATTTATCTCTCCTCATCTCCTTTCCCTCCAATCCTCTGGCTTCCTGCATTCAATCTCTCTGTTACTCCTTTCCCTCCTCGTTTAACGTTCCTGTTTTTTAACTCCACCCTTCAGTTTATCTCTCTAAATGCCCGATCTTTATTATCCGCTCACCATCCCCCCTTCTTCTTGGTTCTATCCCCCCCATGTTTTTTTTTCCTTTTTCTATTACATTTCCACCTCTTATTTGACCACTCTTCTTTCCATCCACTACTCATCGCTATCTTCACCCTCCATTTCATTCAAACTTGGCGGAGAGTTTCTTCGGTTCTTTCCAGCATTTCCTGTGTATTTTTACATGCTAATGCGTATTCTAATTACTGAAAAAAAAATCAAAGCGAGCAGACCATAGTAATCCACTTGAAATGTAGGCTCATCCCTCCACTTGTCTCTTCGGCAGAAGTCAGGTGCATCCAGGTCCGGGAGGTGGTCGTGCCCCGGGTGGCCAAAACGGGAACGACGGTCGAACTCGAGTGCCGTTACGAGGAGGAAGGTGACCGACTCTACTCGCTCAAGTGGTGGCGGGGTGAAGACCAATTCTACCAATTCATCCCGCCCAACAGGTCCTTCTTCCCGGCCCGCGGTATCAACGTTAACCTGCCGCGGACGATTGAGAAAAACAAGGTCAGCATGCAAAACCCTTCGGTTAAGGGACATTTGCCCCTTTGTTGACGCCGTCCCCAGGGCTGAAAAGAATAATTTGGCGCTAGCTATGTCAAAATCTATAGTGTGTGTCACCACCACTCAACCCGAAATCTACAGAGTTTATCACCGAGATGTGTTCTTGCAGGTGGGCTCCGTCGGCCTCGAGAGAGTTGTCCTCGAAGGGGTCAGCCTCGACACTGGCGGGGTGTACAAGTGTGAAGTCATGGCCGACTCGAACTTCCAGACCGTTTTCAAACAAACCAATATGACCGTCATACGTAAGTATTAACTCGAATTTCTTCTTTTTTCTCCTGACTCACATACTCCATATAATTTTGCTTTTTAATTTAAAAGCACGTCCTAATAGCAGAAAAATAGATGAATAAACAAGGAAAAAGATAAATAAATGAATAAATAGATAGCTGGATAGATGAGACAACACAAAATAATCAAATATACAAACCAATTAATGAATAAATAGTTAAATGAATTAATAAATATAAGTAAATAAGTAAAAAAATAAAAAAATAAATGAGTAAAATTAACAATAATAAGATTGATAATTATAATGATAGTACATACATACATACATATACCAAGGCTTTTTCCCCCTTACAAGGGAGGTAGCCAAAAAGGAAAAGGCATAAAATCATTCCTACCCATTCCACCCCTGAATACACTCCACACCCCTCCACCCTCCCTCTTATCTTAGCACCTCCTGGATGACGGGTCATCCCTGCACCTTGTCCACTGCCCTGGGTCAGAAGCAGTGTCGCAAGACACAGCACATCCACAGCAAGGCCGCTTCATTAAATCGGCGACCCCCCCCCTCCGTCCCCCCATGCATAAAAGGAGAAGACGGGGAGAAATCCCTTCGGGCTGCGTCAAATTTTGCTCACACATACTACCTCACCCCCACCCCACCACCCATTTCACCTCATGCATCGCAACATCATCCATATACAACCATTCTCCATTCACCCCTGTCTTCTGTCCTCTCCCATCCTTCCTCAACAGACATTCCCCTCTTCCCCAAAGCCCCCTTCACCCCATCCATCCGCCTCATCCTATGACGTCCCTTCATGTTCACTCCCTCCACATCTGCCTTCCATACCTCTTTTACTAGTCTTTCTTCACTTATTCTTT
>NC_134804.1:15177813-15195313 GCF_046742065.1 Oratosquilla oratoria | reverse complement strand
CTAATCCCTCTGAAACTACTACATTCACACTTGTCCCCTTTTCCCTTGTAAAGTGGAACTATACAGGCACTCCTTCAGTCCTCCGGTACTCTACCTTCTCTCCAGCAAACATTAAATAACCTCACCAACCAGTCCACCATCACTTGACCTCCCATTTTCAGACATTCTGCATGGCATCCATCCAGACCAGGTGCCTTACCTGCTTTCATCATCTTAACAACTGCCTTCACCACATCCTTCCTTATTTCTCCTCCATTCTCCTCACTCATCACTCTCATTTTCTTCGCATTTCCCACTGCAGCTATCTTTCCTTCCCTATCCTCCTTCACATTTAGCAACTCCCTAAAATATTCTGCCCATCTTCCCCTTACTGCCTTCTCTTCCATTTTCATCTCTCCATCTGTACCTTTTACCTTTTCTTCCCTACTTGATTCGCCTCCTCTTCCTCTCTTAATTTCTTTCCAAAACATCTTTTTATTACTTTCAAAATTTTCTGTCATACTCTTACCCCACTTCACATCATATATAAACATATATATATATATATATATATATATATATATTTATATATCCTATTACTATGCCACTCTTTGTCCTATCATTATGTGCGGAGAAGTAATGTACTAAATCCTCTTTGTTTGTTTCCTTTCCGAAAAGAGAACCAATTCCGAAAACAGCGTCGTATACAAAATCCCGTGCAATAGTTGCTCAATGGCTTATTTTGGCGAATCGTCAAGAGGATTAGAAAAAAGAATTTATGAACATAAAAACGACATAAAAGCACATAAGACATCTAATTCTTAAGTAGTTCATGCAGAAAAATTTGATCATTTACCAAACTGGAGAGAAGCTGAAGTGCTACATAAAGGTTTTGATAAATTCACTAGAAGAATTGTTGAATCAGCATATATTTCAACTAATAATTCATCCAATCATCGAGGAGAGTTTATCAATTTAGCTAAACAAACTAGTATTTTAATTTTAAAACACGCCAGAAAAACGACCTTTCCCAAGTGTCCGAAAAGGTTATTATATTTAGTAAATAAACTTCAATTGCAGTTCTACATACACTCTCTGAAGAAGTTCTACGCGAACGAAACGTTAGAGTGTTTAGTGTTCCGAGCCTTCCCCTGTGTTTATGTTCTCCATCATCAATATATATATATATATATTATTTATATATTATATATATATATATATGAATATACAGTATATATTATATATATATATACAGTGTATATATATATATATATATATATATATATATATATATATATATGCAGTATATATATATATAGTATATATATACAGTATATATATATATACATACATATATATATATATATATATACAGTATATATATGTATATATATGTATATATATACATATATATACAGTATATATATATATTATATATAGTATATATATACATATATATATATATCTATACAGTATATATGTATATATATATATATACATATTTATATATATATATATATATATAGTATATATATACAATATATATACATATATATATATATATATATATATATATATATATATTATATATATATATATATATATACGAGGAATTCGCTAGCTGTCCACTAGCGAATTCCTCATATGGTTACAATGACGAAGCGTGGAAAGGATTCGATCCGGTCCTTACCCCTCCCACGAGTGTGCTTGGTCGTATGGTAAAAATGAGAATAGGGTTGCAGATAGTGACCTTCTCAATCTCGAGAACCAGTAAGTGTTCTGAGTTCGTACGATTTTAAGTATCAGTAGTCGAGCGGTGTAAGGCGTTAGTCATGGCGGGCCTCTTGTCGTCATGTACAGCGCAGGTTCGAATCCTTGCGCGATGGTCATAAAAATTATCTAATATATATATATATATATATATATATATATATATATATATATACATATATATAATATATATATATATATATATAATATATATATATATTATATATATTCGTAAAGGTAGGTAGCAGATCTTCCTTAATACATATAGAACGAGGGTAGATGTTTAAATGCGGATGGAGAATGCCCTGCAGCCTACAAGAAAAGCGTCATACGTTCATACGTGAACAGGGCATTCACGCACTGCTCCACATGGCCTCTTTTACACCAAGAGCTTCAACGTTTGCAGCAAGTCCTTGTTAACAATGGATTCCCCAATAAGGACGTACAAGAAGTCATCCGACGAAAAATGGAGAACTACCTAAAGCATGACACCATCCCTCCCGAGAAACCCCCCTCAATTATTCTTAATTACAGAGCTTTTATGAGTACGGCTTACCGAACGGACGAAAGAATCCTCAGGGAAATTGTTGAACGCGGTGTACAACCATCCGACCCTGGAGAAAAGTTAGAGCTTCGGGTTTATTATAAGAATTTTAAAACGTCAAACCTCATCCTGCGAAATAACCCGACCCGTAACCTCAACCCACTACGGAGGAGTAATGTCATCTATGAGTTCATCTGCCCGCACGAAGACTGTAAGCTTCGTCCTGTATCTTACATAGGAATGACGACCACTTCTCTCTCCAGAAGATTAACGTGCCATCTACAAGCTGGTGCCCCGAAGAAACATTTTTCGGAAAAACATAACTCCTCCCTGACTAGAAAGATCCTGGTGGAAAATACAAAGATCATCGACTCCGCACATAACTTTCATCGTCTGGAGATCCTGGAGGCCCTCCATATTCGAGAGAAGGCTCCATCCATAAATGTACAGGGAGGTACAACCTCCGTGGCTCTAGCTTCACTGGCTGGACAACTGACCCTCCCAGCACCCCACGGAGTGCCACGGACGTAATTCCCACACAAGATCTTTGATCTTTCTTCACTATTTTGTATAAGCTTTCCCAGTTCACCTATTGTCATATATATAAATTGTTTCTATTACCATTTAAATGTACTTGAAAATGCTCTAAGAAGGGCGAAACGTCATATAATACACAATATGAACTTCGGCAATCTTTTATTCCGACTTCATGAAGAACAAAGAAGCACTATTAGAAAGGTTGAATCCTTCAACAAGAAGCTTATTCTTGCACAAGTAGCGGTCAAATTTAATTCTATATATATATATATATAAACATATTTATATATATATACATGTATAAATATACATATATATGTATATATATATACATACATATATATATATATATATATTGGAAGGAGGCCATTTTGAATACAGGCTTTGTTGAAGTCTACAGCAGTAGTAGCATTGTTCAACTTGTAAGAAGTACTCTCGATATTTCGAATGAGAGAGCGGAGGTTGGAGGTCAGGGTATTGATAGAATCTCCAAGGTACATGGTGTTTACTCCCCTTTTTGGACGTTTTAGTTCACCGAGGCCCTCACTCTTTCTCCACCGAAGTATATGTGAAGGCTACAAACCTGGGTCTTTGTCTCAACGGTGCTAGCGAGTGCCCAGAGAAATACCGCAGGAGTGTGATAAATTCCTTTGTTAAAAGAGCCCTCACACATTCTTCTACTTGGACTTCCACCCATGCTGAATTGCAGAGAGTCTCACAACTCCTTGCCAATAATGGTTACTCAAAACAATTGGTTGATGAGACAATAAAGCGACATCTAGACAGTTTCGTGACACAAGCCCCCTCTGCAACAGAAAAACCTTGTCATATTTCCCTCTTCTATAAAAACTTCATGTCTTCCGCACATAAAGAAGACGAAAAGGCTTTAAGAAAGACCATCAGCACACATGTCATCCCTACAGACCTCCATGCCATCCTGAAGCTCATCATTTTTTACAAAACAAAAAGAACATCAAGCCTCATCATGAAAAATAGTTGCCTCCCACAGACAAGGCCTTTACAAGAGGTGAATCTTATATACCAATTCCATTGCAACTTTGGTGACTGCAGTCGCCTCAATTCACGGTATATAGGTTCAACCACTACCACCTTGTCAAAAAAGATGACGGCACATTTACAGGATGGGGCAATACTCCGTCACACTAGTAATACACATGGACACTCCCTCACCAGGCAACAACTAGAAACACAAACAACAATACTGTATCGTGAACAAGACAAAAGGAGATTAAGGATGGCTGAATCAATTTTTATTCGTCTGGATCAACCCTCCCTCAATATCCAGCTACAGCCTGAAGTTTCTCTCCCATCAATGAGGAAGCCCAACCAGCAACCTACAGGGAACCCGTCGGCACTCCGTGGGTAGCTAGGCGGACACGACATCTCCCCCGCCACACGACATCTCCCCCGCCACACCTCATATGACTTCCTGTCCCAGTGTTTCTTCGCGGGTACAAAATCTCTCCCGCCACACCTCGTATGTCATTCCTGTTTTCACAGTGTATATTGTAACTCCTGAAGATGACCTCTGATTGGGCCGAAAGACGTCTAGAGTAAACACCGTGTACCTTGGAGATTCTATCAATACCCTGACCTCCAACCTCCGCTCTCTCATTCGAAATATCGAGAGTACTTCTTACAAGTTGAACAATGCTACTACTGCTGTAGACTTCAACAAAGCCTATATATATATATATATGTACATATATATACATATATATATATATATATCTATGTATATATATATATATATACAAAGTATATATATATATATATATATATACAGTATATATTTGTATATATACAGTGGATACATATATATATATATATACATATATATACACTATATATAAAAAAATATATATATACAGTATAGATATATATATATATATATACATATATATATATATATATATATATATACTGTATATATATATGTATATATATATACATATAAATATATATATATATATATATATATATATGTATGTATATATTAGAAGCAGTGTCGCAAGACACAGCACATCCACAGTAAGGCAGCTTCATAAATTCGGCGACCAACCCCCTCTCCGTCCCCTCATGCAGAAAAGGAGAAGACGGGGAGAAATCCCTTCGGGCTGCGTAAATTTATTTTCATACATACTTCCTCACCCCCCATCCCCCACCCACTCCCCCTCATGCGTCATAGCATCATCTATACACAACCCCTCTCCATTCACCCCTATCTTCAGTTCTCTCCCGTCCTTCCTCCACAGACATTCCTCATTTTTGTAATCCCCCTTTCACCCCATCTATCCATCTCATCCTAGGACGCCCCCTCATATTCACTCCTTCTACCTCTGCCTTCCATACTTCTTTTACTAATCATTCTTCACGCAATTTCCATGTGTCCAAACCATCCTAATATCCTTTCATCAACCCTATCTCCCAGTTCGCTTTCCACCCCTGTTCTCCTCCTCATCTCCTCATTTCTTACTCTATCCAGCCTAGTAACCCCTATCATACTTCCCAGACATTTCATCTCGAACACATTCAAACTCCTTCTCTCTTCCTCTCTCATGTTCCATGTTTCTTCCCTGTACAATGCTGTTGGTACATTATATATATATATATATACATATATATATACATATATATACATATATATACATATATATATATATATAGACATATATATATACATATATATACATATATATATACATATATATACATATACATATATGTATACATAAGCATATATATATATATATATATACATATATATGTACATATATACACATATATATATATACATATATATGCAGTACACATATATATATACATATATATATGTATACACACACATATATATATATATATATATATATACATATACGTATATATATACACACACACACACACACACACACATATATATATATATATATATATACATACACACACACACACACACACACATATATATATATATATATATATATATATATGTATACATATATATATATATATATATATATATATATATATATATATGTACATATACATATACAACCTATGTAAACAGAAATATGTGTATGTAAACACGATCGTGGATATTATTTAGTGTTTGTTCTGATTAAGGGCAGACTATCTAATAGTTTAAGTTCAATGAGTAGACACTGACCCTAAGTGGAGGATATTGATCAATTGACACTTTCTTGAGGTCAGTGTTTGTCCCCTCAGTTGTACAACAAGACAAAATTATTCTATGTAACTACGGCTCTATATTGAAAAAAGCTGTCGTTCATTTTCACTTACTTACATAGAACTGCCCGTGCTTTTCTGGAATAAAAGGCACAAAGAAGGCATCGTTGCAAAGAAAGGAATTGGGGTACTGTATCATGGGTTCAACAGCTTTATACTCCCCCGCAGTCAGGTGGAAAGTGTGTCACCTTCCTCACGAAAACAGTTGATAAAGTCTCGAGATAAGGTAGAATTGCATTGGGAAAGCATTCCAGCGAGGACAAAGCCAAAAAAAAAAAAAAAAGAAGAAAAAAAAAAAAAAAAGGAGAGAGAGAGAAAAAAGTAACATTACAGCATATCGTTTCGTTGTTTATCCGACAGAATCGTAAAACTCCTTACGTTGGTACATGCGATCACTTCGTCGAGCGGCGATGGCACGCGTTGATATGATTCAGTATCACTTTAGTGGGTTCCAGACGCACACATGCACATTGCGATGTTACATGGATTTCACGGACCCCTCAGACATACTGTAGTGATGCGCTTTACCGAATCTTCCTCTACTCAAATAATGAATCTCGATTGGCCGATTGAGGCCCACTCAAGTCCCGAGTTTTATCCTGAAATGTATTCAGTTTCCTATCTGTATCCTGAACTAATGATTGAGAAAAAGTATGTTAGGATAGTTATGTGGGTGGTATGGTGATAAATATCAACCTAGCTTTTATTTGAACTGTATATAATGAAAAATCTGCTCATCAATTCGCAGTAGTTTTGATGGAGCTTCGGGCTGCTGAGTTAAGTCCGTTCGACCCAACTGAGTCTCTAGGTGCCAGTCGCTTGAAATTGTTCGCACGGTGTGGATACAATGTATTCCCTTGCGGCTTTGTGACTGGAAAAGAGCTGTAAAGTTCATAGTCCCAAAGGTTATAAGTTATAACTTATAACTAAACAAATAGACGTCTCTTACTATCGGACATTCCAAGACAGTCTACTGAGTGACACCGGGTAAAAAATAAATGGGGGGGAAAAAAAATCTTCCTCTAGATCCGTGGTCCAAATCCAGAAAATTCGTCGTAATTTGGGACGTCGTATGATATCATTCCAGCCTATTGTTAAAAGAGGTTGCACAATAGCTCTGTAGATACCGTATTGAACTCATGAGCAGGTGGTCGTGAGTTCGAGTCCCGGGAACAGCTGCGGTCTGGCTGAATTGGTTTCCGACAGGCTTGGCAGGCGAGGAGGTAACCCAACGTCACCTCACCCCCTAAAAAATAATGATAATAATAAAAATAAATAAATAAATAAATAAATACATAAATAAATAAATAAATAAATACATAAATAAATAAATAAATGAATAAATAAATGAATAAATAAATAAATAAATAAATAAATTATGGGAAAGGAGGAGGGGGAAACACGGGTCTTTATCTGATTATCGATAATCAGATAAAAGACCCGTGTTTCCCCCTCCACCTTTCCCATAATTTGTCCCAATGTCTCTAAATAAATAAATAAATATATAAATAAATAAATAAAAAATAAAATAAATGAATAAATAAATAAATAAATAAGTAAGTAAATAAATAAATAAATAAATAAATAAATAAGATAGCGGATTGCCGCAAATGAAAGAGCGTTGCCCTACCAAGGGTTTCTCACTTTCCAATGCGTATGAGTAAGATGGTGAGTAGCTAATGGGCTTTTGAATCCAGTTCATGAGAATTGTAGTAACACCTATCTAACAAGAGGCAGCGGTCTCGTGACATCACTGCTGGGACGCGAGTCAGTGCCCAGAAGGTTATGTTAGTCGTAAATTACAATCAAGTGATGAATTCAGATGGGATACAAGTCCAAGCTAGATCTTGCCGCAGTTCTGCAATCAAAGAATGTGTAAGCTTAAGTCACTGTTTTACTTATGATACAGTGATGGTCAAAATCAAGAATGAAATGTTTGTGTATTAAGATAATATGCCTGTGTAAGGTTAGTTTCAGAAAATAGCAAAATTCTGTATAAATTATCGTAAAAATACATTAGCACCAAGACAGGGAGAAATTACTAAATTGCCGAAGTGCAGTCGATATATATATATGTATATATGTACGTATATATATACATATACATATATATATATACATATATATATATATATATATATACACACATATATATATATACATATATATATATACATATACATATACATATATATATAAATATATATATATACATATACATATACATATACATATACATATAAATCTACATATACATATATACACACACACACACACACATATATATATATATATATATATTTGTGTATTTTGGGAGCAGGTTCTCTTTTAAACATGTTTGATTGAATACGACAGCATTCTGGAAGTTGTTGAATTTCTTTCTTGTATTTTCTATTTTTCTAATTATATTCTTCCCTTGGATAGGGTGGGCATAGACCAATTCATTATACTTCTCCATTTTATTGCACAACGTTTCGTCTCTAATAAGACATCTTCTGGTATTTCTGTTTTAAAGATACAATAGATATTTATGATACTAGTCTGAATTACATTGATTATTACACATTTACAATTTATATCAAATCTTACAATTGCATTTACATTTTAAATTTGAATGAATAATAACACTAAAGATAATATTATTATATATACATATATATATACATGCATATACATATGCACATACATATACATATACATATATATATATATATATATATATATATATATATATATATATATATGCATACATATATATCTACTACGAGAAGTGACTGCATACTGTATGGGAATATTCTATTTTTGTTTTTATAAACGTGTTATTAAACCTAGATTTAAGTGACTCAAGAGTTCTATGTTGGCTGCTGTCAAGCGATTTTCCTTAGTGACAACCACCTGTCGAACCGTAGAACTCTTAGTGGAGATCCCAGGTCTGGTCCGAGGACCAAGTACCCGAGCTCATAGTGGCAGCCGGGGTAAGGAGAGGCTTTGCTTCCTGAAGAGCAACAACTCACTGCGCAGGCTCCTCCACTTACCACTCGTGATGTTACTAGAAACCATTAGAACTGATACTTCTAGATATACTATTCATCCAGGTTGTTTATCAGTACTTGAATATCCACGTGCGTGTGTTTGTTTGTGTGTGTGTGTGTGTGTGTGTGTGTGTGTGTGTGTGTGTGTGTGTGTGTGTGTGTGTGTGTGTGTGTGTGTGTGTGTGTGTGTGTGTGTGTGTGTGTGAATGTATGCGTGTTTGTCTGTGTGTGCGTGTGTGTGTACGTGTTAGTGTGTGTGTGTGTGTGTGTGTGTGTGTGTGTGTGTGTGTGTGTGTGTGTGTGTGTGTGTGTGTGTGTGTGTGTGTGTGTGTGTGTGTGTGTGTGTGTGTGTGTGTGTGTGTGTGTGTGTGTGTGTGTGTGTGTGTGTGTGTGATTCATCATGGTCTTGGATCACGTGTTGGACTCGTTATCGGCAGCTATACCCTCGCGGAAGAGAGCTCAAAGCTCATATATTACCAATCTATGGGTAATACTGTGACGTTACACGCACACACACACCCAACTCCCCGCCCACGAGAGTTGGAGTATCGACTTGCAGCGCAGCAATACTGAAATTATTCCATCCCTGGGCAAAATTCGAACTTCTCTGATAGATCAATGGGATAATTTTTCTGTGTTGCCCTTACAGACAGATATGAGCATTGGTGGAAGTAAAGTCGCGTCGAATGTGGAATTAGATTCGCTGCTAAACATCAAATCGTCTCCAAGGAGAAACACGAAATAGACTTATCTTATGTTTTATGTCCCTTTTCTAGATTTATTCTTACAAATGATTTAAAACATTTAGTTACTTTACAAATTTCTGCTAGTTTTGACTTTTTTATTATTATTTCCTGTACAAATATACATCAAATATACATCTTCAAAGTTTAAGAAACTAATTGAGGAATGTATATAAATTTAGCCATGCTTTCCATATTCAGACTTTAGAACTTTTGCACACTGCTTAGAGCTATGAGCATTTGGTAGGTCCACGTGTCAGAATAGTAAACCCAACATCTATTTAACCCAATATTAACCTAACCGAGATAGAGCCATAACTCTTAAATGGTGTGATGAGTTTACTCAGCTGAATAAAATCGAACAGCGGTAGCTATAACATCTAAGAACGTACTATCTTGAACACAAGACACACACCCGAATGCACTTAACATCTCGAACGTTGTGAAAAGACCCACACCTTATGTAAACTCGTTTCTCTCACAACAGACCCCCCTGCTGGACCACCGCGCTTAACGGCCCCCCCGCTGGATTCGGTCCGCGTCGGACAGCACCTTAACCTGAACTGCTCCGTGCCTCCTTCCAATCCACCGGCATCCATAAGGTGGTTCATCAACGGGCACCATGTGAGTAGCGATACTAGAGAACCTCTCAGTGAACGGGAAGGGGAAAGTCTAAAGGGGCATTTAGACGGTCAAATGGTTTGACAAACCATGTTTGGCAAACAAGTGTTTGAAGTGATGCTTGACCGTGAGGATAGGGTATTTGGTTGTCAAACACGTTCGACAAACGTGTTTGACGACCAAATACCCCACTCACACGGTCAAACATCACTTCAAACACTTGCCTGACAAGCCGGGTTTCTCAAACTGTTCGACCGTGTAAATGGCCCCTAAGACGTGGTAGGAATGAGGAGTAAACAAACATTCCGCTCTCCTAGAGAAACACCTTTTTGTTTTTCTTTTTATTAAGTAGTTTCATTGTTATATTGTCCTCTCGAGAGTCTTTTTGCTCATTTGTTGATCTATTTCCTGCTGTATATTTTTCTATTGGTTCTCTGAGGGTTAAAAGATTATATCAAATTATCCAGACTGACCTTTTGCTTTCTATTGTACGTGGCACCTTTAAATGTTATATTCTGGCTAACGCCAGGCGATTTTATTAAGCTTAGAAGAACCACTGGGTAGTATAGGGTTAATATGTGATAAGCCCTTCTTGGCTCCTTACTCTTAGATCTAAGTTTAATTTTTGCTTTAGTCTGAGCAAATATTTTAGACCCCTTTTGGAACCATAGGAACCTGTCCATTACGACTCTCGTCTTCTTTGGAACCAAATTGATCTGAAAAAAAAAAAAAAAAAAAAATGTCGCCGTGTTCAAGGGGTGAAACGTTGGAAGAACTGTTTTCTGTGCCATCGAACACCCTGTTCGACGTTTATACAGCTTGTTTCTCATGCGAACGACGTGTGTGTCACGGACACAGCTTCTAGGTCACGGGCACGACATTACGTCACGAATGCACTTCCCGCCGTGACTTGTCCGTCGCGAATTAATTTGTGTTTCATGAGAGTGACACGCAGAGAGAATGCATACTCGGTTGTGACAGACTTTGAGAGCGACGCAGACCTTATGATAACCTGTCTATCTGCTTGTCTGTCTGTCACAGGAATTTAATGTTGTTTGTCATAGAGACCAAATGGAGACGGACGCGTTTCTCTGCAACACATATGTATCCTTGTCACTATAATTAGCTCACTTTAACCTTTTGCTGCCGTGGCTTTCCTTAATCTGAATAAAAGCGCCTGGTAACAGACAGAATAAAACTTAATGAGTCAAAATAACCATTAAGATTTGTCATGTCTCGTCTCACTAAACCTTTCGTTCATGGTATAGTAACCGGCAAGTGCAATTATGTTTAAGTTAGCTTAATTTGTGCAAGTGTCGATAACCGTAGTTATAGGGATAATATGAAGTCTTTATAACGAAACGAAAGTTTCAACAGTTTATTTTCCATCAATAAAACATAAATACATAAACCAACGGATTTTTCCTCCTAAAAAGGGAGGTAGCCAAACAACAAAGGCATAAAATCCATTCCCATCCATTCCATCCCCACATATTCAATTCCCATCACTCCCATCACTCCCTTCCCTCCCTCCTATCTTGGCTCCTCCTGGATGACGGATCATCCCCGCATCAGAAGCAGTGCACCAAGACACAGAACATCCAGAGGAAGGGCGCTTCATTTAATCGGTGATCCCTCTCTTCTTCCCCTCATGCAGATAAAGAGAGGACGGGGAGAAATCCCTTCAGTCTGCGTCAAAATATCACCCACAAATACTCCCTCACCCCCATCCCCCATCCCCCATCCCCCATCTCCCACCCACTACCTTTTATGCATCATACCATCATCCATACACAACAATTCTCCATTCACCACTATCTTCTGTCTTCTACCTTCCTTCCTCAACAGACATTCCCTTATTTCCCAATGCCCCTTTTACCCCATCCATCCATCTCATCCGCGGTCACCCTTTATGTTCACTCCCTCCACCTCTGCCTTCCACATTTTTTTTTAGTAAACTTTCTTCGCTCATTCTTTCAATGTGTCCAAACCACCCCAGTACTCTTTCATCAACCCTCTCTCTCAATTCCCTTACCACCTCCGCTCTCCTCACCTCCTCATTTCTCATTCTATCCAGCCTAGTAATCCCTATCATACTTCTTAGGCACCTCATCTCAAACACATTCAAACTCCTCCTCTCTTCCTCCCTTATGTTCCACGTATCTGCTCCATACAGTGCTGTCGGCACAATCACTCCTTCATACAATCTCCTCTTAGTACCCATTCCCAAATGTCTATCTTTCATTACACTTTTTAATCTCCCAAGGCATTTACTTCCTTCTCTCAATCTACGTTCTACCCTCACCTCCACTCCTCCCTTTCCTGCCATATTTACACCCAAGTGTCTAAAACTATCCACTTCCTCCAGTCTCTCTCCCATAATACTCAATTCCAATTTGCTGGCACATTCTCCCCTTGTACATCTCATAACCTTACTTTTACCCACATTTATCTTCAACATTCTTCTTTCGCACACCCTCACAAACTCTGTCACTAACTTCCTTAATCCCTCCTCTGATTCTGCCGCAAGCGCAGTGTCGTCAGCAAACAACAACTGACTTATTTCCCACTTTTCTCCATTTTCTTTAACCACCTCCAATCCTCGGCCCATTACCTCTTATACCACCCCATCCATGTATAAATTGAACAACCAAGGTGACATAACACATTCCTGGCGAAGCCTCACCTTTACTTTAAACCACTCACTCTCTCAATTTCTAATTCTAACACAAGCTCTACTACTCTCGTAAAAACACTTGACTGCTCTTTACAGCTTTCCTCCTATCCCATATATCTGAAAAACCTGCCACAGCGCCTTCCCGTCTACCCTGTCATAAGCATTTTCCAAATCCATGAAGACCCAAAAAACATCTTTAGCTTTTCCTAGAGCTCTCTCACATATCTACCTTACTACAAAAATCTGATCCACACAACCCCTACCTGTCCTAAATTCACACCGTTTCTCACCAATTACTCCCTCTGTCCCTCTCCTAATCCTCTCAATTAAAACCCTCCCATAAGCCTTCCCAGCTACACCCAAGAAACTGATCCCTCTGAAACTACTATACTCACACTTGTCCCCTATTCCTTTGTAAAGCGGAACTGTACAGTCACTCCTCCAGTCCTCCTACATTCTATCCTCTTTTAAACAAACATTAAATAACCTCACCAGCCAGTCCACCGTCACTGTACCTTACCTGCTCTTATCATTTTAATAAGTGCTTTTACCAGTTTCTTTATTTCTCCTCCATTTTTCTCGTTCATTACTGTCATTTCCTTAGCGCTTCCCACTGCAACTACCTTTCCCTCCCTCTCCTCAATCACATTTAGCAACTCCCTAACATACTCTTCCCATCTTCCTCTAACTGCCTTCTCTTCCATTATCATTACTCCATCTTCACCTTTTACCTTGTCTTCTCTACTTGATTCGCCTCCTCTTCCTCTCTTAATTTCTTTCTAAAACATCTTTTTTATTACTTTCAAAATTTTCTGTCACATTCCTACCCCATTTCACATCGGCTCTCCACTTTGCCTCCTTTATCTTAAGATTTACTTCTCTTCTCTTTTCTTTGCACCTCTCATATGATTCTTTCGTTCTGTTTTGTAACCAATCTGTGAATGCTTGCTTCTTCTCTTCTACATTCTTCTTTGGTTCCTCATCCCACCACTCGCTACCCTTCCCTCTGTTTCCTCCCGTCCTCCTTGTTCCACACACCGATTTTCTAATAAATAAAGAAAAAAAGAAAAAAAAAGTCACTGGAAATCAAGACACGACTGACTTGGCCAAATACACTTCAGCAGCTCTGACAAATTACGACTTCTCACTTCTGTCTTCCAACCACTCACAACTCCTTCATTGGGCTTTGCTTTATAGCTCGTTCACAGCCGAAGCTGCGTCTACACGCAAAGAGGTCAACAAACACCACAATCTAAACCTAGATGCGACCCATTTCGTCACAGATTTTGATTTACTCGTAGTTATTTTGCCTTAGCTAACACCTGATGATTTTATTTCGTTTTGAGAAATATCTTAGTCTAAATGGGCTACAAACTTCTTCAATTTGAACTAGTAACTATTCAACCTCTCTATATGTGTGCTGTTTTCCAGTAGCTAAATAATGTTGCATATCCGTAGCCAGAATCGATTACAGACAACAAAAGTATAACCATTTCATTCTGAATGACGCAAAAAAAAAAAAAAAAAATCTACCCAGTTTAAGACCTTAAAGGATCAAGATTTTCCTCAATAAATCTTATGGATTAGTAGATACTTTAATTATTCTGTTCTGGCAAAGGCTACACTATTAAATTCAAACTAGAGAAATCTTTGGACCCCACAGGGGCAAGAAGATACAAGAATATACAAATACACGGCAACAAAAGAGCGTATTCACACTCAAACGTACTACTGACACCAGCGGTGTAACCATAAAACAAATCTACAGATCTATAGTACCACAAGTGGAAATGGATTCACTAGAACACTCCAAGCACGAACTACTGCGATGGACGCGATAGCATTTTGATTATTGCTACCTAAGGAAAAGACTCTTTAATCTCTTTCCATACTCGAGTGCACAAGAAAAGAGTTAAGGACGTTAAAATGAACAGATAAATAAACAAATATATAATAAGATGAGGATAAGAGAGATTGGAATTATATACCTATAACGGGAGCAACTTTCTAGAATTGTATATATAGGAATGTGCACAGTACAAATCTCCCTATAAATGTGGATATACATCTGTGTTCTTGCATATAACAATAACCATTTATATAAAAGTTACTGTATTTATTGTGTGGTTATGTAAGGATTCTATTGATCTTAATTTTCTGTGCTGATATCGATGTGTTATATTGATAAGATTTGTTATGATTTCTGTTTCTTGGGTCGAGAGCACCTTGGTCTTCCGTTGCAGCTATATATATGCAGGTGACTTTTTTTCTCTAAACCTTTCATAGAATTGGTGAACTCTAAGTCAAAGAAAAAGTATTTCTTTGTTAAGGTTTATTTCAATGCAACCAGAATCACCTGATACACTCAAAAAGTTTGTATAACTTTGCATAATTTGCATAACTCTATCCTCCATTATACAAGGACTTATTCTTCATGAATCAACAACTTCGAGCAGCAGTATAAAAGTGTCTCTGATGTCATGAAACATAATTTGCTTATGTTCAGGTAGTCATCCATCAGATTTTTTTGTATTCTCCATATTGTAGGGTAGTCTCAAGTGCAAACCATGATTATTTTTATTCTATTATGAAATTGTATAATTTCATTTTAGTTGTTTCTATTGACATTACCTTATCATTATTTTTTTTTTTATCTTTCCGAGACTCTTGGAGGAGTCAAAACTGATATAAAAAATTCTCTGGCCAAAGGCTGTATTTTCACGTGGGGGCCTGTTTGGGATTTTTTTTTTTTTTATAATCTATTTCCCAAAATGTCAGTGAAATTCAACAAATCTACCACATGCACCTTTTTCTTTGGTTGAAAATTGGCTTCAGTGAGCTAGTACCCGGGAAGCCGCTTATCCCTCGATCCATACATAGATATACAGTTATACCGTGTTTTCTTCCCTCCTTTCAAAGCAGGTTCCCCAGTTTGCATTTCTTTGAAGATATACTATAAACCCTTAGCACTCTCCACCTCCTCCTTCTTCCCCATTATTTTTCTTTTCCACTTGCCCCTCCTTCTCTCCCCTCCCTCCCTCTCTCTCTCTCTCTTCACTCTCTCTCCTCCCTCCCCTCTCTCTCTCTCTCTTCTCCCCTTCTCCCTCACCGAATGGTGTCAGATCATGAACGGCAGGTGGGGCGAAACCTAAATGCGAGAGTAATGAAATCAGGAATAGAGATGCTGAGAAGGGTAACGCACGCGATGAGTCGATTCGCGTGTGAGGCAAGGGAATGACTGGACGGCGGTAATATAGAAATCATCTTACTCTCCAATATTACTCATTCTGCCTCCTTATTCATGCTACGGCTGGTGCAGAGTTGCTAATGCCAGGAGCTACGAAAGATATTGTATCTATGGATGGGAGAAGCACAGGGCAGAGTTACGAAAACGCAGCGAAGAAATGCTCAATTACACGCGGATCAGAGCCGATGTGGAGTGACCAGTCATCGTTAAATCCTGACAGCAGATTTCGCCCCACGTGACTCGGCTAAACAGGTCATCTCTTTGAAGAAATGCGGCCAATTATGGCGCTCACGTTAGCTCCTTCAACATGGCGAAGACCTCCCAGCTAATTAGAATAGTCAGGGGTGACCCGGAATATAATCTATAGAGCACGTTATCGCTGGGAAATGAATCGATGGAGCCTTAGCCCCTTCGCTACACTGGTGTTCCCTCGCCTGAATGGAATTGTCCGTCGTTAGCTGGAATAAAATCTGTAGAATACGTCATCATAAAAAGGAGGCTAAAAGCAAATGTCTTTCTTGGTGTTTTGAGAGAAGAGGAGGAGGGGGAGAATGAACAGGAGGAAAAGAAGAAAAGGGACGAGGAGGAAGAGGAGGAAGAAGTGGATGAGGAGAAGTTAGAGGAGGAGGAGGAGGGATAGAAAGAAGAAGAAAAAAGAAGGATATGTAAAAAAGAAAAAGTAGAAAGAGAAGGAAAATGGGGGTAGAGAAAGAATGAGGGGGGGAGGGAGGAAGAGGAGGAGGAGGAGGAGGAGGAGGCTTCTGACCCAGAGACATGCTTATTTCATCACCGACAACCAGCGCTTCTATCCTTAGGGATGATATCGTGCCTAAGAGGTGGAGTAACATTGAGGCGGTAAAGGAGAGATTTAAGGCGAATACCAGAAAGGAGCGGCAATAGAAGTTTAAAGTAATTAGATTCTTCTTTGAGGTAAGATTAGTCTTCAATCATAAAGGAATGCTGCGTGACTTTGTTTCATGGAGCGTGTCAATAACGTCCCTAAGTACAGATTGCATGAAAGTTAGGCAGTCATGCGGGCCGATTCAGAGAGAGGGAAATAAGAGAGAGAAGGGGTGAATTGTT
>NC_134804.1:15157813-15162813 GCF_046742065.1 Oratosquilla oratoria | reverse complement strand
CAACATAAGGTAGGGAGGTGCTTAGAGTAAACTGCTTCATTTCAGGACGATGACACCTACGTTGGCGTCGTGAGGCACGCGTGGGTACATGAAGATGCCGGCGTCGGCATCTTGATTATACATATCTTTTGTAATTGTATATGAGTTACCCCCAGATTCTGTGGACTGTTTTGATCACGTTTTCTGCGTTTATTACTACTCAGAGTAAAAAAGAACGAGTAATACAGCGGTGACTTTATACTTCATGATACGAGTAGTGTGATGAATCGTACATATGGCAGCCGATGCTACACGTGAGAATTTGAGTCGTACTGAAGTGGTGTGAGAAAGAAAAGGAGACAGACTACAAGAAGCAGTTGAAAGAAGAGCGAGAGGGAGTGAAGGATAGAGTAGAACAAGGAGAGGAAAAGGAATGGGTGGTACGTTTCAAGGAGGGAGTCACAAGGTGTGCAAAGATGGTGTGAGGAACAAGGAGGATAGGAGGAAATAGAAGGAAAGGTAGTGAGTGGTGGGATGAGGAAGCAAAGAAGGTTGTAGAAGAGAAGAAGCGAGCATTCATATTTTGGTTGCAAAATAGGACGAGAGAATCATATGAGGGGTATAAAGGAAAGAGAAGAGAAGTAAAGAATCAGTAAAGGAGGCAAAAAGAGAACCAGATGTGAAAAATAAAAAATTTAAGATAATAAAAAGATGTTTTGGAAATAAATTAAGAGAAGAATAGAAGGTGAATCAGGTAGAGGAGAAAAGGTAAAATGTGCAAATGGAGAGGTGATAATAGAAGAGACGACAGTAAGAGGAAGATGGGCAGAGTATTTTAGGGAGTTGCTAAATATGAAGGAGGATAGGGAGGGGAAGGTAGTTGCAGTGGGAAGTGCTAAGAAAATGACCGTGATGAATGAGAAGAACGGAGGAGAAATAATGAAAGATGAGGTGAAAGCAGTTATTAATTAAAATGATGAGAGCAGGTAAGGCACCTGGGTTAGATGAGTGTCGTCCGGAGTGTCTAAGAAGGGAGATACAGTTATGGTGCACTGGATGGTGAGGTTGTTTAATGATTATCTAAAAGAGGGTAGAGTGCCGGAGGACTAGAGGAATGCCTGTATAGCTCCACTTTACAAGGGAAAAGGGGACAAGTGTGAGTATAGTAGTTTCAGTGGGATCAGTTTGTTGAATGTAGTTGGGAGAAATGTCAATGTAGTGGTATTCGTAGTCCAATATATGGAGTGGTTGGGAAGTAAAAGGTTCCAGGAAAAAATTGTAATGGTGAACACCAATAAAGAAGACTACATACATTTTTATTCAGGACATAATGACAGAACTAAAACAGGTATTATAATAGGTTTCTTCCTCAGAGCATTTCGTATATGCAGTAAAGAATTTCTAGATCTTGAATTACAACATATCACAGAGACTTTCATCAAACTCAAATATCCAAAAGGTCTCTTATGTAGATTGAAAAAGAAAGCCAAAGAAATAATTAACAAAAGTAAAAATATAAATAAAAATGATAATAAATGTAATGATGAAACCAGATACATTACAGTACTAAACTCTAATATCAATTCACACCTAGACACTTTTCTCCTAAAAGCGGGCATTAAAATAGCCAGGACATCAGGTAACAAAGTAGGACATTTGGTCACACGTAGCTACAATAATCCCACTAACGAAAACAGCATTGTTTATAAAATCCCGTGTAAAAGCTGTCCCTCCTCATATTTTGGTGAATCTGGTCGCAAACTTAATAAACGGATAAATGAACATGAAAATGACGTAAAAACCCATAGATCTTCTAACTCCATTGTAATGCATGTGGATAAGCATGGCCATCTTCCAGACTGGAACAACACAACTATGTTAAATAAAGGACCATCCAAGAAACTGAGAAAAACAATTGAGGCGGCATACATTAACACTAATAACAATATTAACCATAGAGAAGGCTTTATATGTCTGGCAAAAGCCACAAGCTTATCAATGATAAAAGAATACGCAAATAAAATAACAAGCTCTCCGAAGCGTCCCATGAGATGATCCGTCTATGTATAAAATCCCATGTTATGTTTGAGTTGTTAGCTTTGTGATCAAGACCCTGCGGGTCGAAACGTTAAAGCGTGATATTCTCCCATTACTCCTCGTCTGCTTCCTCCACCTTCAGTTTTATTTGTCATAATAGCCAATATATATGTATGTGTATATATATATATATATATATATATATATATATATATATATATGACAAGATAAAAGACAAATGTATGGCAAGAGTGGTATGGGTAAATTCCAGGAAGGAGCAGAAGTATTTTATTCTCTAACGTTTCGACAGAGTCTTCTTCAGAGAGATAATAGTACAGGCAAATTGGAATACATTGACTATATACTAAACGGGTCATCTCACAGGTCGCCTTGGGAAAGAGTCCGCCGTTTGTGCCCCCTCGATGATTAATCTTGCTGTTGTGCGTGCCAAATTTACAAATCCTTCTCTATGATTGGTTGATTTAAAAGTATTAATATATGCAGCTTCAATAGTTTTTCTTGTCGTCTTTTTCATACCGTTGTGTAGGATTTTGGTGTTGTTCCAATTAGGCATATGTCCGTGTTGTGTAGCGTGTACTACTAGCGAATTAGATGTCCTGTGGTGTCGCATGTCATTCTTGTGTTCGTATAATCTTTTTGTTATTCCTCTTGAAGTTTCTCCAAAATAAACTGCATCACATCCACCACATGGAATCTTGTAAACCATGCTCTTTTCATTTTTCTCTTCCGTGTGTTGTTTACTGGATAAAATGTCCCGTGTTTTCTGTCCTGAGGAGTGTACGACTTCCATCCCTATTCTCGCTAGAAATTTGGAAATTAATTCGCCTCTCGAGGAGTAAGGAACCACTAAAAAAATCTTTTTCTTTCCTCTGTTCTTCTGTGACTGTGTTTTTTCTTCTCCATATTTGTTTGGCTTTATTTTTCAGTTTTTGTATGAGGCCCGGTGGATATTTTAGGCGGTTGAACGTCTCTGTAATGTGTTTACATTCGTCGTGTAAAAATTCTTCGCTACAAATTCTAAATGCTCTAAGGAAAAAGCCAATTATTATGCCAGATTTCGTTCTTGTGTCGTGTCGTGATAAGTAATGAATAAAATCTTCTTTGTTTGTTGGTTTCCTATATACTGAAAATTTGGCACTTCCGTCAATACGATGAATTATTGTGTCTAAAAATGGCAGTTTCTTGTCTATCTCCTTTTCCACTGTGAATTCTATGTATTTATTTACACTATTGAGCCTACGAAGTTTGTTATCCAAATTAGTATTTTCTGGTACTATAACTAATACGTCGTCTACGTAGCGAAACCAGGATGCTCCTCTTCCCATGATATGTATGTATTTATCTACTTCAAGTGACTCCATGTAAAGGTTTGCCATAATGGCACTGAGAGGAGATCCCATAGCTAAGCCTCGGAATTGTATATATTCATGGTTGTTAAAAGTGAAGCAGTTGAATTTTACACATAATGAAATTAATTTCACAGTCTGTTTTTTAACAGGTAAATCACTATCTTTTACTTGATTTAGCACCTTCGTTACTGCTTCCATTGCTCCTTCAATCTCTACGTTTGTGAATAAAGCTTTTACATCATAGCTAGCCATCTTCTTTTTGTTTAAATCTAAGTGTTTCAATCTATTGATTAAATCAGTGGAGTTGTGTAAATGTGCGCTGCTGATTGTGCCTATTGCTGCGGATAGCGGTTTCGCTAGATGTTTTGCGAGTCGATGAGGTGCACTTCCTATTCCTGAGGTAATGGGTCTCATCGGGATTCCTGGTTTGTGTACTTTGGGAATCCCTCTCATCCTTGGTGTTTTTGGGGCTTCTTCGAGTAGGTATAGTAGTTTATCCCCTCTAGCTGAGCTGGATAAAATCTTCCTTGCTTCTTTCTTGAACTCCTCCGCTTTCCTACTTGCGTAACCTATTTCTACATTCTTGTACGTATTTCTGTCATCTAGAAGCTCCTGCATTTTTTCTTTATAGTCTGTTTTCTTCATAATCACTATTCCACCACCCTTGTCAGCTTGTGTTATGACAAGGTCTGTGCGTTCTTGTAATCTTATTAATGCCTCTCTAAATCTCCTGGGTATGCCACATTCTCTAGTGCTTGGTAGCATGCAATTATTCCTTGTTTGAAGCCTTTGTCGACGTCCTTTTCGTTCCATCGGTAATTCTTGACTAAAAAGTTATTAAAATTAAGCTTAGGTATACCGGTGTCAAATTTAAATCCTAGCGATAGTGCTTGTAGCTCGGTGTCGCTTAGTTGTTCATTTGTTGAGATTATTGACGAGGTCTTTGCATCCCACGAGGTTCCATTCACTGTAGCGGCACAGTTCATCCAGTTTCTTGATTAGTTTATCTTTCTTGTTTTAGACAAGAAACTGCCATTTTTAGACACAATAATTCATCGTATTGACGGAAGTGCCAAATTTTCAGTATATAGGAAACCAACAAACAAAGAAGATTTTATTCATTACTTATCACGACACGACACAAGAACGAAATCTGGCATAATAATTGGCTTTTTCCTTAGAGCATTTAGAATTTGTAGCGAAGAATTTTTACACGACGAATGTAAACACATTACAGAGACGTTCAACCGCCTAAAATATCCACCGGGCCTCATACAAAAACTGAAAAATAAAGCCAAACAAATATGGAGAAGAAAAAACACAGTCACAGAAGAACAGAGGAAAGAAAAAGATTTTTTAGTGGTTCCTTACTCCTCGAGAGGCGAATTAATTTCCAAATTTCTAGCGAGAATAGGGATGGAAGTCGTACACTCCTCAGGACAGAAAACACGGGACATTTTATCCAGTAAACAACACACGGAAGAGAAAAATGAAAAGAGCATGGTTTACAAGATTCCATGTGGTGGATGTGATGCAGTTTATTTTGGAGAAACTTCAAGAGGAATAACAAAAAGATTATACGAACACAAGAATGACATGCGACACCACAGGACA
>NC_134804.1:15107813-15112813 GCF_046742065.1 Oratosquilla oratoria | reverse complement strand
AGCGTCAGTTCGCTAGAGATATCTCATGCCGAGTAATCCCTAGTGATTGGCCATTATCGCCATTAAGGCAAATTTGTGGCCATTTTGGTGGGCTGGTCTGCTTGGCTAATTCTAGCCTGTTGATATGTGGTGATTCTACATTCACCATAACTACATGATCCTACATCCTGAATCTTTGGCAGGGTTTTGCGTCATACACCATAACGCTGACTCCCATAGAGAATGTCTACAGTCCTTCTGTTGTCTGTGTTAAACGAAGTCTTTTCCCAGTGAGTGATTCACTGGCTGTAATTCGGCGTGAAGAAAAGCTTTCAAATTGCTACACTTAAGGTAACGAACAAATCTAAGAGGAGATACAGAGCTCCTCCTAGAATGAAGCTAGATCGATCGAAGGTTTCCTTGGGTCATGCTCTGACTCCTGAAACGAAAGATATCCAAGACTTTCTGAGAATATGACAGGGTCTGTAATCAAGCTCCCTGAGGTCCGATTTCTTCGAGTTTGTTTTTACGCAGCATAATATTAACATCAAATGAATATACGAGAACTCAACCAGCGCGTGCCTCACTGCTGTCGTCATCCTTGCTACGACATACTTTTCTTTTGTTTAGTAGGGCTTTCTAATACTCACCCATCTATTGTCTTCTACCACTCATTATGAACAACAAGGTGTAGGAAATTGGAATTTTCTTCTGAACACCCAGTTCTAGTCCTGCATTCTTTGAAAAATCTGTAGCATCAGAATTTACGAAAAAAAAAATACATGGGATTTATCATCAAGGTCAGGTAAGTATGAACACTTTGTAATATATTTTATTTGTGTACTCAGTTGACTAACTTAGGCATTACTTTCGAATTCTGGTTATACCGGTAAAGATCATTGCCAGGTATTTCCTGTCATCGTATGGTGGTTAACGTTTATGTTTCTAATTCACGATGTAATGCTCAAGCCTTCTATAGTTGTACTGTTTATCTATCTTTTTTTTTTATTAATTATGATAACATTGTTACTCAGCGATGAGTACATGAATAAGGTTTCTCGTGTTGACAAAGTACACCGAGGTGGTAAACTTGAAGGAAGTGATCAGGGTTTGCTTGTTTTGAACAGGTCACAGGAAATCTGTGAGCCGAGGAGCCATATAGTCGATGCTTTGCCAAAAATCATAACGGTCGTAAGCGTTTTAACCGCCACAACGTTCAGCCCGTAATTCAAACCTCTTACGGAAGCCGCTACCTATCTGTAGTAACTGAATAAAAAAAATCAAAGTGGCATTGCCTTATACATATATTTAGGTTGCAGTGAGACTATAGATTATGACAATTTGAGAATACCTTCGATTAACTCTAAAGAATGATAACAAGTTTATCCGGAGACGGGGGTAAAACAAGAAGGGTGTGTGAGGGGGGAGGAGAGGAGGAGGGGATAGGGTGGCGGAGAGTTAGGTAAAACTCGGAGAGGGCTGAAAATGAAGGGCAAGAAAGCCTTGATTCTCCTAAATGATTTGATATCTCCAACAATGATCGCGTGCAGGGCGACAATCGTTGTACCTCCTCCCTTCCCTCCCCTTTCCCCTCCCCCCTCCTCCCTATCCACCTCACCCACTCACCCTTACCATTTCCTGATCCCCGATCAAATAAGAACTCTGTGTCGCCTGTTATAGTTTATTTTTTCTGCCATCAGGTGATTTCATTAACGAAAAGGTTTAAACCATCTTCACATGATCTAGATAAAGAGGCGGGTGAGGGGTGAGTTTTAGCTATAGTTCAAACATCTCCAAATTACATGTAGAGCAAAAGGATGTCCTATCTACTATTGTCACATGACATATAAGAACGGAGACCGACAGACAGACAGACAGGCAAATAGACTGACAGACAGACAGACACGGATACACACACACACACACGCACACACACACACACACACACACATGCACACACATGCACACACACACACACACACACACACACACACACACACACACACACACACACACACACACACACACACACACACACACTCACTCGGTGGCGGGGTTGGTAGAGTCCCCGACTGTCACTACGGCGGTCCGGGTTCGAATCCTTCCCAGGGCTGAAATAACTTCAGTATCACTGCGCTTCGAGTCGTTACTCCAACTCTCGTGGGCGGGGAGGTGTGTGTGTGTGTGCGTGTAAGGTCACAGCATTATCCATAGATCAATCATACGAGCTCCGAGCTCTCTTACGGGAGGGAGATAGCTGTCGATCACGAGTTCAGCACGTGATCCAAAGACCAAGGTGAAAACAAACACACACACGCACGCACGCCCACGCACACACAAATACGCACACACACACACACACACGCACACGCACACACGCACACACACACACACACACACACACACACACACACACACACACACACACACACACACACACACACACACACCTGGCGCGACGGTTATTAAGGCTCGTGGAACGACGGTTACTGCAATCTAACGGTCTCGCGCAATATGGAAAGACGGTCGATACCGGCTAGCCTCCTGCCGGTCCTCTCTACCAGTAATTATCGCATTTTTAATAACGTTTACATCAAGACGTCGTTCTTGGTTGTCAACATGACGTCGGGCGGTTGTGCATCGGGGAGGGCGGTGGCAGTGGCGGTCAATACGACCGAGCTCGGTCTTTGCACTACCTACACTTGTAGATGGTCGGTCAATCACAGTGGTCGTTCAAAGTGATAATTGCTCGCCAGGTGCGGTAAGGGCCGCAAAAGGCGTGGTAGTTTCTGTAACAGGGTGGCTGATGTTCCCTCCGACGGTGGTTGTTGCGGTTGTGGTTGTGGTTTTGGTTGTAGTTGTGGTTGTGGTTGTGGTTGTGGTTGTGGTTGTGGCTGTGGCTGTGGCTGTGGCTGTGGCTGTAGTTGTGGTTGTGGTTGTGGTTGTGGTTGTGGTTATGGTTTTGGTTTTGGTTTTGGTTTTGGTTTTGGTTTTGGTTGTGTTTGTGTTTGTGTTTGTGGTTGCGGTTGTCGTCGTGGGTGTTGATTGTAGCTGTGATTGTGGTGGAGAATGGTGGTGGTGGGTGTTGAAGATGGCGGTGGTGGAAGGTGTTGGTGTTGGTGATGATGTTTATGCCACAGCCACCCCAAGTTAGTGGTGGTTAAGGAGGTTGATGCTGATGGTAGAAATGGTGTTGATGACGGTGGGGTTAGTTTTAATTATGGTGTCAAGGTTCAGCAAAGGTGCCAATAATAACACCACCGGTGCTGGCGCCACGTATGTTTTACTCTCCCCACTCTAATTTACACTCCCCCCAACCAAATTTACACTCCCCAACAATGTGCACCCACCCGCTCTAATTTACACTCTCTAGCCAATACTCTACGCGTAATAAGTACTTCCTAATTTATCTCGCAAGAAAAACCTTCCTTTTCTTCTTCCGGTCAATACTGCATCTTCATATTCAGTCCCTGATTCTAAAAGTTCGTTATACATCGGTTACATCAGGATCCTTTAATTACCATCCATGTGCATGATGAAATCAGATGTATGTGACAGAGATCTGAGTTTTTTTTTTTTTTTTTTTTTTTTAATGAGAAAACCACACTGAAGCCAAAAACCAAAACAGGTCCCATGGTTGGACTAAGTGAAGAAAACGTAGAGTCCAATGGGCAATCTACCCCAAGGGACTGAGCCGGGGGAAGACTAACAACCCGCATGATGTTATCATTATGTTCAAATTTACAACCAATGTACCTTTCCGGATCCAAGAAGCTATTCATGTCTCAATATTGACGCGACGAGTGACGCTTGAGACCCAGCGGCTTCCATCGTCCTTCCTTAGACGTTCTGAAGAATTCCTTGGACACAAGGAGCCTCAATTCACAACGTGCCTCCTGGATCCGGTCTTAGATCACGTGCTGGAATCGTGATCGACAGCTGTTATACTCCTGAATGAGAGCTCAGAGTTCATATATGGCTCGATTTATGGGTTACACCCATCACAGTTGGAGTGCGTCTTGGAGTGAAGCGATGCTGAAATTTTAATCCTGGGCGAGGCTCGAACAATTGCTGAATTAGTTGTTCAGCATGGTACCATCACACCTTCGAGACTGTGTGTGTGTGTGTGTGTGTGTGTGTGTGTGTGTGTGTGTGTGTGTGTGTGTGTGTGTTTATCGGAGAACGAGACATATTGTGTGTGTGTATATATATATATATATATATATATATATATATGTATATATACATATATATATATTATATGTGTATGTATGTATATATATATATATATATACATATATAATGTATATACATATATGATTATATATATATATATGTATACTGTATATATATATATATATATATATATGTATGTATATATATGCATGTATATACATTATATATATATACATATATGTTATATATATATATATATATATATATATATATATATATATATATATATATTAGTAAAGGGGGGGAGCAGGTTCTCAGTAATACACGTGGAGTTAAAAACGACAGCATTGTTGTAGTTGTTCAGTCTTTTCTTCGTATTCTCGATTTTCCTGATAAGAGATTTTCCATTGACTGGGTGGATTGAAACTAGGTCTCTATATTCTTCCATTTGTTCTTGTTTGATATCAACGTTGAAGACGAAACGTTGATATAAAATAAGAACAAAGGTAAGAATTTTGAGACATAGTTACAATCCACCCAGTCAATGGATAATTTATTATCAAGAAAATCGAGAATACGAAGAAAAAACTGAACAACTACAACAATGCTGTCGTTTTTAAATACACGTGTATATATAATTTTATATATATTTATATATATATTTGTATATATATGTTTGTATATATATTTATATATATAAGTATATACATTGTATATAATATATATATATATATGTATATACATTGTATATAATATATATATATATGTATATACATTGTATATAATATATATATATATATACATATATGTATGTATATGCATTATATATATACATATATATATAT
>NC_134804.1:15100313-15102813 GCF_046742065.1 Oratosquilla oratoria | reverse complement strand
GTATATATATACATATACATACTGTATATGTATATATATATACATGTACATATATATATATATACATATGTAGACATATATGTATATATATATATATATATATATATATATATATATATATATAAACTGAATATCCCACTATCGGAGAAAAGATACTTGAAAATACGCATATTGTAATCACTAACTGTGATCCTCTTCAGCGTGGTTTTATATGGGTGCGTTAGCTTTTGTGTATATATATATATATATATATATATATATATATATATGTATATATATACGTATATATGTATATATATATGTATATATACACAGTATATATGTATATATACACAGTATATATATATAATATATATATATATATATATGTATATATACATATGTACAAAATGTACAAAAGAGATCGGATGACCATGAGGGGAAGTGTTAATTTTGATGGGAGAAATGTTAATGAGGCATTGAATGTCAATGAAGAACCAAATAATAATATAGAGCAAGGTATAAATAAAAAACAAAATGATAATGTAAGACTTGATATTGAAACTCAAAATGTGTCAAAAAGAAATAATCACGAGTTTCTTAAAACCATGTACTTTAATGCTCGTAGTATTAGGAACAAATTTCAAGAAATACAAGCGTATGTCAAAAGCTAAAATCTTGATATGATAGGAATAACTGAGACATGGTTAAATGGTATAGAGTTCGAAGCTGAATTTAATATTGCGGGATTAACACTTTCATCAGGATAGAAACCACAAGAAAGGGGGGGTGTTCTGTTGTACGTTAAAAACAATGTTCATGCTTGTGTTTTAGAGAAAGTGAAACAGGACGCATATGATAGTTTGTGGGTTGAGTTGATCCAAACAAATGGACAAAAAATGAATATAGGTGTGATATATAGGCCAAAGACATTATCATTAGCAGACGACAAACTGTTATTTCAAGAACTGTCTAGTTTCTGCAACCGGGATTTATTGATAATGGGTGATTTCAATTTTACTGACATTGATTGGATGACCCTTGAACATGGCCATATAGGTAGTCGCTTGATTGATTTTCTTGGTGACAATTACTTAATTCAGCATATAAAAGAGCCCACAAGATATGGAAGCTTACTCGATCTATTGATCACTAGCCGCGAAAGCATGGTAACTGATGTAGAAGTCGGTGAATCTGTTGCAAATAGCGATCACAACTTAGTTAGATTCAAACTCCTAAACAATTTTAGAATAGATACTTGTGTTTCTAAAATACCCGATTTCAGTAAAGCTCAGTTCATAGGACGTCAGGAGCTTCAGCTTACAGATTGGGAGGCAAAATTAAACGAAAGACCTGTAGATCAGATGTGGGAAATATTTCAAAATACGCTCACTAAGATGATTCAAACTTACATTCCTTTTAAGGACAGACGTCCCCCATATCAGGCTCTCCCAAAGTGGCTCGACAAAGAAACTGAAAAAAGTACTGCTAAAAAGAGACAGGCTTATAACAAATATAAGTGCTTAGGTGCATCTAGTGACTATTAAAGTTATGTATCAATACAGAGAGATTCAAAAAAGACAATAAGAAAAAGAAAACGACGATACGAAATTAACATCGCTGATAAATCCAAAGAGAATCCCAAAGAATTCTATAGTTACATTAGAGATAAAAAGGTTGTTAGGAATCACATTGGTCCACTATTATCTGCTGACGGTCAACTTGAATATTCAAATGAAGGAATGTGTAATATCTTAAACAATTATTTTAGCTCGGTATTCGTAAACGAAACACCTCAAAGTGAATTCCAAACTGAAACCAGTGAAAAGTCTAAGGTAAACTTACTCACTACGGTAAATATAACAAAAGAAACAATTAAAAGGTGTATAGATAAATTCAAAGTTAATAAAACACCAGGGCCTGACGGTTGGCATCCAAGAATCTTAAAGGAAATGAAAAATGAGATTGTTGTTCCATTAGAAATTATTTTCAAGAAATCCATCATATCCGGAGATGTTCCAAGAGAATGGAAGCTAGCTAACGTTACTCCCATATTCAAAAAAGATAACAAAAAGAAGCCAGATAACTATAGGCCTATAAGTTTGACTTCAATCGTAGGAAAAATAATGGGAACTATCATCAGAGATGCTATCGAACATCATTTAGAAAGTAACCGTTTGATAAATGATAGCCAGCATGGTTTCAGACGGAAACGTTCTTGCGTGACTAACTTACTCGAATTCTACAACACAGTTATCTCGAATTATGACAAAAGAAACAATATAGATTTAATATATCTAGACTTTGCAAAAGCTTTTGATACCGTCCCACACGAAAGACTACTTACTAAATTAGCTTTACACGGAATAAGTGGTAGCCTATTAGGTTGGACTAGTAATTGGTTGAATGGTCGAAAACAGAGAGTTGTTTTAAATGGAAAAACTTCTAGATGGAAATTTTTTACAAGTGGAGTTCCTCAGGGTTCCGTTCTTGGACCACTTCTATTCATAGTATATATAAA
>NC_134804.1:15087813-15092813 GCF_046742065.1 Oratosquilla oratoria | reverse complement strand
ATCCCTATCGATTTTCATTTTTTGCCACAGACGTCCAGAGGGGAGTTTTTAATCTTTGAGCCGGCCAGGCACGCACGCGGCTTCGCTACCAAAGGCGTAACAAATGAATGACGAATTCTTGGCGCCGAGTGAAGAAGGAATCCAAGTATTTTGGTTTTTAATGATTTTTCTTTTACAATTGGAAAAAAAAGTGATTTGTATAGGGGGTCGTGACCACTCTGTTTCATAATCTCTATAGAAAATTTACGTCTGGAGGTGAGAGGCAGGAAGGTGAGGGATGGTAAGACGAAGAGAGTTTAGGGAAATTCTCATGTTGACGAAATCTGAGAAGGAAATCATGTTAATGGAGTAGAAGTTAGAGAATACAGGGTTTGTTGGTTTCCTTCCTTCCTGACAGGTAAAGGACGATACAGAAACAGATAGAAATGAGTTCAAATGGGTTAGGGATGTATGAAAGTTCTGAAAACCTCCAGATTGTTTTTAAGTAGCTGTACAACACACAATTCTCTTAAAGAGTTATAAATCAAACATACGGAGGGATGCCATAGTCAGAGGCTTAAAAGGAAATTGCCAACCTAAAGAAAGAGAACAAAAATATTGAAAGAATATAGGTATGTTATGGAATGAGACGGATTTTGCAAGGTGACAGTAAAAGACGACCAGGAACTATAGAAACAAAATTGATTTAAAATTTCAGGGAACTTAAATATTCACGTTAATATTATTCAGTGAGGCTGGCTTGGTCTCTGAGTTCATGTTTATGTTCATGAAAAAATTCCAGGCATACAAGGAACTCGGCATCAAATACTTAGAATAAATAGAAGTAGATGATATAAACAGCAATGTAGTATCAAGAACAACCAATTATATCATGAAAACAAAACGAAAAAAAAAACGTGGAAAATAAGTGTCCGTGTCTTTAGCAAGTGAAGACTCAAATCAGAAAATATTTTCAGTTAATGAAAGATAGCTCGAAAGTAATAAATGATGAATCCCATCTAGGAAGGGAAATGTTCCATCAAGCATCGTTCTCTCCACAGTTGGCAAGCATTGACACCAACAACAGCACTGTGTTCGACAACAAAGCCATCCTCAGGTTCAAGCACGCTAAGGTAGAGTTTAGCAAACCCTCCCTTTTGTCAACTCCCTATAAGACAATGACGTAGTTGGTAGACTGAAGTATGCAACCGTGGTAAGCATTGACACCAACAACAGCACTGTGCTCGACAACAAAGTCATCCTCAGGTTCAAGCACGCTAAGGTAGCGTTTAGCAAACCCTCCCTTTTGTCAACTCCCTTCAAGACAATCACGTAGTTGGTAGACTGAAGTATGTGACCGTGTTAACGAGATATACTCGTATATCCACCAATTTTGAGTGTTTTGTATGTCCGACATACTTCATAGGCTCTTGTGTGCCGGATGGAACTTTTTTCTTTTACTTTGGCTGAAGCTAGGCTTTTTTATATCTCTCTCCGTGGCACCCCCCACCCCCAACACCCATCTTATGTAGCAAAAGAACTGGGGTATATTTCGAGTAATTCTTTCTGTACCGGTTGGTATATGTGTATATATATATACATATATATATATATATACATATATATATACACAAACACACACACACACACATATGCATATATATATATATAATATATATGCATATATATATGTAATATATATATACATGTTTATATTATATATATATACATGTATATATATATATACATATATATACATATATATAAATATATATATATATATATATATATATACACTTTTTTGCTCCTACCAAATTATTTTATTGATCTCGGTAACGACAGAGTTGAGCAATGTCACCGCACTCCCTGCTCACCACTCGGAGACAGTTTCAGTTCCTTTTTTTTTTTTTTTTTTTCTTTGTCTTTTTCAAAACTAACGTATGCCTCTCTTTGCAGGATGTCGGCCGGAGAGCAGACTGAATCTGCTGGTCTCGGTCCTCTGCTGCCTGTTTCTTCTTCCTCGTGTACTCCTGCTGCCTTGCTCCCTCGCCTCCTGCTGGTGATGCCCGTCAATATCTTGGCCTGCTTCGAGGAGGAGGCCACTCAAGAAGACCAGCGACAAACCCACCCAAGGCTGAGACATCATCGTGGAGGCTCTTGATCTATATTTTTTTCCCGAGAAGATAAGAAAAAAAAAAGGGAGGAGAAGGAGGAGAAGGAGGAGGAGGAGGAGGAGGAGGAGGAGGAGGAGGAGGTGGAGGAGGAGGAGGTGGTGGTGATGGAGGTGAGGTAGTGTTCCATATGTCGATGCTGTCGCCATGGCGTTACGAAACGGTAACACAATGGCTTTACTGTAGTAAGATTTGTAATCTTGCGCTCATTGTGACATAACTCTTCTGCTGTTGTCGATGTGTATATCTTAGTGACAGTTGTGATACTAACTGAATCGAGTGAGAGCGAGCGTGTGTCGAAAGTTCCGCTGAATGCCATCATTCTCGCGGTCACTGTGACTATAATATTGAACACAAGGACTCGACCAGGTTGAGTGTGGTGACACCAGTGATGGTAGGCATGTCGATGTGGTCGCAGTTCGTGTGGAGGAACGAGCCCAAGATCATCCTACAATGGGATAACCAGTAGGCTGATTGATACCGGTTTCAGCATGGCGATAATGCGATGGTGCCATGGGTGCGTTGACACCAGCTTGGTGACAGGAGTACCATGAGCCTGACACCAGTTTGACGGGTATGATAATACTAGCTTGACTGGCGTGATTATACTGATGTGGCAAACGTAACAGCGGTTGATGGGTTGGCACGACTAAACATAAAAGGTTATAGTAACATCAACATGGGAACCCAGGTGCACTGGGCGTGGTGGTCCAAAATATGGTGGGCTTGGTGATGAGGCGAGAGTGATGGATATGATATCGGTGATATGATTATCCTCACCCAATTACACGTTAGGGTGCCGAGTCACTAGATTAGGTGATACTAGTTCCTCAATTGTCTTAGCCAAGATCCAGAGGAAACAGATCAATGGATGTGTACTCCCGCTGACGTCACGTTGAGGTTAAAGACTCTCATTGGACATTGTGCCGGGTCTCTGTATGACGTCAGCCACTAAGTAAGTAAGACACTTGTCCAAGGACTTTGGTCTCACAGCTTCCAAAGGGCATCAAGATAACGTTAACTGGTTGGTGATCTGGTGATGATGCCGATCATGATGATCCACGAGCAGCTTGGTGGCGTTCCTCGTGTGAAGGGGTCGAGACCTGTGGAGACATCGACAGGTTACAGATGACAGTTGGAGGCGCCTGCACGTGGTTTCGCTGCTGTACAAGAGGTGGACACCTCAGCTTCCCAAAGACAGTCCCCGCCTTCCCTCGTCCCTCGCCATTGGTGCAGCCCTGAGGGCTGGTACTCGGTCCCTGGACCGGACCCAAGATCATAATATCTGAAGGTTCTGCCGGTGGTCCTCGCTGGCTCTCTGAATGCTGCAGGGTTTCTATGAAGGAGACCCTGGGACTACAAGTTGATAAAATTTAACCATTAAAGATTCAGCTGTAGTAGGTCATAATCACAACAATTTATTGTTGTGGCAATTAGGGGCTTAGTTCCGATCGTACTTCCACACGACGCTTCCTTCAAAGCAAATAGATACTGGGGACCCGAACTCGCACTTGAAGTCCGAGGACTTAGGGTTAAGGTAACTACTTGGGTTGCAGTTAAACGTCACCTAACGGGAGCTCCTCGTTGTCTACTTCGAGAATAAGATCTTAAGCTGGAATTGTCTTTGTTCAAGGTTATTATGATCTTCGGGACTGGCTCTGCTCGGGATCAAGTACAAATAATCCTTTTGCTACGCATGTAGTTTCCCTCAACCAAATAAAATCGCCTGGCGACAGCCACATCATATACTTAAATCGTGCATGATAATGATAGGGTTGATGATGATGATGATGATGATGATGATGATGATGATGATGATGATGATGATGATGATGATGATGATGATGATGATGGTGATGGTGATGGTAATTGTGATTATGATGGTGATGGTGGAGGCGACGATGACGGAAACGACGTCAACAAACATGACGACAATGTCGACGATGGTGAAGGCGATGTAGATGACAATGACGATAATGACTATGTCCATACTGCGGCATGGACACTTATTTTGGGAGACAGAGTCTCATATTCTGAGCGATGTGGACGACAAAACGTGATTCTAAGTTAGTGACGGGCAAAACAGACTATGTCTGTAATGTATATTATAAGACACAAGGGGATCACAAAGCTTCCTTTTTGTCTAAACTCACTTTTATCCCCATACTCGACTTAATGACGTCATATATTAGTGACGTCATCAAATTACATGACGTCACATAATGTGATTAGTTCTGTTTCGGCAGCGGTGTTGGCAGCACTAACATACCCTTTTTCCTGTGCTACTACCCACCACACGGGCCTCTAAATTGGCCAAAAAAGTTTCCACTAACACTTACGATATTCAGTTCTTAAACACTCGTACTATACTCTGTTTCAGTGGATCTCCTGAGAATTTTTTTTCGTCGCTGATAATCAGCGGTTCTTTACTTGGGAATAATATCGCACCGAAGAATAGTCTAGTGGTAGATTGTGGTAGAGGGAGAAGTGGCCGTGGGGAGATGAGAGGTCGGCCGCCGGGAGATGATACAGATGATGAAACATACATCAAGTATACATCACGATAAGTAGACATCCTGGGAAGTTGATAGTGATGTGAAATGAGGAATCCTGTGCAAAAATGTGCTAGTTGTCAACTTTCCATCTCTGTGCTGCTGCCAATAGCGGAACAGATGTCCCTAGATCTTGGCTGTCTGTCCACGCTCGGGGTCCATGACTTTTCGTCGCCGTCTTTTCGTCGCCGGACTTTTCGTCGCCGACTTTTCGTCGCCGGACATTTCGTCGCCGCGACTTTTCGTCGCCGGACGTTTCGTCGCCGCGACATTTCGTCCCCGCGACTTTTCGTCGCCG
>NC_134804.1:15054078-15082313 GCF_046742065.1 Oratosquilla oratoria | reverse complement strand
CAACTGCACTAGTTGCTTTAACAATCTTCAAGGACTGTATTCTTTAATCTGGAGAATACTTTCACTATTAGCAACTGAGAGAGGACAGAGGAAGTATTGTCATTCATGACTCTCAAAAAGAATATACACAGTGTATGCCAACTGATATATTTTTGCATAGTAATAGTATTGAACAACTATTGACTCCCACCGAAACTATAGTTTTTCGCCGTCGTCGTGAGGCGTCTTCAGGGTGAGGACTGCTTTTGTAGGATGCTTCCTGCTCTATTGAAGATCTTCCAACGAATAATGGACCGCTGGTTTGGATGGGGGCGGGCTTATAAGGCTCAGACCTGCCTAGCTCAGACGGAATACTGGCCTCTCGATTGGACTGAGAGGTGCAGTAGGGGATTTTGTCCGGGAGCCAGGGGGGTGGGATTTTGTGTGGGGGCCAAGGGGGGGGGATGTTGTCTGGACGCCAAGTGGGTGGGATTTTGTCCCTGGAAGCCCAAAGGGGGATTTGTCGAGCCAAAGTAGGATTTTGTCTAGGAGCCAAGAGGGTAGGATTTTTGTCTGGGATTCAAGAGGGTGGGATTATGTCTGGGAGTCAAGAGGGTGGGATTTTTGTCTGGGAGCCAGGAGGGTGGGATTTTGTCCGGGAGCCAAGGGGGGTGGGATTGTTGTTCTATTTTTGCAATTAATTATCACTTGCAATTACTATTATTATCGACTATTATTATTATTATTATTACTATTATTAATTTATTACTATTATTAATTATTATTATTAATTATTATTATAAAACTATTTTTGCTAATTATTATCACTTAACTAGCAATTACTATTATTATTGTTATTGTTATTATTATTTGGTCATCTTTACCCACTTGTAAGTCATTATCATTATTATCACCCATTTGCTTACAATGGTAACACGGAGAGGGTAGTGGGGTCCACCGCATGTATGTATAAAATGCCCATAGCTTGTTTGGTTACACCGATTCCTTTGAAAAAAGCAATACCTGCGAATTAGTCCGGAATAAACTGAAAACTAAGACTCCTGGTTGTTTTCCTACTCCACTTAATTCGTTCCATATATGTATATGTATTTATATATATAATAATATATATATCATATATATATATATATATACATATAAGATATGTATATATAAGATTTACAGTATATATGTAAATATATTATGTATTATGATATATATAACAGTCTATATATATATATTATACATTATATATATATATTATATATATATATTACAGTATTATTTATATATAAATATACAGTGAATTAATATATATATATATATATACAGTATATATATACAAGTAATATTAATGTAATACTATATATATGTGTATATATTATATAATATATACAGATATATATATTATAATATATAAATGTATATATATAATAATGTATATATATAACAGTATATATATACCATTATATATACAGTATATATTATAGACATATATATATATACATAGCATACATCTATATAATATATTATAGATATATATACATATATAATATAATAAAAATCATATAATATAAAAATATATATATATATAGATATATATATATCTATATTAACAGTTGATATATTTATATATATATAATATATATATATTACTATTTATATAATATATATAACATTACTGTAATATATATACAGTATAATAGTATATACTATATATATTTTATAAAATATATACTATATATATATATATATAATATACAGTATAATAATATAATATATATATATTTTTATATACATACAGTATATAATATATATATCATATAAATATATATAAATACCAGTAATATATAATTTAAATACATATATATTATATACATATGTATAAAATATATCCATAATATATATACATATGTATATATATAAATATTATATATTAATATACCTATATTATAATATAGACATATACACTATATATATAATATATTTTATATATATAAATAATATAAAAATACAATATATATATATTATATATTTTATATATATTGATATACAATATACTAGGATATATATATTATATATATATATATAGATATTTATTATAGATATTTAATATATATGTATATATATATATATTTATATATATACCGTATATATAATATGTAAATGATATAATATGTATATAAATATATATATATATATATATATAATAATATATTATATATATAATATTAGATTATACAATATAATATATATGTTTAATATGATATATATATATATCAGTATATATATATATATATTATAGTACTGTATATAGTATATATATATATATAAATAATATATATATATATATATATATATATATATATAGTAGTATATATATATAATATAATCGATATTAGTATACATATACAATATATATATGTATATTATATATACAATATATATACAGGTATATATATTATATATATATATCTATAATATATAATATATAATATATATACAGTATATATATATATAGTAAATATATATATAAATATTTATATAATAATTTATTTATATATATTATACAGTATCTTTTTATATATATATACAGTATAATATATACATATATATAATATAATATATATAAAAAAATATATATTATAATATAGATATCTTACAGTTATACCATATATATAAATATATATATATATAATATTATATATATATAAATTAATATATATAGTACAGTTTTACATTATATATAATATATATATATTATAATATATCAGTATATTAATTATTATATACGTTAGTTATATATATATATATAAATTTATTTATATATATATTTATAATGTATATATATAATATATATATATGTATATCTAATATGTAATATATATAATAATACATATACATATATATATATATACATATTATAATATATATATATAAATTACATACATATACCATAGGCTTTTTCCCCGACATGGGGTAGGTTGCCACAAAGGAAAAAAGGCATAGAGAAGAAACCACTCCCACTCATATCCATTTCCCATATATTCCACTCCCCTCCACACCCTCCTCCCTCCCTCTTTTTCTTGGCACCTCCTGGATGACGGTCATCCCTGCCATTCCTGTCCCACTGCCACTGGATTTAGAAGCAGTGTCGCAAGGGGTTGGGGGGGGAACACAGCACATCCACAGCAAGGCCCGCTTCATAAATTCGGGCACCCCCCCCCCCATCTTCCGTCCCCTCATGCAGAGAAAAAGGAGGAAGACGGGGAGAAATCCCTGCGTAAATTTATTTTCATACGAATATCTTTCCTCACACACCCCCATCCCCCCACCCACTCCCCCTCATACATCACATTGTCATCATCTATACACAACCCCTCTCCATTCACCCCTATCTTCTGTCCTCTCCCGTACCTTCCTCCACAGACATTCCCCTCATTATTTGTAATCCCCCTTTTCACCCCATTCTATCCTTCTCATCCTCAGGACGCCCCCTCAATATTCACTCCTTCCACCTCTTGCCTTCCCATTACTTCTTTTACTAAATCTTTCTTCACGCAATTATCCATGTTGTCCAAACCATCCCTAATATCCTTTCATCAACCCTATCTCCCAGTTCCCTTTCCACCCCCTGTTCTCCTCCTCACCTCCTCATTTCCTTACTCTATCCAGGCCTGTAGTACCACCCTATCATACTTCTCAGACATTTCATCTCGGACAAACATTCAAACTCCTTCTCTCTTCCCTCTCGCTCTCATGTTCCATGTTTCTTCTTTCCCGTACAATGCTGTTGGTACATATATATATATTTACAATATATATATACATATATTACATAAATAAAATATATATATAAAGAATTATCATATATATAATATATATTATATATATATTTATAATATATAACACACACAACACACCATATATAGAATCTTATATATATTATATATAAAGATATATATTAATAAATATACAATATAGTAGATACATATCTAACATGATATATACCACTTATAAACATATATAACATAATTATAATACACATGTATATGTATAAACACACACAAAACATATTAAGATATATAATATATTATACATATATATATATAATATATATATGTATAACATATATTATATACACACCAACATCTAGTAAATATAGAATTATATATAAATAATATACATACACAAATATATACCACACACACCACACACACTGACACAACCACACAACACACATTATTATATATATATATATATATACTAATATTATATATTATATAATAATAGTATTATATATATAGATATATATATATATATATAATTACATATACAACCTATGTAAACAGATAATATGTGTATGTAAAACACACATCGTGGATATTATTTAGTGTTTTTCCTGAATTAAGGGCAGACTATCCTATAGTTTAAGTTCAATAGATAGACACTGACCCTAAGAAGGATGGAGTATTGATCAATTGACACTTTCTTGAGGTCAGTGTTTGTTGCCCCCCCTCAGTTGCAGGAACAAGACAAAATTTATTTTATGTAATCTACGGCTCTATATTGGGGGGAAAAAAAGCAGTCTTTCATTTTCACTTTACTTACATAACAACTGCCCGTGCTTTTCTGGAATAAAAGGCACAAAGAAGCATCGTTGCCAAACGAAAAGGAGATTGGGGTACTGTATCATGGGTTCAACAGCTTTATACTCCCCCGCAGTCAGGTGGAAAGTGTGTCACCTCCTCACGTAAACAGTTGATAAAGTCTCGAGATAAGGTAAGAATACACCACAAATCAAAATTGATTGGAGGAAAGCATTCCAGCGAGGACAAAGCCGCAAAAAAAAAAAAAAAAAAAAAAAAAAAAAAAGAGAGAAAGAGAGAAAAAGTAACATTACAGCATATCGTTTCGTTTGTTTAATCCGACAAGAATCGTAAATCAACTCCTTACGTTGGTACATGCGATCACTTCGTCGAGGCGGGCGATGGCACGCGGTTTGATTTATGATTCAGTTAATCACTTTAGTGGGTTCCAGGACACACACATGCACATTGCGATGTATGGTTACCATGGATTTTCACGGACCCCTCTGACTATTACTGTAGTGATGCGCTTTACGAAATCTTCCTCTAGGTCAAATAATGAATCTCGATTGGCCGTTTGAGGCCCCCACTCAAGTCCCAGTTTGATCCTGAACTGTATTCAGTTTCTTTCCTATCAGTTAACATGAACTAATGACTGAGGAAAAAGTATGTTAGGATAGGTTATGTGGGTGGTATGGTATAAATATCAACCTAGCTTTTATATTTGAACTGTATATAATGAAAAATCTAACTCATCAAATCGCAGTATTTTGATGGAGAGGCTTCGGGCTGCCGAGTAAAGGTCACGTTTCGACCCAACTGAGTCTCCAGGGTGCCAGTCGCTTGAAATTGTTCGCACGGTGTGGATACAATGTATTCCCTTGCGCTTTGTGACTGGAAATAGAGCTGTAAAGTTCATAGTCCCCAAAGGTTATAAGTTTAGAACTTATAAAAATAAACAAAAAAAGACGTCTCTTACTAGCCCTCAATTTCCAAGATAGGTCGTTTTTTGAGTGACACCGCGGGTCAAAAATAAATGTGAAACAATAAAAATAAAAAATATCTTTCCTCTAGATCCGTGGTCCAAATCCCAGACAATTCGTCCGTAATTTGGACGTCGTTGTATGATATCAAATTCCAGGCCTATTGTTAAAAGAGGTTTGCACAATAGCTCTGTAGATACCGTATTGAACTCATGAGACAGGTGGTCGTGAGTTTCGAGTCCCCGGAGTCAGCTGCGGTCTGGCTGGGGGAATTGGCGCTTCCGACAGGCTTGGCAGGCCAGGGAGGTGATCCGCAACGTCAGCTCACCCCCCGAAAAAAATTAATGATAATAATACAATATACATATAACATAACACATAAATATATAAATAAATAAATAAATAAAAATAAATAATAAATAAATAAATAAATAAATAAATTATATAAATAAACATATAAATAAATATAATAAATATATAAATAGAATTAAATAGAATAGATAGTAAATAAACAAATAAATAAATACAATAAATAAATAAGATAGCGGAAGTGCCGCAAATGAAAGACCGATGCCCTACCAAGGGTTTCTCAACTATTTCCAAATGCGTAAAAAGATGGGCGAAGTTATCTAATATGGGCTTTTGGAATCCAGGTCATGAGGAATTGTTAGTAACCCCCCCCCCCCAAAAACCTATCTAACAAGAGGCAGCGGTTCTCCCCGTGACATCACTGCTGGGACGCGAGTCAGTGCCCAGAAGGGTATGTTAGTCGTAAATTACAATCAATGGATGAAATTCAGTATGGGATACAAGTCCCAAGCTAGATCTTGCCGCAGTTCTGCAATCAAAGAATGTGTAAACTTTAAGTCCACTGTTTTACTTATGATTACAGTGATGGTCAAAAATCAAGAATGAAATGTTTGTGTATTAAGATAATATGCCTGTGTAAGGTTTAGTTTCAGAAAAATAGCAAACTTCTGTATAAATTATCGTAAAAATACATTAGCACCAAAGACCATAGAGAAAAAATTACTTAAATTGCCAAAGTGCAGTCGATATATATATATGTATATATTATATTTACCAATATATACAAGGCTTTTTTCCCCCTTCCCTTCCAAGGGAGGTAGCCAGCCAAAAAGGGGAAAAGGCATTAAAAAACCACTCCCACATTTCATCCCTAAATACACTCCACACCCCTCCCACCATTCCTCTCATCTGTGCACTCCTGGAGGACGGGTCATCCCTGCACCCTTGCCTCACCGCCCTGGGGTCAAGAAGCAGTGTCGCTAGAACCAGTTCAGCCTAAATAACACTCTCACCCCCTCCCACCCGCCTCTCTTCTGTGCACCTCCTGGATGACTCATCCCGAGCAACCACTCCCACGCCCTGTCAGAAGCATGTCCAAGTCTTCAGGTATCACAGCAAGCCGCTTCATTATACATACTAGACATAATAAAGACATATATGTATGTATATTATATAAAATATAAATATATATATATATATAAATATTATACATATATATATTATATATATATATATATTTATATATATTATATATATAATATATATTATATAGATACGTACGAAAAAAAAGGCTGGAAAAAAGCTGGAAGTCCGGGGACCATAATGGTGGAAAACGTAGAAAACACCAAACTCAGGAGTATGGTAATTTATTATTCCCGACGTTTCCGAGTCCTTGTTCCGGGGACTCGTCCTCAGGGGATACAATGGGATTACAGTGAAAATTACATGATTCTTAATATACTAATAGCTAACTATGACTCCGCCGGGGGGACGCGGTAAGTCCTGTCATGGGGGGGGAGGAGAGAAGGCAGTCGCTATATCTGGTTCACGCGAGAGTGTCATGGTTGTGGAGGGGAGAAGGTTGAGAGAAATACGCTTGACCTGGGTCATGCGAGCGAACCTGGTGCAACAAGTTGATGAGGTGGTGGAGGAGAGGAGAAGGTAGGCGCTGTGACCATGGGTCAAGCGGGAGGTGTGTCATGGTCACGCGCAGCGCCCTACCTTTCTCCCCTCCACCACCCACCACCTCACTACTCTCGCTAGACCAGGTCTCGCTTGACCCCAAAGTTATTTCACACGCGCCTACCTTCTCCCCTCCCACCCCATACACTCTCGCGTGAACCAGATCAGATCCATAGCGCCTGCCTTCTCCCCCCCCCCCATGACGGTTTACCGCTATTATTTATAGTTAAGAACATGTAATTCACTGTATCCCATTGTACCTGAGGACGAGTCCGGACAGGACTCGAAATCGGGAATAAATTACCTACTACTGGTGTTTTCTACGTTTCCACATATATATATATACATATACTATAATATATATACATATACATAACATACATATATATATATATATATAAACAATATATATTACATATACATATACATATACACACACACACACACACTTAATATATAAATATAGTATAATAATATATAATATATATATATATATAAATATGTATATATATATATATATATGTATATATACATATACATTACATATAAATTACACACACACACACACATATATATTTTATATATATAATATATATAATACTGATGACCCACTTTCGGAAGAAGAATAGAAATATAGAGATCTGTATATTTCGATGATACTGTATCCTTAAGAGGATCACAGTAAGTGATCGAAATATACAGATCACTCTCTCTCTCTCTCTCTCTCTATATATATATATAAAATAATATATATATATAAATACATATACATATATATATATATAAATATATATAATATGCATACATATATATCTACTACAGAGTGACTGCATACTGTATGGGAATATTCTATTTTTGTTTTATAAACGTGTTATTAAACCTAATTTAAGTGACTCCAGAGTTCTATGTTGGCTGTCAACGATTTTCCTTAGTTGACAACCACCTGTCGAACCGTATAACTCTTAGTGAGATCCCAGGTCTCTGTGTATGTCAGCCGGGTAAGGAGAGGCTTTGCTTCCTGCTCACTGCGCAGCTCCTCCACTTACCACCTCGTGATGTTACTAGAAACCATTAGAACTGATACTTTAGATATACTAGTCATCCAGTTGTTTATCATTCTTAATATCCACTGTGTGTGTTTTTGTGTGTGTTTGTGTGTGTGTGTGTGGTTGTGTGTGTGTGTGTGTGTGTGTGTGTGTGTGTGTGTGTGGGGTGTGTGTTTGGGTGTGTGTGTGTTGATGTGTGTGTGTGTGTGTGTGTGTGTGTGTGTGTGTGTGTGTGTGTGTGTGTGTGTGTGATTCACCATGGTCTTGGATCACGTGTTGGACTCGTTATCGGCAGCTATACCCTCGCGGAAAAGAGCTCAAAGCTCATATATTACCGATCTATGGGTAATACTGTGACGTTACACGTACACACACACACACCCAACTCCCCGCCCACGAGAGTTGGAGTATCGACTTGCAGCGCAGCAATACTGAAATTATTCCATCCCTGGGCAAAATTCGAACTTCTCTGATAGATCAATGAGATAATTTTCCTGTGTTGCCCTTACAGACAGATATGAGCATTGGTGGAAGTAGAGTCGCGTCGAATGTGTAATTAGATTCGCTGCTAAACATCAAATCGTCTCCAAGGAGAAACACGAAATAGACTTATCTTATGTTTTATGTCCCTTTTCTAGATTTATTCTAACAAATAATTTAAAACATTTAGTTACTTTACAAATTTCTGCTATTTTTGACTTTTTTATTATTATTTCCTGTACAAATATACATCAAATATACATCTTCAAAGTTTAAGAAACTAATTGAGGAATGTATATAAATTTAGCCATGCTTTCCATGTACAGACTTTAGAACTTTTGCACACTGCTTAGAGCTATGAGCATTTGGTAGGTCCACGTGTCAGAATAGTAAACCCAACATCTATTTAACCCAATATTAACCTAACCGAGATAGAGCCATAACCCTTACATGGTGTGGTGAGTTTACTCAGCTGAATAAAATCGAACAGCGGTAGCTATAACATCTAAGAACGTACTATCTTAACACAAGACACACGCCCGAATGCACTTAACATCTCGAACGTTGTGAAAAGACCAACACTTTATGTAAACTCGTTTCTCTCACAACAGACCCCCCTGCTGGACCACCGCGCTTAACGGCCCCCCCGCTGGATTCGGTCCGCGTCGGACAGCACCTTAACCTGAACTGCTCCGTGCCTCCTTCCAATCCACCTGCATCCATAAGGTGGTTCATCAACGGGCACCATGTGAGTAGCGATATTAGAGCACCTCTCAGTGAACGGGAAGGGGAAAGTCTAAAGGGGCATTTAGACGGTCAAACGGTTTGACAAACCCGGTTTGGCAAACAAGTGTTTGAAGTGATGTTTGACCGTGTGGATAGGGTATTTGGTTGTCAAACACGTTCGACAAACGTGTTTGACGACCAAATACCCCACTCACACGGTCAAACATCACTTCAAACACTTGCCTGACAAACCGGGTTTGTCAAACTGTTCGACCGTGTAAATGGCCCTTAAGACGTGGTAGGAATGAGGAGTAATCAAACATTCCACTCTCCTAGAGAAACACCTCTTTGTTTTTCTTTTTATAGAGTAGTTTCATTGTTATATTGTCCTCTCGAGAGTCTTTTTGCTCATTTGTTGATCTATTTCCTGTTGTATCTTTTTCTATTGGTTCTCTGAGGGTTAAAAGATTATATCAAATTATCCAGACTGACCTTTTGCTTTCTATTGTACGTGGCACCTTTAAATCTTATATTCTGGCCAACGCCAGGCGATTTTATTAAGCTTAGAAGAACCACTGGGTAGTATAGGGTTAATATGTGAAAAGCCCTTCTTGGCTCCTTACTCTTAGATCTAAGTTTCATTTTTGCTTTAGTTTGAGTAAATATGTTAGACCCCTTTTGGAACCATAGGAACCTGCCCATTACAAGATCTCTTGTCTTCTTTGGCCGTAACCGAATTGATCTGGAAAAAAAAAAAAAAACTTCGCCGTGTTCAAGGGGTGAAACGTTGGAAGAACTGTTTTCTGTGCCATCGAACACCCTGTTCGACGTTTATACAGCTTGTTTCTCATGCGAACAACGTGTGTGTCACGGACACAGCTTCTAGGTCACGGGCACGACATTACGTCACGAATGCACTTTTCGCCGTGACTTGTCCGTCGCGAATTAATTTGTGTTTCATGAGAGTGACACGCAGAGAGAATGCATACTCGGTTGTGACAGACTTTGAGAGCGACGCAGACCTTATGATAACCTGTCTATCTGCTTGTCTGTCTGTCACAGGAATTTAATGTTGTTTGTCATAGAGACCAAATGGAGACGGACGCGTTTCTCTGCAACACATATGCATCCTTGTCACTATAATTTGCTCACTTTAACCCTTTGCTGCCGTGGCTTTCCTTAATCTGAATAAAAGCGCCTGGTAACAGACAGAATAAAACTTAATGAGTCAAAATAACCATTAAGATTAGTCATGTCTCGTCTCACTAAGCCTTTCGTTCATGGTATAGTAACCGGCAAGTGCAATTATGTTTAAGTTAGCTTAATTTGTGCAAGTGTCGATAACCGTAGTTATAGGAATAATATGAAGTCTTTATAACAAAACGAAAGTTTCAACAGTTTATTTTCCATCAATAAAACATAAATACATAAACCAACGGATTTTTCCTCCTAAAAAGGGAGGTAGCCAAACAACAAAGGCATAAAATCCATTCCCATCCATTCCATCCCCACATATTCCATTCCCATCACTCCCATCACTCCCTTCCCTCCCTCCTATCTTGGCTCCTCCTGGATGACGGATCATCCCCGCATCAGAAGCAGTGCACCAAGACACAGCATATCCAGAGCAAGGGCGCTTTATTTAATCGGTGATCCCTCTCTTCTTCCCCTCATGCAGATAAAGAGAGGACGGGGAGAAATCCCTTCAGTCTGCGTCAAAATATCACGCACAAATACTCCCTCACCCCCATCCCCCATCCCCCATCCCCCACCCACTACCTTTTATGCATCATACCATCATCCATACACAACAATTCTCCATTCACCACTATCTTCTGGCTTCTACCTTCCTTCCTCAACAGACATTCCCTTATTTCCCAATGCCCCTTTTACCCCATCCATCCATCTCATCCTCGGTCACCCTTTATGTGCACACTCTCCACCTCTGCCTTCCACATCTTTTTTAGTAAACTTTCTTCGCTCATTCTTTCAATGTGTCCAAACCACCCCAGTACTCTTTCATCAACCCTCTCTCTCAACTCCATTTTCACCCCCGTTTTCCTCCTCACCTTCTCGTTTCTCACTCTATCCAGTCTAGTAATCCCTATCTTACTTCTTAGTCACCTCTTATCAAACACATTCAAACTCCTCCTATCTTCCTCTTTTATGTTCCACGTGTCTGCCCGTACAGTGCTGTCGGCACAATTACTCATTCATACAATCTCCTTTTAGCATCCATTTCCAAATATCTATTTCTCATTACATTTTTAACCACCCAAGGCATTTACTTCCTTCTCTCAATCTACGTTCTACCCTCACCTCCACTCCTCCCTTTCCTGCCATATTTACACCCAAGTGTCTAAAACTATCCACTTCCTCCAGTCTCTCTCCTATAATACTCAATTCCAATTTGCTGGCACATTCTCCCCTTGTACATCTCATAACCTTACTTTTACCCACATTTATCTTCAACTTTCTTCTTTCGCACACCTTCACAAACTCTGTCACTAACTTCCTTAATCCCTCCTCTGATTCTGCCGCAAGCGCAGTGTCGTCAGCAAACAACAACTGGCGTATTTCCCACTTTTCTCCATTTTCTTTAACCATCTCCAATCCTCGGCCCATTACCTCTTATACCACCCCATCCATGTATAAATTGAACAGCCAAGGTGACATAACACATTCCTGGCGAAGCCTCACCTTTACTTTAAACCACTCACTCTCTCAATTTCTAATTCTAACACAAGCTCTACTACTCTCATAAAAACACTTGACTGCTCTTTACAGCTTTCCTCCTATCCCATATATCTGAAAAACCTGCCACAGCACCTTCCCGTCTACCCTGTCATAAGCATTTTCCAAATCCATGAAGACCCAAAAACATCTTTAGCTTTTCCTAGAGCTCTCTCACATATCTACCTTACTACAAAAATCTGATCCACACAACCCCTACCTGTCCTAAATTCACACCGTTCCTCACCAATTACTCTCTCTGTCCCTCTCCTAATCCTCTCAATTAAAACCCTCCCATAAGCCTTCCCAACTACACCTAAGAAACTGATCCCTCTGAAACTACTACACTCACACTTGTCCCCTATTCCTTTGTAAAGCGGAACTATACAGTCACTCCTCCAATCCTCCGACATTCTACCCTCTTTTAAACAAACATTAAATAACCTCACCAGCCAGTCCACCGTCACTGTACCTTACCTGCTCTTATCATTTTAATAAGTGCTTTTACCTTAAGTTTCTTTATTTCTCCTCCATTTTTCTCGTTCATTACTGTCATTTCCTTAGCGCTTCCCACTGCAACTACCTTTCCCTCCCTATCCTCCCTCACATTTAGCAACTCCCTAACATACTCTTCCCATCTTCCTCTAACTGCCTTCTCTTCCATTATCATTACTCCATCTTCACCTTTTACCTTGTCTTCTCTACTTGATTCGCCTCCTCTTCCTCTCTTAATTTCTTTCTAAAACATCTTTTTTATTACTTTCAAAATTTTCTGTCACATTCCTACCCCATTTCACATCGGCTCTCCTCTTTGCCTCCTTTATCTTAAGCTTTACTTCTCTTCTCTTTTCTTTGCACCTCTCATATGATTCTTTCGTTCTGTTTTGTAACCAATCTGTGAATGCTTGCTTCTTCTCTTCTACATTCTTCTTTGGTTCCTCATCCCACCACTCGCTACCCTTCCCTCTGTTTCCTCCCGTCCTCCTTGTTCCACACACCGATTTTCTAATAAATAAAGAAAAAAAGAAAAGAAAAAAGTCACTGGAAATCAAGACACGACTGACTTGGCCAAATACACTTCAGCAGCTCTGACAAATTACGACTTCTCACTTCTGTCTTCCAACCACTCACGACTCCTTCATTGGGCTTTGCTTTATGGCTCGTTCACAGCCGAAGCTGCGTCTACACGCAAAGAGGTCAACAAATACCACAATCTAAACCTAGATGCGACCCATTTCGTCACAGATTTTGATTTACTCGTAGTTATTTTGCCTTAGCTAACACCTGATGATTTTATTTCGTTTTGAGAAATATCTTAGTCTAAATGGGCTACAAACTTCTTCAATTTGAACCAGTGACTATTCAACCTCTCTATGTGTGTGCTGTTTTCCAGTAGCTAAATGATATTGCATATCGTTTGCCAAAAACGATTACAGACAACAAAAGGATAACCATTTCATTCTGAATGACAAAAAAAAAAAAATCTACTCAGCTCAGGACCTCAGAGGATCAAGATTTTTCTCAATTAATCTTATGGATTAGTAGACACTTTAATCATTCTTTTTTGGCTAAGGCTACACTATTAAATTCAAACTAGAGAAGTCTTTGGACCCCACAGGGGCAAGAAGATACAAGAATATACAAATACACGGCAACAAACGAGCGTATTCGCACTCAAACGTACTACTGACACCAGCGGTGTAACCATAAAACAAATCTACAGATCTATAGTACCACAAGTGGAAATGGATTCACTAGAACACTCCAAGCACGAACTACTGCGATGGACGCGATAGCATTTTGATTATTGCTACCTAAAGAAAAGACTCTTTAATCTCTTTCCATACTCGAGTGCACAAGAAAAGAGTCAAGGACGTTAAAATGAACAGATAAATAAACAGATATATAATAAGATGAGGATAAGAGAGATTGAAATTATATACCTATAACGGGAGCAACTTTCTAGAATTGTATATATAGGAATGTGCACAGTACAAATCTCCCTATAAATGTGGATATACATCTGTGTTCTTGCATACAACGACAACCATTTATATAAAAGTTACTGTATTTATTGTGTGGTTATGTAAGGATTCTATTGATATTAATTTTCTGTGCTGATATCGATGTGTTATATTGATAAGATTTATTATGATTTCTATTTCTTGGGTCGAGAGCACCTTGGTCTCCCGTTGCAGCTATATATATGCAGGTGACTTTTTTCTCTAAACCTTTCGTAGAATTGGTGAACTCTATGTCAAAGAAAAAGTATTTGTTTGTTAAGGTTTATTTCAATGTAACCAGAATCACGTGATACAGTCAAAAAGTTTGTATAACTTTGCATAACTTGCGTAACTCTATTTACCATTATACAAGGACTTATTCTTCATGAATCAACAACTTCGAGCAGCAGTATAAAAGGAGTCTCTGATGTCCTGGAACATAATTTGCTTATGTTCAGGTAGTCATCCATCAGATTTTTTTTGTATTCTCCATATTGTAGGGTAGTCTCAAGTGCAAACCATGATTATTTTTATTTTATTATGAAATTGTATGATTTCATTTATAGTTGTTTCTACTGACATTCCCTTATTAGGTTTTTTTTTTTTTTTTTTTTTTTTTTTTTTCTTTCCGAGACTCTTAGAGGAGTCAAAACTGATATAAAAATTCTCTGGCCAAAGGCTGTATCTTCACGTAGGGGCCTGTTTGGGATTTTTTTTTTCTTTTAATAATCTATTTCCCAAAATGTCTGTGAAATTCAACAAATCTACCACATGCACCTTTTTCTTTGGTTGAAAATTGGCTACAGTGAGCTAGTACCCGGGAAGCCGCTTATCCCTCGATCCATACATAGATATACAGTTATGACTGTGCTTTCTTCCCTCCTTTCAAAGCAGGTTCCCCAGTTTGTATTTCTTTGAAGATATACTTTCACCTCCCTTACTGTCACCACCACTGTCAGACCTCTTCCTCTATTCTGTTAGTAGTCACTTAATTTCCCCTCACGTCTTTTCTTATAAGTTTTCCAGTCCTTTTTAAGCAGTAGGCCCCATGCCTAGTTTCCTTTAGTCTCACTAGTTTCCAAGTTCATTAGGCCCCATGCCTAGTTCTTGTCATGTACTTCAAATCAGTCCTGGGGTAAAGAAATTGGTACTTTTCTTCTTTCACTGTAATTTCACAGTCTTGGTACACTCAGGATCTCTCTCTCTCGTCTGCTCACACCGTCCCTCGAGATCCCCGTATCCTACGCTAAGCTACCTTCGTCTGACGTCACTAATTTTTCTAATCCAATCTTCTCAAATAAATGTCATTCCTTATGGGCGTGACTTTGAATTCATGCACCAATAGTTTTTCCTCCTCCACCTTTTCTCCAATCCGGAAAGCCGTAATAATGTCACTAGCAATATCGTTTACCTCAGCTTAGTCAAACGAAAAATAACTTTGCGCTTACAGAGTTTTGATTACATCAGCGATTATAAAACAATCACCACCGTCGGTGTGTTTACATAGACATAACGTCGCCTTCAATGTTATCAAACAGTAGGCGTCGAGTCTGGACTTGTTCCAATACCCTAGTGTTTCCTAACCTTATTAGCATTCGCTACCGGCCTCTTACATATACTATAAACCCTTTGCACCCTCCACCTCCTTCTTCCCCATTATTTTTCTTTTCACTTGTCCCTCCTTCTCTCCTCTCCCTCTCTCTCTCTCTCTCTCTTCATTCTCTCTCCTCCCTTCCCTCTCCCTCTCTCTCTTCTCCCCTTCTCCCTCACCGAATGGTGTCAGATCATGAACGGCAGGTGGGGCGAAACCTAAATGCGAGAGTAATGAAATCAGGAATAGAGATGCTGAGAAGGGTAACGCACGCGATGAGTCGATTCGCGTGTGAGGCAAGGGAATGACTGGACGGCGGTAATATAGAAATCATCTTACTCTCCAATATTACTCATTCTGCCTCCTTATTCATGCTACGGCTGGTGCAGAGTTGCTAATGCCAGGATTTACGAAAGATATTGTGCCTATGGACGGGAGAAGCACAGGGCAGAGTTACGAAAACGCAGCGAGGAAATGCTCAATTACACGCGGATCAGAGCCAATGTGAAGTGACCAGTCATCGTTAAATCCTGACAGCAGATTTCGCCCCACGTGACTCGGCTAAACAGGTCATCTCTTTGAAGAAATGCGGCCAATTATGGCGCTCACGTTAGCTCCTTCAACATGGCGAAGACCTCCCAGCTAATTAGAATAGTCTGGGGTGACCCGGAATATAATCTATAGAGCACGTTATCGCTGGGAAATGAATCGATGTAGCCTTAGCCCCTTCGCTACACTGGTGTTCCCTCGCCTGAATGGAATTGTCCGTCGTTAGCTGGAATAAAATCTGTAGAATACGTCATCATAAAAAGGAGGCTAAAAGCAAATGTCTTTCTTGGTGTTTTGAGAGAAGAGGAGGAGGGGGAGAATGAACAGGAGGAAAAGAAGAAAAAGGACAAGGAGGAAGAGGAGGAAGAAGTGGATGAGGAGAAGTTAGAGGAGGAGGAGGGATAGAAAGAAGAAGAAAAAAGAAGGATATGTAAAAAAGAAAAAGTAGACAGAAAGGAAAATGGGTAGAGAAAGAATGAGGGGGGAGGGAGGAAGAGGAGGAGAGGAGGAGGCTTCTGACCCAGAGACATGCTTATTTTATCACCGACAACCAGCGCTTCTAGCCTTAGGGATGATATCGTGCCTAAGAGGTGGAGTAACATTGAGGCGGTAAAGGAGAGATTTAAGGCGAATACCAGAAAGGAGCGGCAATAGAAGTTTAAAGTAATTAGATTCTTCTTTGAGGTAAGATTAGTCTTCAATCATAAAGGAATGCTGCGTGACTTTGTTTCATGGAGCGTGTCAATAACGTCCCTAAGTACAGATTGCATGAAAGTTAGGCAGTCATGCGGGCCGATTCAGAGAGAGGGAAATAAGAGAGAGAAGGGGTGAATTGTTGGTATACATAGAAGAGGAAGTTAAGGCCGTACTTTTAAAACCTTTCGGGAGCCTTAACAAACACCTTCCACCATTAGAAAGTCGAATTTCACTACTTCATTGGCTATAATCATGAGAATTAGATTATATAGATAAATCAGTAACTCGGATAAAGTTAATTGAGAAACCAAGTAAGATTCTCTTTTCTAAGAGTAGAGGATGTATGCCAGGGCTAGTGGAAGGTTTAAAAGTATGACCCTTAGTCTTCACCTAACCTAACCTAACCTGACCTGACCTAACCTAACCTAATCTATACCAGCCTAACCTAATCTATACCAGCCTAACCTAACTTAACCTAACCTAACCTAACCCAATCAAACCTAACCTAACCTATCCCAGCCTAACTTAACTTAACTTAACCCAACCCAACCCAACCCAACCCAACCAACCAAACCTAACTTAACCCAACCCAACCCAACCCAACCCAACCCAACCTGACCTAACCTAACCTATCCCAACCTAACCTATCCCAGCCTAACCTAACTTAACCCAACCCAACCTAACCTAACATATTCCAGCCTAACCAAACTTAACCTAACCTAACCTAACCCAACCTAACTTAACCTAACCTATTCCAGCCTAACCTAACTTAACCCAACCCAACCCAACCCAACCCAACCCAGCCTAACCTAACCTAACCTAACCTAAACTAACCTAACCTAAACTAACCTAACCTAAACTAACCTAGCCTAACCTACCTTGTCTCTCACCATTCGTGTTTCACGCAATTCAAGCAGTATTGGAACGTCCTCAGAATACAGGTTCTCTCGTGCTCAGAACATTGAATCATTAATCCGACTCTTCAAGTACTGAACTGGCCTGACGCCTCTTAAAGTCTTCTTTTTTCACCGCAAGGTGAGAGCGATTAACGTACCAGCCAACACCTTTCAACCTGCAGTCGGCGTAAGAAAGATCAGATGCCTGTGAAGGCTTCTGTATCAGACAACTCTTGCTAGAAAACCTTTAAAAGGAATAGAGTTCTTGTCCCCGTGTCCAACGCATCAGCCGGCTATCGACACAGCAAAACAATAGAGGCGCCTAGACCTGGGCTTTACCTTTGGCTCTACTTTGCAGATCTGTGTCAAGCAGATTGATAAATGTCACCTTATGTTATTGTAATGTCGTACCTGATGTTTTGATACCTATCGCCATTACAGACGTCACTGTAATAAGTATCAACCCGTTTCATTTGTGCATCGACATTTTGTGTCGAAGGATAATTTTCATTCAGCCGAGGGAAGTCTTTCACGCTCACAGGGGCTCAACGTCCATTGATGGCGTGACTGCTGTCATCATCACGTTCATAAAAAAAAACTTTTCTGTTCTTGACACTCATCAACGGCCTTCGAATCTCTCCAACTCAAACAATACTGACGAAGGAGGTGGAAGCAAATGAAGGGAAAGCAAAGGAGAACAAGTAATGAGGCATAGGAAAAGAGAGACAGAAGAAAGAAAAGAGAGAGAGAGAGAGAGAGAGAGAGAGAGAGAGAGAGAGAGAGAGAGAGAGAGAGAGAGAGAGAGAGAGAGAGAGAGAGAGAGAGATGGTGAGAGAAAGGAAGAGAGAGGGAAAGGGAGGAAGAGAGAGAAGAGAGAGAAGAGAGAGAGAAGAGAGAGAGAGAGAGAGAGAGAGAGAGAGAGAGAAGGAGAGAAAGACAAAAGAGAGAGAGAGAGAGAGAGAGAGAGAGAGAAAGAGAAAAGAGATAGAAGAGAGAGAGAGAAATGAGAAAGAAGAGACAGAGAGAGAGCGAGAGAGAGGAAGAAAAGAGAGAAAGAGAAAGAGAGAGAGGAAGAAAAGAGAGAAAGAGAGAGAAAGAGAGAGGGTGAGAGACAGAGGAGGATAAGAGAGAAAGAGAGAGAGAGAGAGAGAGAGAAAGAGAGAGAGAGAGGAGAGAGAGAAAGAGAGTGAAGAGACGGGAAAGAGAGAAGAGAGAGAGAGAGAGAGAGAGAGAAGAGAGGAGAGGAGAGAGAGAAGAGAGAGAGGAGAGAGAAGAGAGAGACGGAGAAAGAGAGAAGAGAGAGAGAGAGAGAGAGAGAGAGAGAGAGAGAGAGAGAAGAGAGAGAGAAAGAGAGAGGAGAGAGAGAGAGAGAGAGAGACGAAGAAGAGAGAGAGAGAGAGAGAGAGACGAGAGAGAGAGAGAGAGAGAGAGAGAGAGAGAGAGAGAGAGAGAGAGAGAGAGAGAGAGAGAAGATAGAAAAAAAGAGAGAGAGAGAGAGGGGGGGGTAAAAATAAAGAAAAAGAAAACGAGTGATAGGAAGAGAGAAAGAGAGTAGACAAAAGAAACAAAGAAAAAGAAAATGAGTGATAGATAAAGAGAGAGAAAGAGAAGAGACAAAAGAAAAATAATAATAGGAAGCGAGGGTGTGGAAAATGGTAAATGTCTTGGGAGGAAACAAGAAAAACCTGTGAGTCTCGAGACAATCAAGAAAAAATAAAGGAATATGGAAGAAAAAATTTGCAATAAAGAAGCATGAGGATGGGTAGAGAAACGAAGGAAAGAGGTAATGAAGAGAGGAAGGGAAGGGGAGGGAGAGAAAGGCAAGGTAAGAAAAAGAAAGAGAAGGTGAAGACAACTGTGGAAAGGGACAAAATCAAGACGATGATCCACCACACACACCCACCAGACTCTGAGGATCACAAAGCGAAGGAGTAGGTTGCCGGCGATTCCCGAAATTCTTGAACTCGAGGAAAGGACTGTGACCCTTCTTTGCCCATAGGAGGAGAAGAAGGAAGAAAGACGAGAGGAAGAAGAGGAAGAAGAAAAGAAGAAGAAAAAAGGAAGAGGAGGAGAGGAGGAGTAGAGTCGGAGAGGAGGGAGAGAGAAAGAGAAAGATGAAATTGAATGACAAATGCTGTTTAAGGGCTCCGTGAGCTTGAGGAGGAAGCTTAGAGGAAGTGAGATGGAGAAGACAAGAAGTAAAATTGAGGACACAGCGGAAGGAAAGGAGAGGGCGAAGAAGGTTTTTGACGAGTGCATCAGAGGTCTATCAAGCCAAGCGGGGGACGGCAGAATATATTTCTGTTTTCCAACCCTCATACTGGGAAATAACAAGATTATGCGGTATTTGGAAGGATCAAGAATCAAAGTATATAAGAAGTAATGAGGAAGAGGTGTCAGGTGGTGCCGAAAAAGAAGTGATGGAAACGAAAGCCACAAGAAAGGAAGACGATTTTGAGTGAGGAAAGAGGATGAAAAAAACCACTAACTTCTAAAGTCAATGAGGAGACATAAAGGAAAAGAAGAGGAAAGGAAACAAAAAAAGAGGAAAGCAGAAAGAGAGAGAGAAGAGAGAGGAGAGCGAGGAGAGAGACAGATGTTCAGAGAGAGAGCTGGGAGAGAGAGTGAAAGATAAAGAGAGAATGAGAGAGAGAAATAGAGAGAGAAGAAGAAGTAGAGAAAGAGCGGAGCACAGATGAGAGAAAGATTGAGAGAAAGAGGTAAAGAGACGAAAATAAAAACGAAAGCAAAAGAGAGAGATGGAATAGATAATTATATAGATAGAGAGTAAGATAGATAGATTATAGAAAATGGACTAGATGGATAGATAGATAGTAGAGAGGTAGAATAGATAGATTAGAATAGATCATAAGAATAATATAGATAGATAGATAGATAGATGAATATATAGAGTAGAGAAAAACCAACAATAGAGAGAGAGAGAAGAGAAAGTGAAAAAAAAGGAGAAGAGAGAAAAAGAGGAGAGAGAGATTGTAGGAGGGAGGGAGAGAGAGATAAGAAAGAGAAAGAGAGAGAGGAGAGAGGAGGAGTGAGGGGTGGGAGAAAAAAGATGAAGACAGAGTAGCGAGAGAGCCAGAGACGGAAGAGAGGGAAGAGAGATAAGAAGAAGGAAGGAGGTAGAAATGTGTTAAATATATTGATACTTATTCATATAAATTGTTATATTATTTTCTGAGCAGATGCGTAAAAATTGGAGTAAAAACACAGAAGTCTTAGTCTCTGATTTTAATTCCTAACTAGTTTTCATCAACAGGAATGTTATTTTTTTATATTAAGCATACCTTGCGAAACTAGTCAGGAATAACAACTCAGATTTAAATACTCCCCTGTGTTTCCTATTCCCACTATACTCATATAATAATATATATAATATATATATATATATATATTATCTATATATATATATATGTGTGTGTAGGTGTGTGTGTGTGTATGTGTGTGTGTGTGTGTGTGTGTGTGTGTGTGTGTGTGTGTGGTGTATCAACAACTGAATGGGTCTCAGTGGAGTAGTGATACATTTTTTATCAACCACACAGCACTTGTAATCAGTTCTGCATGTTGAGCCTCCATCGGTCCCTCTCGATGTTGATCGGCTTAGAATTAAAGTGCATTATGGTTCAAATTATATATATGTATATATATATATATATAATGATATATATTTTTATATATATATATACTAATAATAATATATAATATATTAAATACGAGTACAGTAATATATTATATATAATATATATAGAATTTAGATATATATAGAATTTCATATATATATATATATATATATTGCTTTGTTAAGTCTACAAAGTAGTGGTAGCCATGTGGTTCCAAGCTTGTAAGAAGTACTCTCCAAATTTCTAATGATAGGAGAGAGTGAGGTTGGAGGTCAGGGTATTGATAGAACACCCAAATTCATGTTGGTTTTACTCCTAGACGTCCTTTCGACCCAATTAGAGGCTCATTCTTCAATTTACATTACACACATTGATATAAGAAACAGGAATGGACATATGAGGTGTGGCGGGGTGATTTTGTACCCCCCGCGAAGAAAACCCGGGACAGGAAGTCGACGTAGCTACCCCACCAGACCCAACGGGTTTCCCCGTAGGTTGCTGGGTTTAAGGTTTCCTCATTGATGGGGAGTAAATTTTTAATGGTTGTAGCGGGGATATTGATGGCGGGGGATTTTAGTATCCAGGACGAATAAAAATTGATTCTGCCAATCCTTAATCTCCTTCTGTCTTAGTTCTCGATACATGTATCGTTGTTTGTGTTTCTAGTTGTTGCCTTGGTGACGGGTGTGTCCATCGGTGTATTACTGGTGTGGACGGCGTATGGCCTCCGTCCTGTAAATGTGACTTCATTCTTTTTTGACAAGGTGGTTGTGGTTGAACCTATATACTGTGAAACTGAGGCAAGACTGCAGTCACCAAAGTTGCAATTGAAATTGGTTTAATATGAGATTCACCTCTTTGTAAAGGCTCTTGTTCTGTGGGAGGGGCTTTTATTTTTCAATGATGCGAGGCTTGATGTTCTTTGTTTGTTTTGTAAAAAAAATAAATCATGAGCTTTCACGCTAAGCATTGGGGTCTGTAGGGATGACATGTGTGGCTGATGATTCTTTTTTCTATAGCCTTTTCCGTCTTCTTTGTATGCGGAAAGGACATGAAAGAGTTCTTGTAAGAAGAGGGAAATGTGACAAGGTTTTTCTGTTGGGTAAAGGGGGCTTTGTGTCCAATGAAACTGTCTAGATGTCGCTTCTTATATTGTCTCATCAACTAATTGTTTTGGGTAACCGTTATTGGCAAGGAGTTGTGAGGCTCTCTGTAATTCAGCATGGGTGGTAGTCCAAGTTGAAGAATGTGTAAGGGCTCTCTTAACGAAGAATTTACCACATCTGCGGTATTTCTCTGGACATTAAGCACCGTTAGACATATACTCGTGGAATTGATTACTTTGATACAAAAAAAAATATCAAGTAGCTTTAACATATTAACCACAACCATAAGAAATCTTTAATTAGAACAGCCCTCCTAAACAAAATTCTATATTGGACAAACTGGGAAAAACTTGGAAACATAAGGATTTTCCCAACATAAATATATGTCTTCAAAGAAATATAGCCATTATTTCAACACAAAAGCTTTATAAAAACCATCATATTGATTGGTCTAAGGCAAATTTTAGATAGGAAAAAGCCTACAAGAAAGAAATATAATAGAATCCTGCTTAATATCAGCACGTTTGATAAAAAAATATAAACTTGCTATGGTCATTTTAAAATGTGGTAAAATTGTAACCCAAATGGTCACCAATATCTTTCCGCCAGATGAGCCTTTATGTTTGGTCAGGCCGATAGAAGTAAGTCATCCCCCCTTCCCGCATTGTATTGTCTCCCCTTTTCCCCCCCTTCCTATGGTTGCACCTGATACTTCATTTAAACACAATTCTGTACTCTGTCATTTAGTCTGAAGATGTAATATTACGAAATACTTACTGTCTGTTTTTCTTCTCCTGTGGTATTTTGCATATACATACATATAATATATACATATTATTATTTATATATGTAAAGGTATTTTATTTATATATATATACACATATGTATATATACATGCTTATATATACAGATTATATAAATATATATATATATATATAATAATATATATATATATTATATGAATATATATTATTTTGTTATATATATAATATATATATATTATATAGATAATATAATGATACACATACACACATACACACACACACACACACCACAACACACCACCACACACACACCCACACACAACCACACACACACACACATATATATATATATACATATATACATATATATACTATATATATAAATATTGTGTGTGTGTATGTGTATAAATATACACATATATATTACATATATGTACATATATATATATGTACACATATGTACATATATATAATATACATATATATGTATTATATATTACAAAACACAAACATATATATATATATATATTTATATATATATATATGTGTGTATGTGTTTGGTTGTGTGTGGTGGGGTTTGTGTAGAGAGGAGAAAGAGGAAAACAAGAGTTTTAAACCAACAAATACAGATTATTTATGCACAATGGCTTAACACCGACACCGGACACTTGATGGATACGGGATGAGACTCCTGGAATTATTATTATCATTTTATTAAAAAAAAAAAAAAAAATCTGTTTTTTTGTAGTGCCGAAGACCATCTCATCCTGCTTAACCTAATTCTGTAATATATATATATATTATTTATATATATAAAAATATATAATATATATATTAAAATAATATATTATAATATTCAACCACTAGTATAGTTTTAATTCCTTACCATCGCAGCGAACTGACGAGGAGCTCGATGGAACATATATTAATAAAAGAGCAATGCTAAGTCACTGACACTTTGTTACGTCCGAGCTGAGTTCGAGTCTTACATTGATCACGTATCAATTTTCCGCATATATGCTTCCATCAAGATCTCGTAAACTTCTATTAACTAGCATGGAAAAATAATTGAAATATCGTTAATCTGTTTATGGGGACCATTCCGTGTATATATATATATATATATATATATATATATATATAGTATATATATAATATAAATATAGTATATATATATATATATATATATATATAGTATGTGGGAGAATGGTTGTATGTGAAAGGAGAAGGTATCATGGGTAATGGGAACGGGGTGGTGATATGGAAGATTGTTGATGCATGGGGTGGATATGGACGGGGGGAAGGGGGGTGAGGTCTCTTGTAAGGGCTTAGTGTGTTGTGAGTGAGCAAAATTTTGACGCAGCCCGAAGGGAAATTTCTCCCTGCGTCCCAGATCTCCCATCCCTTATGGGGGGGAGGGGACGGAGAGGGGGGGGTCGCCGATTCAATGAACGCCTTGCTGTGATGTGCTCTGTCTTGCGACACTGCTTCTGACCCAGGGCAAGTGGACAGGGTGCAAGGGAAACCCGTCATCTAGGATTGTGCCTCAAGATTGGAGATGAGGTGGAGGGTGTGGAGTTTTTTCAGGGATGGAATGGGCGGGAATGATTTTATGCCTGTTTTCCTTTTTGGCTACCTCCCTAGTAAGGGGGAAAAAGCCTTGGTATAATTATGGAGTATATATATATATATATATATATATATATATATTATATATATATATACATATATGTATAATATATATATGTATAATATATATATATATAATAAATATACTATACATATACATATATACCATATATATATACATTATATATACATATATATATAATATATATATATAACATATATAATATATATATATATATATATATATACATATATATATAATAAAATAATAAATAATAATAATAATAATAATAATAATAATAATAATGATAATAATAATAATAATAATAATAATAATAATAATGATAATAATAATAACAACAACAACAATAATGGTTACATGTTTTGCTCAGACACGTCAAAGAAGTTAGATAAGTATAGGTTACGAAGAACAGAGGACAAGGAATGAGGGTGACATGATAAACCGATGTGAAGAAAATGTAAATTTGTTATGACCATGTGATGGCGTCTGTTTTTCCTAGCCGGGAATTATCAACAACATGAAACATAAAATACGACGAAAATTGAAGCTAAAATTTGTGTTTCCTACATTATTTTGGCCACTGTTAGGAACTGGAAAGGTTGAACATTGGTTAAACACAAGTCAGTTATTATACCATCCGTTGCACATTTTAACTTAAACCATTACTAAAACTGATACTAAGCAACTTCATTTAAATAAAGGAAAATCCCAGTTCACGAAAAGTAACATACATCGCTTGTTCTGTTTTATTTACTTGTTTATCTATTTCATCTAATAACACAACCCCCCGGCCCCTGGTAAATGTTTATAGAATTACAGTCTTTGATTTGTGATGTCCATGAGTTTGTTAGTGACCACGTCACACGTACAACGCTCATGGACAGGCCAGCTGCCTCTGGAATCTGGACCTGCCTAACGATCTACCCATATCCCATTCCATATATATATATATACGTATACATATATATATATATAATATATATATATATATATATATGTGTGCGTGTGTGTGTGTGTATATATACATACAGTTATATGTATATTAATATATATATATATATATACATACATATATGTATATATATTATATATATATATATGTGTGTGTGTGTGTGTGTGTGTGTGTGTGCATAATATATATGAATAAATATCATATATGTAAATATATAATCACATATATATAATATATATATATATATATATATAATATATATATATATATATATTTATATACATTAACGTATTGAATGGAACATATTATAAGTTGTAGTGATATTTTTCATATAATCAACTGCGGAACCCACAGCACCCCGAACCCGGGAACTAAAGATTACGAGTTCATCCTGTTATCATCTTGCCATGCAATGGATTAAGAGAAAAGGGACCTGCCACCATCTTTAAGCTAGAAAGCGGTAGCGACTACTCCTGTGGCCCGTCTACCTCAAATTTCATCTTGATGATTTCATTCACCCCACGCGAGAAGCTTAGTTTCGTCTTAGTTATCCCCTTTGATGCGTTTCAACTGCAGTTTTGTTCTAGTTGCCGTCAGACAATTTTGTTCAGCTGAGGTAAACCTCCCAACCTAGTGAAAGGAGTCAAGAAGAGGGTAGTAGGTCGTGTGTTGTTATTTTTGTCGCACAGAGTGCAGGAAGAGAATAAAGGGGAGTTGCGTGTGTGTGGGGGGGAGCAAAAACCAATGTATATATATATATATATACATATATATATATATATATATATATTTATATATATATATATGTATATATATGCACATACTTATATGCATATATATATATATATATATTACAGGTGAAAAATGTAATCACACATTTGTCAATAACGTAGAAACCACTGTTGGAGTAGAAAAGACTGGAAACGGGGAATCTATATATTTCGATTGCAAACTGCAATCCTCTTCAGTAGATACAAATAAGAAAGAGGGCGTACTGTTTAAGTAGCACCCTTAACAAAAGAAAGGGGAACATGGGAAGATATCTCTACCCTCTTCTCACTCCGTATGTGAGGTCAGGAGGCAAATGAGCTTTCACTAGGTTGGAGATGAAGAGTCCGGACATTATGTCCGGGGACCATTGCCCCTTTGAAATATTCATGTTGGGCTGAAATTCAATGATCGTAGATTCTACAATTTTTCTCCTGAACTCACATCTGGATTTATAAATAAGCTCAGCTCTGTCCCAATCTAAACAATGTTTAAATTGCTTAACATGTTGGAACACAGCTGAGCTATCTTGTGCATATTTAATGGAACGTTTATGTTCAATCATCCTGGTATTCAAATCCCTTCCAGTCTGTCCGATGTAAACTAAGTCACAACCTTTACAACGGAATCGAATAAACCCCTTGGCTCTGTTCTTCTTTTAACCTTTGATGGACATTTACCACCTTTTTATTAATGGTGTTAGGGTAATAATTAATCCAAATTTAATTTGTCTTTGGGAAGAAACTTGGTCGAGGGAATGAATGATTCAGAAAAGGGAACGAATTAAAGAGCTCTTACCCAATGAAAAATAAGAGGAAGTGGGGGTGGTGTTGAAAAAATTGGATCTCGCTCGGCTGAGGGCTTTGACCAAAAACCAATCCGGGTAAGCTAAATTTACTAAGTTGAGATTTTATAATGTTAAATTCTCCTTCAAGAAACTGGGGCTGCAAATTCTAAGAGCTCGAAGGAATAGTCCTGAAGCGACGCTACTTTTTACTTTGTCTGGGTGACTGCTGAAAAAATGAAGATAACTACCAGAATGGGTTTCTTTTCTAAAGACGGTAAAAGCAAGCTTGTCTCCGTCACGAACAATAAG
>NC_134804.1:15046578-15049078 GCF_046742065.1 Oratosquilla oratoria | reverse complement strand
ACACACACACACACACATACACACACACACACACACAAACACACACACACGTATATATATATATATATATATATATATATATATATATATATTATATATATTTCTAACAACCACAATGCAATTTATTCCTAAGCCATCATCATCGGGGCCACATGCAGAAATTGAAATGCGGTACTGCCGAGGACTCGAACTTAGCGATATATATATATATATATATATATATATATATATATATATATATATATATACTGTATACGTATATATGTATATATATATATATATATACATATAATGTATACATATATACTGTATATATATATATATATATAATATATATATATTATATATACATATATGGGGACGTGAAAACATTTATATACATACAGATCATGCACATACAAGAATATATGTGTAGCCATGAGCACGCAAGATGTCGAAAGTAAGTTTGGTGATTTGTAGTCGTGTGTATAGAGTAAAAAGTGGAGCTTGGTTTAGAGTATAGCGGAAGACAAGCATAAGACTTGAAGCTCACGTTGGTGGAAGGCCGGGGTTGGAGCGCGCCGTTGTCGCACAGGCGCGTCTTCGTCTCCATAGCAACGACGTCCATGTTGCCAACTTATTTCTGAAAATAAGAACCGCTGTCCAGGCGTCATCAACAAAATTATCCTCGTCGTTGTCGTCTGAGCTGCAAGTGTCGTTGTCGTCTTCGTTGTCGTCTTCGTTGTCGTCTTTGTAGTAATTTTTGTCATGCGGTCGCCATCATCATCACCTCCACCACCACCTCCACCACCGCCACCACTACCGCCACTGCCATCACCACCGCCACCACCACCAACAACAACAACAGCAACAACAACGAAAGTAGGAACAACAATAACAATAACACAATCAAGAGCAACACTAACATCATCACCAACAATAATAATATCCCCACCACAACCAACAGCAACACCACCACCACTATCACCACCTCCAACTACAACGATGCCACAAATTCTTACCATTATTTTGTCTTCATTTGCACAACTGGCATCATCTCCATGAACAACATAACACAAAATTGGCCTTTTTTGGCCAACAACACCGTTGTCGTTTTTATTTTGGCGTCATCACCAACGTTATCGTTATTATTCTTGAACTTCCAGTGAGGAAAGGCTTTTGCAGTCATTGAGTGCCTAAGTCGTTTTCCTATCATTCCGACAGCTGTGTGTGCACGTGGAGAGTGGTAGCCTGGAGAACGAGGTAAAGTCATTTGGAGGTAGGAAGCTAGATGGATGGTGGCTCGAATCCAGCTTTAGGCTCAACCCGTAGCGTCATTAAGAGCATACGGTCTTAAACTCCAGAGTTCCAAAAAAGGTGTCAGTGTCTAATCACCTCGCAGAGCGGACAATGATAATAAAAAAGTATATGCGTGTCTATGTCTGACGACTCCTGTAGAATGTACTGTACCATGACCTGGTAAGAATCGTGTGTATATCCATTTAGCTTGTGATTCCTACTGCGTGTTGAGGTATGTACAGACAATTTTGGAACAAATGGCTAACAACCCCCACCCCCCCAAAAAAAGAAAAGAAAAATAGTTGGGGAGTGGTAGAACAGGGCACATTACAAATATTCAATCAATCAATCAATCAATCAATCAATCAATCAATCAACTAGTCAATCAATCAATCAACTAATCAATCAATCAATCAATCAATCAATCAACTAATCAATCAATCAATCAATCAACTAATCAATCAATCAATCAATCAATCAACTAATCAATCAATGAATCAATGAATCAATCAGTTATCAATCAATCACTTAATCAGTTAAATGAAACACTTTCTAAAATAAAATTACATTTATTTGTCTCTGTTTCCTGTGTGTCACCACGCAGGCAACAGAGAATCTAAGAGGACATTCTGTACTGTAGTTGGAAGGGCAAAGGAGCAGATATGCCTTTCCCCTTTGAATTTTAATTGTGGACCCCCTGATGCTCATGTTTGTGTAAACAAGTGCCTGTCATGGCTTCATAGATACCTATTCCACTATGGATCCCATAAGAGTCTGAATTCCTGCGTGGTTCCTGAATTAGTCCATATTTCCTGGACCTTCAATGTAAGCCTATGTTTTATATTCCGCCATATTTATCCGACAAGTGTTTTAATATAATTTTTTTATCGTGACTTCTCTCGTTGCTTGAGGTTTATCTAATGAAAGTACTCATTCTTTGAGTCTACTGCAGGTACACCGGGCTAACCCCGTGGCGGACAATATAGCCTCTGCACCTCACCACAGTGCGCTGGGTTGGTAAAGTGCAAATTGCATGTTATGTGTTGAGCGGGTTGGGTTGGTCGTGGTTGTCAATGAAGTTTGTAACCAGTGTAATCATCACGATCATACAGATTAGATGTCAACTCTGAAATGGGACACTGGTATGCTGCTCTTTTGCAGAGAAGGATGAGGGAAGCGATGAAAATGCGACTCGAACAATTTCCTAACACTTCCCGGAGGT
>NC_134804.1:15039078-15041578 GCF_046742065.1 Oratosquilla oratoria | reverse complement strand
AGGGAGTTGCTAAATATGAAGGAGGATAGGGAGGGAAAGGTAGTTGCAATGGGAAGCGCTAAGATGACAGTGATGAATGAAGAAAACGAAGGAGAAATACGGAAAGATGAGGTGAAAGCAGCTATTAAATCAATGAGAGCAGGTAAGGTAGCTGGGTTGGATGAGTTTTATGCGGAGTGTCTAAAAAGGGAGATACAGTAATAGTGGGCTCACTGGTGAGGTTGTTTAATGTTTGTCTAAAAAAAGGGTAGAATGCCGGAGGACTGGAGGAGTGCCTGTATAGCTCCACTTTACAAGGGAAAAGGGGACAAGTGTGAGTATAGTAGTTTCAGAGGGATCAGTTTGTTGAATGTAGTTGGGAGAAATGTCAATGTAGTGATATTCGGAGTCCAATAGATGGAGTGGTTGGGAAGTAAACGGTTCCAGGAAAAAATTGTAGTGGTGAACACCAATAAAGAAGACTACATATACTTTTATTCAGTAGATAATGGCAGAACTAAAACAGGTAATATAGTAGGTTTTTCCTCAGAGCATTTCGTATATGCAGTAAAAAAAATTCTAGATCTTGAATTACAGCATATTACAGAGACTTTCATCAACCTCAAATATCCAAAAGGTCTCTTATGTAGATTGAAAAAGAAAGCCAAAGAAATAATTAACAAAAGTAGAAAAAAATAGAAATAATAATAAATGTAATGATGAAACCAGATACATTACAGTACCAAACTCTCATATCAATTCACACCTAGATACTTTTCTCCTAAAAGCGGGCATTAAAATAACCAGGATATCAGACAACAAGTAGTACAATTGGTCACACGTAGCTACAATAATTCCACAAACGAAAACAGCATTTTTTATAAAATCCCGTGTAAAAGTTGTTCCTCTACATATTCTGGTGAATCTGATCGCGGATAAATTACTATAAAAATTACGTAAAAGCCCATAGATCATCTAACTCCATAGTAATGCATGTGGATAAGCATGGCCACCTTCCAAACTGGAACAACACAACCATGTTAAATAAAGGACCATCCAAGAAACTGAGAAAGACAATTGAGGCAGCATACATTAACACTAATAACAACATTAACCATAGAGAAGGCTTTATATGTCTCGCAAAAGCCACAAGCTTATCAATAAAATCAATAAAAGAATACGCAAATAAAATAACAAACTCTCCGAAGCGTCCCAAGAGATGACCCGTCTATGTATAAAATCCTATGTTATGTTTGAGTTGTTAGCTTTGTGATCAAGACCCTGCGGGTCGAAACGTTAAAGGATAAAATTCTCCCATTACTCCTCGTCTGCTTCCTCCACCTTCAGTCTTATTTGTCATAATATAGTCAACATATATGTATATATATACATATAAATGTATATATATATATATACATATATATATATATATATGTATATACATATACATATGTATATATATGTATATATATATGTGTAAATATATATATATATATATATATATATATATATATATATTTACATATATATATGTATGTATATATAAACCCATAATCCCACGGATGCTGCCGACTGCAACACTAAGTATGTCATCGAAACAACTGCAAGTATGATATATAAAAGCCTCAATAAAAGAAAAAGAAAACGAAGCAGGGGAATAGAACAAAATGCGCCAGCTGCAGAGGGAAGTATAATGGTTGGAGCATCAAATATTTGGAACTTATCGGATCCACCTATTCATTAACTTCCAAGCAAGACCAGTATCAACAATGCAAAATCCTCGATAAGCTATTTGAAACGACGGCATCAGTCAACAATGCTCAAGCCCCCTCGGTCTCAGAACCCCAAACAGAAGCACTGAGAAGAACATCGACATCATAAAAAAAAAGAGGAAGCTCTCATGTTTTTCAGAGAGTTCGCTGAGCATCGGCCTCCGTGGAGGTCAAGTAAATAATCTAGAATCAAGACGGTATTATGGGGCATTCTTCGATAAGCTATACAAAGAACAGCTCAGACAAGCACTCATCAGGGATCTAAGACTATTATGGAAGGGTAGCCAAGGAACAGGGGAGGTCATATTGCCTCAGGTTATGACCCTGTCTACAAAGATCTCGAAAGCGGACCTACCCGGCGCCATACACCACGAACCAGGGCTGCGTTGATCAGACTCTGAGGCAACTCTAAGACAACCACAACATCGAGTCGTCTGCCGACAAACGTTCTCACCAGAAGATTGGAGGCAGAAAATATAATGACCTGAAGAAAAAAATACAGAGATAATAAATATTGTTCTAGTATAGTACAAGGTTCATAATCAATATACAGTGATTCTACAACGATTAATTAATGCTTATTAATTAATGCTTTACTTGTTTTTTTGTAACTATACACCATTTGATTTTTTTTGTAGATTTGAAATACTAAATCAATTTTCTTTAAAACATAATAAATACTGAATAATTAGAAAAATTAACTCCAAATGCATGAATTAAGTGTACTATTGTATTATAAACAAGTCATC
>NC_134804.1:15029078-15036578 GCF_046742065.1 Oratosquilla oratoria | reverse complement strand
TATCATGACAGCACTCCAAAAGAGCAAATCCCTGTTAGGGTCCCATAATCTCTGAAACCAGACCTGCTTCCTAGGTGATTAATTTTGGCTGCTAGCGTGGACTGTTTAAAGGAACTATTAACCTCTTTGTTCTGATATTAACCATGATAAAATTTGTGCAATACGTCAACGTAGGAAAGAAGTTAATTCAGAGAAAGTAACCATTTTGTTAAGGTGACGTCCTCTGAACAGAATGAAATCTGGATAGTACATCACTGAAACAAAGAGAACCCTGGTGTACCCGATGGCTTTTTCTCCTTTTATGAATAATGGTATTCTGAAAAAATATATATATAATTGTTCTTGGAAGAGACTAGATTCCTTTCAGTTAATCACCCAACTTCCTTTTACTCGAAAGCAACGGTAAGAAAATTTTGTTTTGGAGCTGGTAGGATTTTTTTTTCTACGATCTTTAGGCGACAATTTTGCATGAATAGTATTTACTAAATGATTCATTCTATTCTAGGAAGTGATCAGATTCGTTTCAGACCACCACCGAATTCTTTCTTCTTCTTTTTCTTTTCTTTACTTTAAAGTAAGGGCAACACAAATCGACTTTCCAGCTGGTGGTGAACGTCACTTGAGCGGGGCACTTCACCATGACAACGCACTCAAGAGAATATTTTTTTTTCTCAGGCGCCAGGTAATTTAATTCATTTAAATGGGAGAGACAAAGCCGAAAGAGTTGTGGTTATCTCAGTCAAGCATTTGGCTAAAGCGAAATAATTCTATTCAGCTCAGGGATTCAGGCTGAAATGCACCCTTGTCAACGCAATGCTATACTGATTTAGAAAGCAAGCTGCGCTTTCAGTTATCTTCTGCATCAATTGAAGTCATTCGTGAATGGCAAAGTGGAGAATATCAAGACAACCACAAAAGACCAATAGACAATCATTATGTGTGTGCCTGTGTGTATACAAATATATACATATATATATACATATATATATATATATATATATATATATATACATGTATATATATAGTAGCCCTCTTACTATGGCAGAGCTGCAAGAAGGAAACCACTCCTTCGTCCAGCCAATATCAAGAGCAGAAAGGGTTAGGCTGTTGAGATGGCGGAGAGACCTGTGGCCTTTTGGAGCACTGTCATTTTCTCTGATGAGTCACGATTCGCATTATTTTCTGACAGTGGAAGAGTGTGGGTCTGGAGACTCTGTAGTCAAGAGTTTGACCTCAAAAGACTGCAGCCAACAGTGAAACATGGGGGAATTTCAATAATGGTGTGGGGTGCAATTTGGAGTGATGGTCGATCAGAGCTTGTGGAGTGTCAAGGAAACAACAATTCAGGCAAATATGTTTCTATATTAAAGAAAGGGCTCATTCCAATATTCTCCAGTGGTAGAATGAGTAAAAATGTGTTCCTATTTATGGAAGATGGAGCTCCTTGTCACATTGCTCAAGCAACACAAATTTGGTTGTGCCAAAATGGGATCAGAAAACTTCCATGGCCAAGTCAGTCCCCGGATATGAACCCAATTGAACACCTCTGGGGTATATTTGACCGACAAAATTCGCAAAAAGAATAGGAAGCCATCTTCAAAGCCCGAACTCTTAGGATTACTAGGTGAAAAATGGCAAGAAATCGCTCAAGATGATATTCGTGAACTAATCACTAGCATGCCTAGAAGGGTCCATGCTTTGAAAAAAAGCAAAGGGGATGTCAACCAAGTATTAGTTATTCACATTGTGACCATTTATAAGCATTTTAATTGTATAAATTGCATGTTTAATCAATTAGACGATTTCTTTTGGTGTCTATTCAATTCTGCTATGTCTGTGTATATATACATACATATATATATATATATATATATATATATATATATATATATATATATGCACACACACACACACACACACACACACGTTTTTATATATATATATATATATATATATATATATATGTATATACATTCCTCAACATATACAGTACATATATATGTATATATACATATATATGTATACATATATATACATATGTATACATACATATATACATATATGTATACATACGGGATCCGTTCAAAAGAGTGACAAATCAAAAGAGTGACATAATTTGTCACTCTTAAAATAGTGATTAAAAGAGTGACAAATCAAAAGAGTGACACTTTAAATAAAAACAAAAAAGTGACAATTCAAACGAGTGCTTCAGATAAGGCAAAATTGTATTTACTGAACATGCCATAAAAAAATTCAGTAACTGTAATAACATTAAAAAAACTATTTTTAAAACAGTAGAAATTTTTTATTAATTGAACATAAAATGTACATATATATATATATATATGTATATATATATGCACACACACACGCACACACACACACACACACACACACACACACACACACACACACACACACACACAAACACACACACACACACACATATATATATATATATATGTATATATATATATATATATATATATATAATTTATATATTGTAAAATTTGCAGAAATTAGTCAAACTAATTCCAATAACAACCGTAGGGTACTCATATCATGGTCTCTACCAGCGGCATTACTTGGAACCAAAAATTGAAGGAAACGATACAAAAGGAGCAAACAACTTACGTAAAATATATCTAGTTGGGTATCAATTCCCAAGATATACTATACCTTGAAAAAATCCAGAGTGTAGAAACGACGGTAAAAAAACCAAAGATCTTCTAGGATTTTCATTTCTTCTCGTTACTAATATACATACACACACACACACACACACACACACACATATATATATATATATATATATATATATATATATATGTATACATATATATATATACATATACATATAATATATATATATATATACATATATATATGTATATATATATGCAATAAAAACACTAGGAGCGTGTGTTTACAAATGCGTAAGTAACCACTAGGAAAAGTAAACTAACGAAGCAGAGCGCTTTCGTATAATTACATCTTCAGTGCAGATACAAAGAAGGAATTATAAAATGAAGAAACAAGGTACAGAATATATGACATAGTGAAGAGGGCATTCGGAGAGGTAGTGGAAGAAGTACACGTTGCGGACGTTTGGACCGTCCTGGTAACCAGCAAGTATGGGACAACTGCACATAATTCATATTACAATTTAAACAATTTTGAAATTTCATGAGAAATAAAACTATCTAATTTGTACAAACCTTGATGAAGATTAACATTTACTCCTCACACCCTGATGGCGTAAAGATATCTGTTTTTTCGTCGATGTACCTCAGGGCCCTACGCATTTGCAGCCCAAAGTACATCGGTGATGAAATAAGATGTATTTACGACATTGGTACTAAGCTACAATACCCCTCACATGTTCTTGACACAGCTTACAATCGTGCTAAAAGGACATTTTATAACCTTAGGTCAACTCAAACTTTCAATATGAATACTAATTCTACCGTACCAAGAGAACCTACAAAATATTCCAAATATATTACGTAAATTTAACATTAATGTAGTTTTTAACAATAAGAACACTGTAAGACAACTGCTCATAAATAATTCTGTCAATAGTGATAAAGGGTGTGTGTACAAAATACCTTGCAAATCATGTAATCAGTTTTATGTTGGTCAGACTGCTAAAACACTCACAACACGAATCAATCAACACAAGAAATACGTTAGAGAGGGAAACCAATCTAGCGGTATTTTCAACCACATGAACCATTTTAACCACCCAGTTGACTGGGATAACGCTAAAGTCATCACATACAACAACATAACAGAAAGAAATTTAATTGAATGCAGTTTGATCAAATCTAGTAAGGGGATAAATGTTAATCTTCATCAAGGTTTGTACAAATTAGATAGTTTTATTTCTCATGAAATTTCAAAATTGTTTAAATTGTAATATAAATTATGAGCAGTTGTCCCATACTTGCTGGTTACCAGGACGGTCCAAACGTCCGTCACGTGTACTTCTTCCACTACCTCTCCGAATATCCTCTTCACTATGTCATATATTCTGTACCTTGTTTCTTCATTTTATAATTCCTTCTTTGTATCTGCACTGTAGATGTAATTATACGAAAGCGCTCTGCTTCGTTAGTTTACTTTTCCTAGTGGTTACTTACGCATGTATATATATATCATATATGTATATATATATATATATATATATATATATATATATATGTATGTATATGCATATGTATATATGTATGTATATATATGTATATGTATATATATATATATATATATATATATATATGCATAAACATGTATACATATATATATATGTATATATATTTATATATATATACATATATATCTATATATATACATATATATATATATATATATATGTGTGTGTGTGTGTGTATACAAAGATATACATAAGTATATATATACATATATATATATATGCACACACATGCATTCATATATGTGTTCATATATATAAATATACACACATCCAGAACAGATGCTTTTAATATATATATATATATATATATATATATATATATATATATATATATATATATATATATATATATATATATATGAGTGGAAGGGTGGTGAGATAAACACCGAGTAATGTTGGAGTGTAAATTTACTGACGTTTCGTCCTTAACAGGACTTCTTCAGAGTATGAGTACATAAGCATAAAATCAACATATATATACACGCGTTCATGTCCGGTGTTCCTGCTAACCCACGCCACTCGAGTCCGCTTGTTTCCTCATCTCCCGGCGGATGAGTCGTCCGGACATTTGAGACAGTTTGATGAATCCGTCCCTGTGATTAAGGCAAGGCTGAGATGCTATATATGCTGCCTCAACTAGTTTCCTCTTTTTATTTTCTAACCCCTGTTGTAAAATCTCTACCCCGCTCCAGTTGGGAAGGTGTCCAAGTTGGTCCAAATGAACCACCAATGCGTTGGAAGTGCGGTGGGCTTTTAGGTCATTCTTGTGTTCGTATGTTCGCTTGTGTAGACCTCTCCCAGTTTCTCCAAAGTAGCTCAATTCACAGCTGCTACATGGTATTTTGTATACCACGCTATTAGTGATGTTGTCTTTTCTCTCCTTACCTCTCACTATTTCGCCAATTTTCATGCTGGATGAGCTGGCAATCTTCAATCCTGTGTTGCGTAGTAGGTGTCCTAATTCTTCCGTGTGTTTGGAACTGGGAACCACGATGAAGTCACCTTCCTTATCTTCCTTAACCTCATCCTTTTTATCCAATGTTCTGAGTGCTATTTTTCTCAAGCTGTGTAACAATCCTTCCGGGTACCTGAGATCTGTGAAGACTTTAAAAATATATTTGACCTCTCTATCAATATGCTCCTCACTGCATACCCGGAATGCCCTAAGAAAAAATCCAATTATTACTCCTCTCTTGGTTCTCTCGCTGTGTGCCGAGAAGTAATGAATAAGGTCATTTTTGTTAGTTGCCTTTCTGTGGACCGAAAAACTCACCGTGCCATTGTCCTTTCTCCAGATTAGTACGTCTAAGAAAGGTAGCTTTTTGTCCACCTCGTGTTCCACTGTGAACTGAATGTCCGAGTCCACTGAGTTCATCCTATTGAGTAATTTAGAGAAATTGGTCTTCTCTGGAGCAATGACTAGAATGTCATCTACATACCTAAACCAATGTGTCCCTCTCCCGATTATCTTCATGTAATGATCTCTTTCTAAGACTTCCATGTATAACGAAGCTAGGACTGGACTTAGCGGACTTCCCATTGCCAAGCCACGTATCTGACAATATTCTTCATTGTTGAACATGTCAGATACGTGGCTTGGCAATAGGAAGTCCGCTAAGTGCAGTCCTAGCTTCGTTATACATGGAAGTCTTAGAAAGAGATCATTACATGAAGATATATATATATATATATATATATATATATTTATAATATATATATATATATATATATACAGGGTGGGGCGCGGAAACTTCCCGATTTGGGGATTGAATTATAAAGTGTTTACACTTCACAATTCTTTATTCTACTTTTATGTCTGTCACACAACATGGGAGATTTACTTTTACACAGTTCTAAAAACAATATCTTTTAAATGTCCACTTCCATTGTCAATACACTGATTCAGACGATTTCGGAAGCTTTGGTCTACTCTCTCTAGCATGGTGAGCAGTATATTGGCTATTTCAGTGCGGATGGCATTCTGTAGGTCTTCCAGGGTCTATGGACGGTCGTTATAAACCATGGATTTGAGATAACCCCACAGGAAATAATCATAGGGGCCTAAATCAGGCGAGCGCGCTGATTTCCCTGAGAGGCGATTTAAACTGGCCAGCGCGCTCGCCTGATTTAGCCCCCTGTGATTATTTCCTGTGGGATTATCTCAAATCCATGGTTTATAACGACCGTCCACAGACCCTGGAAGACCTACAGAATGCCATCCGCACTCAAATAGCCAATATACTGCTCACCATGCTAGAGAGAGTAGACCAAAGCTTCCGAAATCGTCTGAATCAGTGTATTGACAATGGAGGTGGACATTTAAAAGATATTGTTTTTAGAACTGTGTAAAAGTAAATCTCCCATGTTGTGTGACAGACATAAAAGTAGAATAAAGAATTGTGAAGTGTAAACACTTTATAATTCAATCCCCAAATCGGGAAGTTTCCGCGCCCCACCCTGTATATATATATATATATATATATATATATATATATATATATATATATATATATATATGTGTGTGTGTGTGTGTGTGTGTGTGTGTGTGTGTGTGTGTGTGTGTGTAAATATATATATATATATATACATACATACATACATACATACATACATACATACATACATACATATACCAAAGGCTTTTTCCCCCTTACACGGTCTGGCAGACAAAGTGGCGGCTGGCAACAGTCGAGCGGCAGACAGCGATGGTAGATGATCTAGTAGATAATGTGGCGGCTGGAAGCAGTCGGGCAGGCGGCAGATAATCTGGCAGAGAGTGACGGCAGCGGCAGACAGAGGTGGCACAGCTGGGGATCGGGGGCTTCAAACGTTGGGAAGCCAAATGTTAGGCTGGTAGTCTGCCCCACGTTGGGCGCCAAATGTTAGGCCGGTGGTCTATGTCCCACATTGGGCCGTCAAATGTTAGGCTGGTAATCTGCCCCACGTTGGGGAGCCAGTTAGGTTGGTTGAAGGCAAACTTTGGTGGAGATAGAGTTAGTTTTATTTAACAGTGAATTGTTGGGCGCCAATTGGGCGGGGGGAGGAGGAACGAGACGGCGAGGGAGGTGGCGACTGTGTTTCAAGTCGTGCCTCCGGCGATCTGCTTTCGAGGGAGCAACAGGGGGAGGGGAGGAGGCGACAAAGGAAGAAACAGCGATCCAGGCTCACGTATGCTTCTCCGAGGCTATCTGTATCTTCGGCGTCCGTTCATCTCCTTATATACACGGACAGGTCATGACCCGTGCTCCTAATTGCCGTGAGGTCAAATGTGAGGCGAAGGAAGTCGG
>NC_134804.1:15016578-15019078 GCF_046742065.1 Oratosquilla oratoria | reverse complement strand
GCTGTTTACGTGCCAGTGCGTGCCCCGGGTTATCCCTCTATCTGTTTCTCTATTCCTGTGACTCTTGGGCCCATTTTAGTATTTGTTTAATGATACATTTGCCCTTGCGTGAATGTAAATGTTCCGGAGGAGGGTGCCGAAGGGTTGGGGGACGGGAAGGGGGCAGTGTGTTCGGTACAAGAAAGACTAGTTGTATGCGTGGACGCTGATGATGCATGTATTTGTTGAACCTCATGTCTTTAGAGATATACAATGTAACCGTTGTCCTGCTATTATAAGACACAGCGCTATACATAAACTGAGCATTTTGTTGATAGTGAAAGATGTGTTTCTTAATATAATTTTAGGGGAGATATACTTGTTGATTGGAGAAATGTTCATGTGGGTCAGGTGCAAGTGACCAGGTGGATTATTAGAGAAATAATTACAGCTGGATAAATTAATTATTTTCGTTTTTTATTTTGTGTGTGTCTGTGTATGTGCGCGCGTGTATATATATATATATATGTATATATATATATATATATAAAATATATATATATACATATATATGTATATATATATATGTATATATATACATATATATATATATATATGTATATATACACATATATGTAAAACAAATTATATATATATATATGTATATATATATATATATATATATATATATATATATATATATATATGTGTGTGTGTGTGTGTGTGTGTGTGTGTGTGTGTGTGTGTGTGAGAGAGAGAGAGAGAGAGAGAGAGAGAGAGAGAGAGAGAGAGAGAGAGAGAGAGAGAGAGAGAGAGAGAGAGAGAGAGAGAAAGAGAGAGAGAGAGGGGAGAGCGCACGAGTGTGTTACTGTATGTATGCATCCACACAGTTCCCTTTTCTTCCTTACTCTGTCCAATCCAAATTCCAATGTGTTTGCTTTGGATTCTGTAACTATCCTGGCATATATTCTTTCTGTAGCAGTATGGTCAACCATCTTTTAGTTTTACCTAACGTGTTTTGTGTTAAATTTGGGTGCATTAGATGCAGATGTACTCTATATTTAACTTCAAATTGTTATCTAATCTTATAGTTCCTGTTTACATTTATTTTTTCAGATATCTTCGATTCCCTCGTTTGCGCCTCCATCTCTCCACTCCTTCCTTCTTTGCACCTCCCTTATGATTGTTATGTTTGTTCTTACGTGTATTGTATATTTTCCAATCGAGCCTTTGATTTACATATTTGTTTTTATTCAGAATACGCTATGCAGTTTCTTTCTTTGGGTACATAGCATATTAGTTATGCGTGTTCTTATGTGTAAAGTATATTTTCCAATCTAGCCTGTGATTTACATATTTGCTTTCGATTCAGTAATACGTTTTACATATTCTTTTTACTTTTGATATGTAGCATATTAGTTCCCAGCGTTATGTACATGTATATACATATACATATACATATACATATACATATACATATACATATACACTTATACATATACATATACTATAAAGTAATGTAGCACATTGATAAAAAAAACTTTTTATCCCACAGTCGGAAAAAGAAGACACTAATGTCGAACGTTCTGTATATTTCGATCACTAACTGTGACCCTCTTCAGCAGAGGGTCACAGTTAGTGATCGAAATATACAGAACGTTCGACATTAGTGTCTTCTTTTTCCGACTGTGGGATAAAAAGTTTATATACATATACATATACACACACACTGAATGGTCCCCAGTGCAGATATTAATCTTTTTTCAATCACATTAACTTTTTCACTTTAATTCCATGTCATCACGATCAAGACTGACAATGCGCTCGACGGAGACATATGTGGAAACTGATACGTAGTGAAGCCAAGGACTCGAACTCAGCTCCGACGTACCAAGTGAACAGTGACTCTAACCACTGCGCCTTCAAGAGAGATATAAGTCGGAACTGAGTTTGAGTCTTTGGCTTCACTACGTATTAGTTTCCGCATATGTCTCCGTCGAGTGCATTGTCAGTCTCGATCGTGATGGCATGGAATTAAAGCGAAAAAGTTTAATGTGGTTGAAAAAAGATATACATTTACATATACATATATATATACATATACGTGTACATAGACATATACATATACATATACATATACATAAGCATATACATATACATATATACTGATAACCCACTTTCGGAGAAGAATAAGCGGAAGTATAAAGATCTGTATATTTCGATCTCTAACTGTGATCCTCTTCAGCTGAAGAGGATCACAGTCAGTGATCGAAATATACACATCTTTATACTTTCGCTTATTCTTCTCCGAAAGTGGGTTATCAGTATTATTTTACCATATCCTACGACATAACTTTGTTGTGATATACATACATATATATTGTATATAATAGCATGATGACAACTCACAATTTTCTTGTTAACTTGTTCAATACTGCGAACAAGGCGACGTATTTCAAGAGGCAATCTATGTAGAAGGTCAGCAAAGGACATTTCAACACTGAGGCAGTATTGAACAAGT
>NC_134804.1:14981578-14996578 GCF_046742065.1 Oratosquilla oratoria | reverse complement strand
CCGTTGAGAACTGTGGGTCTCAAACATACATTGGAATGACGAGGACTAAACTTACAAGACGTTTGACCTGCCACCTACAACATGGATCCATAAAGAATCACTATAACACCAAACATAATACTTCCCTCACCCGTCAAAACTTAGAAGAAGGAACAGTAATAATAGACAGAGAAAGAGACTCCCGCAGATTAGCATTTATTGAAGCAATTTACATAGCAGAATTAAAACCAACCATGAACATACACAGTATAGACCTCCAGATTCTCCCATCCCACAAGCGCACCTGACCTCACCTCTCCTAGTGATTCCTGATGACTACGAAGCAGCCAATCAGGATGATCGCTTCACACGACACCATCCAAACAATCAGAAATAAAATAGTATATAAACATCACACACACACACACCCAAACAATTAGCCTGAAGATGGTCTCCAGAGAAGACCGAAACGTTGCAACCTCATACGGACAGCTACTCAGCAAACTATCAGTCCAACACCGTAAATTAGCAAGAGAAATTGAAGTTCTTAACAAAAAGATAAACAATGCAGAAACAGCAATATTATTTAATCTCGTCTGTCAACAAGAAATATTCTTCCTGGATACACTAATATATATATACATACATATACATAAATATATATATATATATATATATATACATATATATATATATACATATATATATATATACAGTATATATATATGTATTTATATAAATAAATATACCTATATATGTGTAATGTATATATCTATATATATCTATATATATGTACATATATGCACACTTGCGCACGTGGGCACCCGTGCGCCCGTGCTGCTGTAAGCGTTAGTTCGCTAGAGATATCTCATGCCGAGTAATCCCTAGTGATTGGCCATTATCGCCATTAAGGCAAATTTGTGGCCATTTTGGTGGGCTGGTCTGCTTGGCTAATTCTAGCCTGTTGATATGTGGTGATTCTACATTCACCATAACCACATGATCCTACATCCTGAATCTTTGGTAGGGTTTTGCGTCATACACCATAACGCTGACTCCCATAGAGAATGCCTACAGTCCTTCTGTTGTCTGTGTTAAACGAAGTCTTTTCCCAGTGAGTGATTCACTGGCTATAATTCGGCGTGAAGAAAAGCTTTCAAATTGCTACACTTAAGGTAACGAACAAATCTAAGAGGAGATACAGAGCTCCTCCTAGAATGAAGTTAGATCGATCGAAGGTTTCCTTGGGTCATGCTCTGACTCCTGAAACGAAAGATATCCAAAACTTTCTGAGAATATGACAGGGTCTGTAATCAAGCTCCCTGAGGTCCGATTTCTTCGAGTTTGTTTTTACGCAGCATAATATTAACATCAAATGAATATACGAGAACTCAACCAGCGCGTGCCTCACTGCTGTCGTCATCCTTGCTACGACATACTTTTCTTCTGTTTAGTAGGGCTTTCTAATACTCACCCATCTATTGTCTTCTACCACTCATTATGAACAACAAGGTGTAGGAAATTGGAATTTTCTTCTGAACACCCAGTTCATTCTAGTCCTGCATTCTTTGAAAAATCTGTAGCATCAGAATTTACGAAAGAATACATGGGTGAGGTAAGTATGAACACTTTGTAATATATTTTATTTGTGTACTCAGTTGACTAACTTAGGCATTACTTTCGAATTCTGGTTATACCGGTAAAGATCATTGCCAGGTATTTGCTGTCATCGTATGGTGGTTAACGTTTGTTTCTAATTCACGATGCAGTGCTCAAGTCTTCTATAATTGTACTGTTTATCTATCTTTTTTTTTTATTAATTATGATAATATTGTTACTCAGCGATGAGTACATGAATAAGATTTCTCGTGTTGACAAAGTACACTGAGGTTGTAAACTTGAAGGAAGTGATCTGGGTTTGCTTGTTGTAAACAGGTCACAGGAAATCTGTGAGCCGAGGAGCCACATAGTCGATGCTTTGCCAAAAATCATAACGGTCGTAAGCGTTTTACCCGCCACAACGTTCAGCCCGTAATTCAAATCTCTTCAAGAGTTGTGTCTTTTTATTTTTTTTTCTTACGGAAGCCACTACCTACCTATAGTAACTGGATAAAAAAAAAAGTCAAAGTGGCCTTGCCTTATACATATATTTAGGTTGCAGTGAGACTATAAATTATGACAATTTGAGAATACCTTCGATTAACTCTAAAGAATGATAACAACTTTATCCAAAAGGGAGACGGGGGTATAACAAGAAGTGTGTGTGAGGGGGGAGGAGAGGAGGAGGGGATAGGGTGGCGGAGAGTTAGGTAAAACTCGGAGAGGGCTGAAAAGGAAGGGCAAGAAAGCCTTGATTCTCCTAAATGATTTGATATCTCCAACAATGATCGCGTGCAGGGCGACAATCGTTGTACCTCCTCCCTTCCCTCCCCTTTCCCCTCCCCCCTCCTCCCTATCCACCTCACCCACTCACCCTTACCATTTCCTGATCCCCGATCAAATAAGAACTGTGTCGCCTGTTATAGTTTATTTTTTCTGCCATCAGGTGATTTAATTAACGAAAAGGTTTAAACCATCTTCATATGATCTAGATAAAGAGGCGGGTGAGGGGTGAGTTTTAGCTATAGTTCAGACATCTCCAAATTACATGTAGAGCAAAAGGATGTCCTATCTACTATTGTCACATGACATATAAGAACGAAGAGAGACCGACAGACAGACAGACAGGCAAATAGACTGACAGACAGACAGACACGGATACACACACACACACACACACACACACACACACACACACACACACACACACACACACACACACACACACACACACACACACACACACACACACACACACACACACACACACACACACTCTCGGTGGCGCGGTTGGTAGAGTCCCAGACTGTCACTACGGCGGTCCGGGTTCGAATCCTTCCTAGGGCTGAAATAATTTCAGTATAACTGCGCTTCGAGTCGTTACTCCAACTCTCGTGGGCGGGGAGGTGTGTGTGTGTGTACGTGTAAGGTCACAGCATTACCCATAGATCAGTCATACGAGCTCCGAGCTCTCTTACGGGAGGGAGATAGCTGTCGATCACGAGTTCAGCACGTGATCCAAAGACCAAGGTGAAAACAAACACACACACGCACGCACGCCCACGCACACACACATACGCACACACACACACACACACACACACACACACACACACACACACACACACACACACACACACACACACACACACACACACACACACACACACACACACACACACACACACACACACACACACACACACACACACACACACACACACACACACACACACCTGGCGCGACGGTTATTAAGGCTCGTGGAACGATGGTTACTGCAATCTAACGGTCTTGCGCAATATGGAAAGACGGTCGATACCGGCTAGCCTCCTGCCGGTCCTCTCTACCAGTAATTATCGCATTTTTAATAACGTTTACATCAAGACGTCGTTCTTGGTTGTCAACATGACGTCGGGCGGTTGTGCATCGGGGAGGGCGGTGGCAGTGGCGGTCAATACGACCGAGCTCGGTCTTTGCACTACCTGCACTTGTAGATGGTCGGTCAATCACAGTGGTCGTTCAAAGTGATAATTGCTCGCCAGGTGCGGTAAGGGCCGCAAAAGGCGTGGTAGTTTCTGTAACAGGGTGGCTGATGTTCCCTCCGACGGTGGTTGTTGCGGTTGTGGTTGTGGTTGTGGTTGTGGCTGTGGTTGTGGTTGTGGCTGTGGCTGTGGCTGTGGCTGTGGCTGTGGCTGTGGTTGTGGTTGTGGTGGTTGTGGTTGTGGTTGTGGTTGTGGTTTTGGTTTTGGTTTTGGTTTTGGTTTTGGTTGTGGTTGTGTTTGTGGTTGTGGTTGCGGTTGTCGTCGTGGGTGTTGATTGTAGCTGTGATTGTGGTGGAGAATGGTGGTGGTGGGTGTTGAAGATGGCGGTGGTGGAAGGTGTTGGTGTTGGTGATGATGTCTGCGCCACAACCACCCCAGCATGTCGGTATGTGTTAGTGGTGGTTAAGGAGGTTGATGCTGATGGTAGAAATGGTGTTGATGACGGTGGGGTTAGTTTTAATTATGGTGTCAAGGTTCAGCAAAGGTGCCAATAATAACACCACTGGTTCTGGCGCCACGTATGTTTTACTCTCCCCACTCTAATTTACACTCCCCCCAACCAAATTTACACTCCCCAACAATGTGCACCCACCCGCTCTAATTTACACTCTCTAGCCAATATTCTACGCGTAATAAGTACTTCCTAATTTATCTCGCAAGAAAAACCTTCCTTTTCTTCTTCCGGTCAATACTGCATCTTCATATTCAGTCCCTGATTCTACAAGTTCGTTATACACCGGTTACATCAGGATCCTGTAATTACCATCCATGTGCATGATGAAATCAGATGTACTGTATGTGACAGAGATCTGAGCGTTTGCTTTTTTTTATTTATTTTTTTTATGAGAAAACCACACTGAAGCCAAAAACCAAAACAGGTCCCATGGTTGGACTAAGTGAAGACAACGAAGAGTCCAATGGGTAATCTATCCCAAGGGACTGAGCCGGGGGAAGACTAACAACCCGCATGACGTTATCATTAGGTTCAAATTTACAACCAATGTACCTTTCCGGATCCAAGAAGCTATTCATGTCTCAATATTGACGCGACGAGTAACGCTTAAGACCCAGCGACTTCCATCGTCCTTCCTTACACTGCCCTTCATAGACGTTCTGAAGAATTCCTTGGACACACGGAGCCTCAATTCACAACGTGCCTCCTGGATCCGGTCTTAGATCACGTGCTGGAATCGTGATCGACAGCTGTTATACTCCTGAATGAGAGCTCAGAGTTCATATATGGCTCGATTTATGGGTTACACCCATCAAAGTTGGAGTGCCGTCTTGGAGTGAAGCGATGCTGAAATTTTAATCCTGGGCGAGGCTCGAACAATTGCTGAATTAGTTGTTCAGCATGGTACCATCACACTTTCGAGACTGTGTGTGTGTGTGTGTGTGTGTGTGTGTGTGTGTGTGTGTGTGTGTGTGTGTGTGCGCGTGTGTGTGTGTGTGTGTGTGTGTGTGTGTGTTTAGAACGAGACATATTTTATATATATATATATATATATATATATATGTACATATATATATATATATATATCATATGTATATATATGTATTTATATACATTATATACATGTATATATATATATATATGTACATATATATATATATGTATATATATGTATGTATATACATTATATACATGTATAATATATATATATATATATATATATACATATATAATGTATATACATATATATATATATATATATATATAATGTATATACATATATAATTATATATGTATATATATATATATATATATATGTATGTATATATATATATGTATATATATACATTATATATATATATATATATATATGTATGCATATACATCGTATATAATATATATATATACATATATATATATATGTATATACATTATATATATACATATATATATGTATGTATATACATTATATATATGCATATATATATATATATATATATATATATATATATATATATATATATATATATATATCACAACTAACACAACAGTCGGACGAAAGAACGAGTTGAGTAAACGAAACTATATATTTCGATTGCTAAGTGCAATCCTCTTCAGTAGTACAAAGTGGAAGGAGGATGCTATCTAAATATAGTCAAGAAAGTTCAGCCACGTTTCAACACGTGAACAAATTTAATCACCGGATGGACTAGGGTTCAGAAGGAAAATAGTGGAATTCACTTTAATTGAATATTTGCCCACGATGACTATTTCCAAGGGTCAGTGGACCCAGATATAATATCAGGATTATTCATCACCAAACAAATTGTCACCAAGTTTCCTTCCCCTCCCCCTGACCCGACCTCATGTCATCCTTAGGTCACATAAGGGTTGGGGTAGTGACATTATTTTCCCAGTTCCCTTCCCTTTGTATGAGGTTGCTATGTAAGACAGCATCCTCCTTCCACTTTGTACTACTGAAGAGGATTGCAGTTAGCAGCCGAAATATATTGTTTCGTTTACTCAACTCTTTCTTTCGCCCGACTGTGGTGTTAGTTGTGATTTACAAATGTGTTACTACATTTCTCACTAGTGATATACATATATGTATGTATATGTATATGTATATATGTATATGTATATGTATATGTATATGTATATACATATATAGAAGGAGGATCGCTGGCCGAGCAGGTTAGGGCGTCGTTACTTGAGGCGGAGATCGAGATGATGACGGCTCGAATCCTGCTCGGAGCGAGTTCAACTAAAGGCATGGTTCATTAAATTGACATTACGAAAATTGAAGTGCATGAGATATTTAAAGTGTATGGGAAGAAAGGACACGAGTTTGATCGGGCGATTCCTTTGGAATGAAAATATAGATTGTTAGATTATTGCTATGGCAAAATGAGGTTAGTTTGCCACACTAATAATCAAATTAGAAAAGAAACTTGATCATTTAATCAGGAAAGTGAGTGGACCATAAGAATTGGAGAAACTTTATTTACCACTGCCTACTGCCATCATTATTGATTCAATTAAATTATGTGTTTTAGAATCTTATTTCATGTTTAATGGCAAATATTATTTACAGAATTTTGGTATGGCAATGGGTAATCCGATTTCTCCAATTCTAAGCAATCTTTATACGGAATATTTTGAAACAAAATTGTTACTCAATATTGTCCCCCAAAATGTTATTTGGTTTAGGCACATTGATAACATTTTGTGTATTTGGCCTGTTAATGTTGATCGGTCCATTTTCCTGTCACAGCTTAAGACCCTAGTCCCTTCTATCAATTTTACTATGGAAATAGAACAAAATAACCAATTACCTTTCCTTGATGTATTGATATACAGAAATGAAAGGTCTTTCAAGTTTGATGTCTATAGGAAACCCACCAATGTTCTTTCATATGTTCATTTTTACTCTTATCATTACAGGACAAAGGCATCTGTGTTATCGTCAATGTATCTTCGAACTTATCGTATTTGTAGTCCGGAGTTTTTGGATGATGAATTCTCAAGAATAAATGACATAGCTTCAAAATTAAAGTATCCAAATTATTCCAATGGCTAGGAAGCGTTATTTTGATGATAAAGCTAAAGAAACATTAACTCTAAAAATCTTCTCGTTCTTCCTTATCATGATAACTTCATTCAATTACCGCATATTCTTAAGAATTTCAACATCCAAGTCATTTTTAGGAATTCCAACAGTCAAGTCTTTTTATTAAAGATTCCCCTGAAAATAAGAAAGGTTGTGTATATAAAATTCCATGTAAAGATTGCAACAAATGCTATATTAGTTAGACTGGAAAGGAATTAAATGTTAGATTAAAGCAATACAAGTATAGCGTTAGAAGTGGTCAAACGTCCAACGCGTTATATGTCCATCTTAGGGATTTCAGCCATTGTATTAATTGGGATGAAGCTAAAGTAATTGTTAGGAGTAATTCTTACTTGAATAAAAATATCATAGAATCCAGTCTGATCAAGGATACATTTGTTAATAACTTATATCTAAGTCATGGACTGTACAGATTGGATGAATTTATTATTAAGAAAATTGTAAACCAAACTCTCGGGACTCGAGCCCATAGGGCACGGGGAGAGATCTAGCCTACCCTCTGAATATATATACTTGTCTCTTTTTCTGTACTTGTACCTTGAAAATGCCTGAATAGACGAAAGCGCTTGGTCTCATTTCTGTTATTTTTCCTAGTGGTTTTTTCTGCATATATATCATCGTCAATGTATCTTCTGCATATATATATATATATATATATATATATATATATATATATGTGTGTGTGTGTGTGTGTGTGTGTGTGTGTGTGTGTGTGTGTGTGTGTGTGTGTGTGTGTGTGTGTGTGTGTGTGTGTGTGTATGTGTGTGTGTGTGTGTGTGCGTGTGTGTGTGTGCATGCGTGTGTGTGTGTGTGTATGTGTGTGTGTGTGTGTGTGTGTGTGCGTGCGTGTGTGTGTGTGTGTGTGTGTGTGTGTGTGTGTCTGTGTGTGTCTGTGTGTGTGTGTGTGTGTGTGTGTGTGTGCGTGTGTGTGTGTGTGTGTGCGTGCGTGTGTGTGTGTGTGTGTGCTGTTAAAATTGACAGCGTTCTGGTAGTTGTTGATTTTCTTATGTGTAATTTCAATCTTCCTAACAAGGATTCGGCCATTTGGAGGGTGGGCAACTACCAGTTCACCCCAAATATACATTTAATTTTCAACGTTTCGTCTGAATTAACAAAAAATTACAAGTACAGAAAATAGACACGAAAGATTACAATAAATCAAATAATTTACAATCACTGGTAAGTATTGTCCCCCATCAGTCCACTTATCAGTGCATGTAAATTATTTTATTTATTTTAATCTTTCGTGTCTATTTTCTATACTTGTAAATTTCTACTATTTAAAGTTTTAATACCAATGTAACCTTCCAAATTCTTTATTTCTGTATGATCTCAATTTATATGTTCCAGATTTTTCCTGATAATGTCTCTATGCAGAGGAAACGTTGAAAATCAAATGTATAATTTTGATGAACAGGTATTTGCCCACCCCCCAAATGGCCGAATCCTTGTTAAGAATATTGAAAATACATATAAGAAAATCAACAACTACCAGAACACTGTCGATTTTAACAACACATGCTTACAACATAATCTGCTCCTTTGCTTTTCATATATTTACATATATATGTATATATAATATATATATATATATGTATATATAATATATATATATATATGTATATGAACATATGCATATATTGAAGTATGGAAGACAAATGAGTGGAAGGGCGGTGAGTTAAACACAGAGAACAGTTGGAGTTTTATTCACTGACGTTTCGTCCTTATCAGGACATTCTCAAAGTACATACAGTTTCAGAAAATTAACAGCTTATATAATCCATCCTTGCCGTGTTCCTCTCCCACTATACTCTTATCCGTCCTCAACCCTTTTCATGTGACTCCGACCATGCCACTTCTCCCTCCGTTCCCAATTGTCCTTTTTACCTCCTTGATAATTAGAGTACCTACCGCTCCTGCTAATTCTATAAACCCTTCTCTATGGTTGATGCAGGGGTGGGAAGTAATGGAGGCTGCCTTCACTATGTTTCTTTTCTTTTTCTCTAGACCTTTGTGGAGCACCTCTATCTTGTTCCAATCTGGAAGATGACCACATTGGTCTAAATGAACTACTAGCGAGTTGGAGGTTCTGTGAGCTCTGGCCTCATTCTTGTGCTCATATATCCGTAGCTCCATTGATCTTCCCCGTCTTTCCATGATAACCTAACGGAAAACCACCACATAGTATATTGTAGATCGCGCCTTTCTCCATATCTTTTTCTGATATGGAGAATGGCGCGATCTACAATATACCATGTGGTGGTTGTCCGTTAGGATATTATGGAGAGACGGGAAGATCAGTGGAGCTACGGATATATGAGCACAAAAATGACGTCAGAGCTCACAGAACCTCCAACTCGCTAGTATTTCATTTAGACCAATGTGGTCATCTTCCAGATTGGAACAAGATAGAGGTGCTCCACAAAGGTCTAGAGAAAAAGAAAAGAAAAAAAGTGGAGGCAGCCTATATTACATCCCACCCCTGCATCAACCATAGGGAAGGGTTTATAAAATTAGCAGGAGCGGTAGTTACTCTAAATATCAAGGAGGTAAAAAGGACAATTGGGAACGGAGGGAGAAGTGGCATGGTCGGAGTCACATGAAAAGGGTTGAGGACGGATGAGAGTATAGAGGGAGAGGAACACGGCAAGGATGGATTATATAAGCTGTTAATTTTCTGAAACTGTATATACTTTGAGAATGTCCTGATAAGGACAAAACGTCAGTGATTAAAACTCCAACTGTTCTCTGTGTTTGACTCATCGCCCTTCCATATATGTATATATATATCTATATATATATATATATATATATATATATATATATATATATATATATACATAAATGTATAATATATACATATATGTATGTATATATATACATATACATACTGTATATGTATATATATATACACATACATATATGTATATATACATATGTATACATGTATGTATATATATATATATATATATATATATATATATATATATATATACTGAATATCTCAATATCGGAGAAAAGGAAGATATTTGAAAATACGTATATTACAATCACTAACTGTGATCCTCTTCAGCGTGGTTTTATATGGGTGCGTTAGCTTTTGTATATATATATATATATATATATATATATATATATATATATATGTAATATATACGTATATATGTATATATATACATATATATATGTATATATATACACAGTATATATATACACAGTATATATATATATATAATATATATATATATATATATATATATATATATATATATATATATATATATACATATGTACAAAATGTACAAAAGAGATCGGATGACCGTGAGGGGAAGTGTTAATTTTGATGGGAGAAATGTTAATGAGGCATTGAATGTCAATGAAGAACCAAATAATAGTATAGAGCAAGGTATAAATAAAAAACAAAATGATAATGTAAGACTTGATATTGAAACTCAAAATGTGTCAAAAAGAAATAATCACGAGTTTCTTAAAACCATGTACTGTACTTTAATGCTCGTAGTATTAGGAACAAATTTCAAGAAATACAAGCGTATGTCAAAAGCTAAAATCTCGATATGATAGGAATAACTGAGACATGGTTAAATGGTACAGAGTTCGAAGCTGAATTTAATACTGCGGGATTAACACTTTCATCAGGATAGAAACCACAAGAAAGGTGGGGGTGTTCTGTTGTACGTTAAAAATAATGTTCATGGTTGTGTTTTAGAGAAAGTGAAACAGGATGCATATGATAGTTTGTGGGTTGAATTAATCCAAACAAATGGACAAAAAATGAATATAGTGTGATATATAGGCCAAAGACATTATCATTAGCAGACGACAAACTGTTATTTCAAGAACTGTCTAGTTTCTGCAACCGGGATTTATTGATAATGGGTGATTTCAATTTTACTGACATTGATTGGATGACCCTTGAACATGGCCATATAGGTAGTCGCTTGATTGATTTTCTTGGTGACAATTACTTAATTCAGCATATAAAAGAGCCCACAAGATATGGAAACTTACTCGATCTATTGATCACTAGCCGCGAAAGCATGGTAACTGATGTAGAAGTCGGTGAATCTGTTGCAAATAGCCATCACAACTTAGTTAGATTCAAACTCCTAAACAATTTTAGAATAGATACTTGTGTTTCTAAAATACCCGATTTCAATAAAGCTCAGTTCATAGGACGTCAGAAGCTTCAGCTTACAGATTGGGAGGCAAAATTAAACGAAAGACCTGTAGATCAGATGTGGGAAATATTTCAAAATACGCTCACTAAGATGATTCAAACTTACATTCCTTTTAAGGACAGACGTCCCCCATATCAGGCTCGCCCAAAGTGGCTCGACAAAGAAACTGAAAAAAGTACTGCTAAAAAGAGACAGGCTTATAACAAATATAAGTGCTCGGGTGCATCTAGTGACTATTAAAGTTATGTATCAATACAGAGAGATTCAAAAAAGACAATAAGAAAAAGAAAACGACGATACGAAATTAACATCGCTGATAAATCCAAAGAGAATCCCAAAGAATTCTATAGTTACATTAGAGATAAAAAGGTTGTTAGGAATCACATTGGTCCACTATTATCTGCTGACGATCAACTTGAATATTCAAATGAAGGAATGTGTAATATCTTAAACAATTATTTTAGCTCGATATTCGTAAACGAAACACCTCAAAGTGAGTTCCAAACTGAAACCAGTGAAAAGTCTAAGGTAAACTTACTCACTACGGTAAATATAACAAAAGAAAAAATTAAAAGGTGTATAGATAAACTCAAAGTTAATAAAATACCAGGGCCTGACGGTTGGCATCCAAGAATCTTAAAGGAAATGAAAAATTAGATTGTTGTTCTATTAGAAATTATTTTCAAGAAATCCATCATATCCGGAGATGTCCCAAGAGAATGGAAGCTAGCTAACGTTACTCCTATATTCAAAAAAGATAACAAAAAGAAGCCAAATAACTATAGGCCTATAAGTTTGACTTCAATCGTAGGAAAAATAATGGAAACTATCATCAGAGATGCTATCGAACATCATTTAGAAAGTAACCGTTTGATAAATGATAGCCAGCATGGTTTCAGACGGAAACGTTCTTGCGTGACTAACTTACTCGAATTCTACAACACAGTTATCTCGAATTATGACAAAAGAAACAATATAGGTTTAATATATCTAGACTTTGCAAAAGCTTTTGATACCGTCCCACACGAAAGACTACTTACTAAATTAGCTTTACACGGAATAAGTGGTAGCCTATTAGGTTGGACTAGTAATTGGCTGAAAGGTCGAAAACAGTGAGTTGCTTTAAATGGAAAAACTTCTAGATGGAATTTTTTTACAAGTGGAGTTCCTCAGGGTTCCGTTCTTGGACCACTTCTATTCATAGTATATATAAATGATATAGACCATGGACTAAAATCTACTGTTTCCAAATTTGCTGTGATACAAAACTGTGCGGAGTGGCAAATGATCACTCAAACCAATTAGATATTCAAGAAGATTTAGATAAATTACAGCAATGGTCTGAAAAGTGGCTAATGAAATTTAACACAAGTAAATGCAAGGTAATGCACATAGGTAAAAATAACAGTAAGTACGATTACAAGTTATTTGGAAATTCGTTAACAAAAGTGGATAGTGAAAAAGATCTCGGCGTAATTATCAGTGTATTTCAGCCTCTGAGAAAGCAAATAAGATTCTAGGACTGATTGCGCGATCTTTTGATTTCAAAAGTCCATCACTCATTAACAAGCTATATAAATCGTTAGTTCGTCCACATTTGGAATATGCTGTTTCCGTATGGTCACCGAAGCTCATTAAAGACATTGACAGACAAAACTGATTCCAAATATCAAAAATAAATCATACGAAAATCGACTAAAACATATGAATCTGTTTTCTCTAAAAAAGCGTAGACTCAGAGGTGACTTGATACAGGTCTTTAAGATTTTAAAGGGAATTGACAACATCAAAGGTGAAAAAAATTTCACATTGAATGAGAATCAGACAAGAAACAATGGTCTCAAACTGTCCGGAATTAGATTCAATTTGGAAGTAGGTAGAAACAACTTTGCCAACCGTGTAGTTAATGAATGGAATAAACTTCCTGCACAGGTAGTGCAATGTAGTTCAGTTCGAAGCTTTAAGAACCATTTAGATAAGCACCTAAGCAAGATGCTGTAATGATTATAATTTATTTTATATTATTTGTTTTTGTTTTGTTATCATTTGTCTGTCTGATTTTCATTTATCATTAGTTATATGTCAATTTATTATTATTTACTATTTACCTGTTTGTTTATTATCTAACTATACCTATGCATTTATTTATGTATTTCATTTGTTATTTACATTATTATAGTTTTTATTTATTAATTTATTATTATTATGATTTTTTTCGCATCCGACCTAAATATGGACCAGAAGGTCTGGAGTGTCGGCATGCTCCGCCTTTGTAATCCTTTGTAAAGAGAGGGGAGAAAGACAGAAAGAGAGAGGGTGTGAGAGAACAAAATATGGAGTGGGTGAATTTGAATGGGAAAGTGAGAGTTTCCTCTGAGTCGGGTAGAGTCAGAAATATATTTTCCGTGAAAATATTGGTTTTTCTTTCCATCAGAAACTCTCAGTCCTTGCAACAGATTCAAAATTCTTCCGTGTGTTACAAAACCCCCGCCTCTGCAGCGCGATTGATTTCGTTCCCTTCTCGTAGGTCCAAAGAGTCTGGTTCGATTACCAAAGGCTGTCACGGATGTGCCTGCAACGGTGGCAAAGGTGACTGCTTTAGTCGCATTAAATGACTTCCTGGAATAGGTCTTATCATTTTTTATGTTCCTTGCTCCTTCTCTCTGAATGATAAGCAGTTTCTTCAGTATACATTGTATGTGTACATTATGTGCAAGGTAATGACTGAAGAGTGTTTATTCTGGGACAGTGCTTATTAAATGTTGCACACTGGCGGTGGCGGTAGTGGTGGTGGCATGGGAGATGACGCTGATTGTGGTGGTGGTGGTGCGAGGAGTCGGTGGCTTTAGTGGTAGTAATGAAAGTGAATATGATGGTGGTGATAGTGATAAAGACAGTGATGGTGATGGTGGTGGTGGTGATGTTGTTGTTGTTGTTGGTGATGGTGGTGTTGGTGTTGGTGTTGGTGTTGGTGTTGGTGTTGGTGTTGGCGTTGGTGTTGGTGTTGGTGTTGGTGTTGGTGTTGGTGTTGTTGTTGCTGTTGTTGTTGTTGTTGTTTCTGCTACTGGAGGTGATGACAAAGATGGTGGTGGCTGTAGTGCTGATGTTGGTGATGGAGGTGGCGGTGGTAGTGCCGACAGTGAAAGATCCAAAAGAAAGATCAAAGGTGAAAATCCCACATGTGACAGTGATGACGCCAATACTGTGGATCTTATTAAATTGTTGGTAATGTTGACGATAAAGACAAAAAAAAAATTATGCTGAGGAGTCTGTGAGAGTAGAAGTGATGTCAAGAGTAAAAACAAGAGGAAGAAGAGGAGGAAGAGGAGGAGGAGGAAGAGGAGGGGGAGGAGGAAGAGGTATAGCCGTTTGAGTCACATTAACGCCAGTCATGATATAACGATGTTCTTTGTCAGGCGATCGTTGTCGTTGATAATGAGGGTGATTATAGTGATGGTAATGGTAATGACGATGACGATGATGATGACGATGACGATCACAATGACAGTGACGACGACGACGACGATAACGACGATAACTACGATAACGACGATGACGATGATGACGACCATGACGATGATGGTGACGATGACGATG
>NC_134804.1:14971578-14976578 GCF_046742065.1 Oratosquilla oratoria | reverse complement strand
GAAATTCTCATGTTGACGGAATCTGAGAAGGAAATCATGTTAACCCATTCAACTCCGATGACAAGATGTCTTGTCATTTGGTCAAATAAAACAAAAAATCATAAAACACCAAAATGTTTGATCAAACACCAGAAAAATATGACGTCAGTCCTCGCTTCGCTCGCGCTTCGCTGCGAGCGAAGCGAGGATTGACGTCATATTTTTCTGGTGTTTGATCAAACATTTTGGTGTTTTATGATTTTTTGTTTTATTTGACCAAATGACAAGACATCTTGTCATCGGAGTTGAATGGGTTAATGGAGTAGAAGTTAGAGAATACAGGGTTTGTTGGTTTCCTTCCTGACTGATAGGTAACAGGACGATACAGAAACAGATAGAAATGAGTTCAAATGGGTTAGGGATGTATGAAGGAAAGTTCTGAAAACCTCCAGATTGTTTTTAAGTAGCTGTACAACACACAATTCTCTTAAAGAATTATAAATCAAATATATGGAGGGATGCCATAGTCAGAGGCTTAAAAGGAAATTGCCAACCTAAAGAAAGAGAACAAAAATATTGAAAGAATATAGGTATGTTATGGAATGAGACAGATTTTGCAAGGTGACAGTAAAACACGACCAGGAACTATAGAAACAAAATTGATTTAAAATTTCAGGGAACTTAAATATTCACGTTAATATTATTCAGTGAGGCTGGCTTGGTCTCTGAGTTCATGCTTATGTTCATGAAAAAATTCCAGGCATACAAGGAACTCGGCATCAAATACTTAGAATAAATAGAAGTAGATGATATAAACAGCAATGTAGTATCAAGAGCAACCAATTATATCTTGAAAAAAAACTCGAAAATAAGTGTCCGGGTCTTTAGCAAGTGAGGACTTAGATCAGAAAATATTTTCAGTTAATAGAAGATAGCTCAAAAGTGATTACTGATGAATACCATCTGGGAAGGGAAATGTTCCATCAAGCATCGTTCTCTCCACAGTTGGCAAGCATTGACTCCAACAACAACACTGTGTTCGACAACAAAGCCATCCTCAGGTTCAAGCACGCTAAGGTAGAGTTTATCAAACCCTCCCTTTTGTCAACTCCCTTCAAAACAATCACGTAGCTGGTAGACTGAAGTATGTGACCGTGTTAACGAGATATACATCGACCAATTTCGAGTGTTTTGTATGTCCAACACACTTCATAGTCTCTTGTGTGCCGGATGGAACTTTTTTCTTTTACTTTGGCTGAAGCTAGAATTTTTTATTTCTCTCTCCGTGGCACCCCCCCCCCCACACACACATCTTATGTAGCAAAAGAACTGGGGTATATTTCGAGTAACTCTTTCTGTATCTGTTTGTATATGCATATGTATATATATATATATATATATATATATATATATATATATATATATATACATATATATATATACATACATATGCATATATATATATTTATATATACATTTATATACATGTATATACATATATATATATGTATATACATATATATACATGTATATATATATATATATATATATATACATATATATATATATATATATATATATACAGTATGTATATATACATACTTTATTTTGCTCCTACCGAATTATTTTACTCATCTCGGCAACGACAGAGTTGAGCAATGTCACCGCACTCCCTGCTCACCACTCGGAGACAGTTTCAGTTCCTTTTTTATGTCTTTTGTATTTTTCAAAACTAACGTATGCCTCTCTTTGCAGGATGTCGGCCGGAGAGCAGACTGAATCTGCTAGTTTCGGTCCTCTGTTGCCTGTTTCTTCTTCCTCGTGTACTCCTGCTGCCTTGCTCTCTCGCCTCCTGCTGGTGATGCCCGTCAATATCTTGGCCTGCTTCGAGGAGGAGGCCACTCAAGAAGACCAGCGACAAACCCACCCAAGGCTGAGACATCATCGTGGAGGCTCTTGGTCTATATTTTTTTCCCGAGAAGATAAGAAAAAAAAGGGAGGAGAAGGAGGAGGAGGAGGAGGAGGAGGAGGAGGAGGAGGAGGAGGAGGAGGAGGAGGAGGAGGAGGAGGAGGAGGAGGAGGAGGAGGAGGAGGTGTTGGTGGTGGAGGTGAGGTAGTGTTCCATATGTCGATGCTGTCGCCATGGCGTTACGAAACGGTAACACAATGGCTTTACTGTAGTAAGATTTGTAATCTTGCGCTCATTGTGACATAACTCTTCTGCTGTTATCGATGTGTATATCTTAGTGACAGTTGTGATACTAACTGAATCGAGTGAGAGCGAGCGTGTGTCGAAAGTTCCGCTGAATGCCATCATAGTGGGGCTATTCTCGCGGTCACTGTGACTATAATATTGAACACAAGGACTCGATCAGGTTGAGTGTGGTGACACCAGTGATGGTAGGCATGTTGATGTGGTCGCAGTTCGTGTGGAGGAACGAGCCCAAGATTATCCTACAATGGGATAACCAGTAGGCTGATTGATACCGGTTTCAGCATGGCGATAATGCGATGGTGCCATGGGTGCGTTGACACCAGCTTGGTGACAGGAGTACCATGAGCCTGACACCAGCATGACGGGTATGATAATACTAGCTTGACTGGCGTGATTATACTGATGTGGCAAACGTAACAGCGGTTGATGGGTTGGCACGACTAAACATAAAAGGTTATAGTAACATCAACATGGGAACCCAGGTGCACTGGACGTGGTGCTCCAAAATATGGTGGGCTTGGTGATGAGGCGAAAGTGACGGATATGATGTTGGTGATATGATTATCCTCACCCAATTACACGTTAGGATGCCGAGTCATTAGATTAGGTGATACTAGTTCCTCAATTGTCTTAGCCAAGATCCAGAGGAAACAGATCAATGGATGTGTACTCCCGCTGACGTCACGTTGAGGTTAAAGACTCTCATTGGACATTGTGCCGGGTCTCTATGACGTCAGCCACTAAGTAAGTAAGACACTTGTCCAAGGACTTTGGTCTCACAGCTTCCAAAGGGCACCAAGATAACGTTAACTGGTTGGTGATCTGGTGATGATGCCGATCATGATGATCCACGAGCAGCTTGGTGGCGTTCCTCGTGTGAAGGGGTCGAGACCTGTGGAGACATCGACGGGTTACAGATGACAGTTGGAGGCGCCTGCACGTGGTTTCGCTGCTGTCCAAGAGGTGGACTCCTCAGCTTCCCAAAGACAGTCCCCGCCTTTCCTCATCCCTCGCCATTGATGCAGCCCTGAGGGCTAGTACTCGGTCCCTGGACCGGACCCAAGATCATAATATCTGAAGGTTCAGCCGGTGGTCCTCGCTGGCTCTCTGAACGCTGCAGGGTTTCTATGAAGGAGACCCTGGGACTACAAGTTGATAAAATTTAACCATTAAAGATTCAGCTGTAGTAGGTCATAATCACAACCATTATTGTTGTGGCAATTAGGGGCTTAGTTCCGATCGTACTTCCACACGACGCTTCCTTCAAAGCAAATAGATACTGGGGACTCGAACTCGCACTTGAAGTCCGAGGACTTAGGGTTAAGGTAACTACTTGGGTTGCAGTTAAACGTCACCTAACGGGAGCTCCTCGTTGTCTACTTCGAGAATAAGATCTTAAGCTGGAATTGTCTTTGTTCAAGGTTATTATGATCTTCGGGACTGGCTCTGCTCGGGATCAAGTACAAATAATCCTTTTGCTACACATGTAGTTTCCCTCAACCAAATAAAATCGCCTGGCGACAGCCACATCATATACGTAAGTCGTGCATAATGAAAATGATAATGGTGATAATGATGATAATGATGATGATGATGATGATGATGATGATGATGATGATGATGATGATGATGATGATGATGATGATGATGATGATGATGATGATGATGATGATGATGATGATGGTGATGATGGTGATGATGGTGATGGTGATGGTGGAGATGGTGGTGGTGGTGGTAATGGTAATTTTGATTATGATAGTGATGGTGGAGGCGACGATGACGTAAACAAAAGTCAACAAACATGACGACGACAATGTCGACGATGGTGAAGCCGATGTAGATGACAATGACGATAATGACGTATGTCCATACTGAGGCATGGACACTTATTTTAGGAGACAGTGTCTCATATTCTGAGCGATGTGGACGACAAAACGTGATTCTAAGTTAGTGACGGGCAAAACAGACTATGTCTGTAATGTATATTATAAGATACAAGGGGATCACAAAGTTTCCTTTTTATCTAAACTCACATCCCTATACTTGACTTAGTTAATGACGTTATATACAGTATTAGTGACGTCATCAAATTATATGAAGTCAAATATTGTCATTAGTTCTGTTTCGGCAGCGGTGTTGGCAGCACTAACATACCCTTTTTCCTGTGCCACTACCCACCACACGGGCCTCTAAATTGGCCAAAAAAAATTCCACTAACACTTACGATATTCAGTTCTTAAACACTCGTACTATACTCTGTTTCAGTGGATCTCCTGAGAATTATTTTTCGTCGCTGATAATCAGCGGTTCTTTACTTGGGAATAATATCGCACCGAAGAATAGTCTAGTGGTAGAGTGTGGTAGAGGGAGAAGTGGCCGTGGGGAGATGAGAGGTCGGCCGCCGGGAGATGATACAGATGATGAAACATACATCAAGTATACATCACGATAAGTAGACATCCTGGGAAGTTGATAGTGATGTGAAATGAGGAATCCTGTGCAAAAATGTGCTAGTTGTCAACTTTCCATCTCTGTGCTGCTGCCAATAGCGGAACAGATGGCCCTGGATCTTGGCTGTCTGTCCACGCTCGTGCTACGTAATTTATTCTTGTCGATCAGGGAAATGCGTCTTCAGCAGCAGGACGTCCCCTTCTGTTTATAACTGGAGGCATGTTGTCTGGTTGAAAGCAATGAACTGACTTTCCATCTCTGTACTCCTGCCAATAGCGGAACAGATGTCTGTCCACGCACGTGCTACGCAACTTATTCTTGTCGATCAGGGAGATGCATTTTCAGCAGCAGGGTG
>NC_134804.1:14961578-14964078 GCF_046742065.1 Oratosquilla oratoria | reverse complement strand
TACCTCCCAGCTCCAATTCCACTCCCGCTCTCCTCCCCACCTCCTCATTTCTCACTCCATCCAGCCCATGACGTGATCACAGAAAAAAAACATCATTTGAGAATGGCAGATAAAGCTTGTTGGTAAATGAATGAACAGGAAGACTATGCAACCAGAAAAAAATAATAGATTTGTTTTCAGAATACTAGAAAATCCAGTACCTAGAAGAGAATAAAAAAGAAAGAGAATTAACCCTTTCCAACCCGCATAAACTTGCAAAAATCATCATATCTTCTGCAAACCTGATATATTTTTTGTTATCACACACTACACATGGGTATTCCAGACGGTTTAGATATAATAACGATGAATTAAGTTTTCGGAAACGTGTGAGTGGTAAGCTACCTCAACCTTTTGGCTTCATCGCCATGTTCCTTTTTTGTTCTCGATCCCGATGAGATTTATTCTGTTTTTATTAGCCAGCAAGTTCGACGTTTTCTTTTGTAGACTGTTTCCTTTTAGGTGCAGAGTGGAAGGTCTAAAAGAATTATGGTTGAAGAGAGTGGTTTAGAGAGAGAAGCCACAGTCGAAACATAAAAGAATGAAATGCTTCAGCGTCTTCCTGGACTTTGTCATTATACCACTCTCCAACCATTTGTCTTTTCTTGTGGCATAACAGAAATATATTGAATCATTTCTTCGCTTTTTCCACTTTGTCGGCCGACATTGTCTACACAAAAGCGCTTTACCGTTAGTCTTAATGTATGTCTACAGGTTTGTATTATGAGAACCTGCCACGCCTTTGATTGGTTTAGGGAGCAGTTATAGAGACATGAAGGCACACAATGCATACAACTGCGTCAAATGTCATTTGCATCATCATTTCCCTTAAACTGGGGGAAAAGTAAACTGCATTTGGAGCACCATATGCAGTTAGTGATTCATAATATTAACAAAATGTATTGGAAGTATTTAAGCGTATTGCTTTAGTCTACTGTGCCTATTCTGAGTCAGGTTTTGTCAAGGTTTTGTCAAGGTTTTGTCATTGTACGCGTTTCCTGCCAATATAATTGGGCACATCTGTGTTACCTTTGGACGTGCCGAAACGATAATAAAAAATAATGTTTAACCCGCTCTTCACTCGTGTGACTTTTTTTCCAGCAATTTCATTGCAAACAGAACAATGGTTATCTACTTACACTCCTATGTTGTCGAACTCTTAAATTTTTACCTAAGCACTTATGAGCATAATATATATGGGAAGGCGTACCTTTGGTGAAAGCCCCCAAAGATTGGTTCTCTCTGTTACTCTGGCGTTATATTCGCCATAGATTACTAATTATGTGTCAACTTAGCAACAACAACAACAACAACAGTAACAACAATATCCCTGTATGCACAATTGTCCATGCAGTGTTATAAACTGTGAAGATTTACAACGCGCCACGGCATCCACTCCGTTCTTAATGACACACTTTGGCAGTTAATTTCCTTTCAACGCTATAGCGGTAATTAAAAATAATTAATAAACTTCAAGAGGAGCTCCAAAGCGCGAAGAGACTAAATAAGCCTAGAGGTTTACAATTGATTTGATGTTGCCTTGATTATTGAGCTCCTAAGGCCTATTACACTTTAATTCAAGGCTTGAATACATACATATATACAGTATATATATATATATATATACATATATATACATATATATACATATATATACATATATATATACATATATATATACATATATATATACATATACATATATATATACATATACATATATATATACATATACATATATATATACATATACATATATATATATACATATATTATATATATAAATATATATATATATACATATATATATATATATATATATATATATATATATATATATACTTTTTGGGCAAAACCTTTCTCGTAAACAATTACTGTTGAATGCTAAAGCATACGTGGCATCAATGATTTTTAGAAAACATTTCTCTCACTTTCTAAGTATCCTTTTCTCTTCATGGTCCAAACTCTGGAAGAAAGTACGAAAATCGTCAAAATGGTGCTCCATTTTATACCGATAGCTGTTTCAACCATTTCACATGCTCATCTTCAGGGTAAAACTGAATACAAATAGGAAATACATTGGAATATAAAGGCCCGTGGGCCGTATAAATAACAGAGAAAATGAAAAATTGTGGTATATGATCGCTGGGAATATATGCGGGTGGGCGGCGCCAGGAAGGGGAACTCTAGTCCTACGATGGGCTTATGTCACGTCTTGTTGGGTTGTCACTTCCGGTGAGCAAATGTCTTGTTGTACCCTCTTGCCGGGACCTACGGTGAGCTAATGGCACGTCTTCCGGTGGGCAAATGTCACGGTGTGCGGGTCTGTTTTTTCTACTGGAATGGAGGACGCGATCCGACGACCTCTGGACGTTTAAAGTAGGCTGTTGCAATGTAATAATAACCGTCTCGACAATGATTAAGCTTCCGTAGTTAGAGTCTGTGTGGATTATTTCTGTGT
>NC_134804.1:14954078-14956578 GCF_046742065.1 Oratosquilla oratoria | reverse complement strand
ACTAGGAATCCTGCTACCTGTAGCCCCACAGGGGACATTCCTAAAAAAAAGTAAAGGCATAAGAGGGTCTAGGAGTTTTTCCAACCAGTGCCCTAGGGTTTGGATGTTTTAATTTGCGTAGATGTGGTACAGATGAGAGTAAAAGGGAAGATAGGCAATATGTTTGTGATAAAAAAAAAAAGATGGATGTGTTGGCACTGAGTGAAACTAAGTTGAAAGGGAGGGGCGAGTGTGAGTTTGGGATTGTAGTTGGGAGGTTCTCAGGAGTGAAGAGAGGACGAGGGAGAGAAGAGGTGGCTATACTAGTAAGTGAAGAGATAGGTAAACGTGTAGTGGAGTAGAACGAGGTTTCTTCAAGGTTGATGTGGATGAAGGTGAAGCTAGGAAGGGAGATGTGGGTTTTTGTAAGTGCGTATGGGCCTGGTAGAGGAAGAGTGTATAGGAAAGGGAGACTTTTTGGATGTATTTAAATGAGTGCATAGAGGGATTAGAGAGAAATGTCAATGTAGTTGTACTGGAAAACCTTAATGCTAAGGTAGGAAATGAACCAATTGACGGAGTGATTGGGAATTATGGAGTTCAATGAAAAAATCGTAGTGGAGAGTCGATGCTGGAGATGTGTCTTAAAAGAGAGATGATGATAGCAAATAATGTGTTTCGGAAGAAAGTCAAGCATAAGTTCACATGGGAAAGGGTGGTGGATGGAAGGATGATAGATAGAGCGTTAATGGACTATATAATGGCAACCAGGAGTATAGTAGGAAGAGCTAAGGATGTACATGTTCTAAGGAGAGAGAGTCGGGGAATATCAGATAATTTTTTGGTGGAAGGTGAGTTGAGAGTGGAGAATAGGTGGAGGAAAAGGGCAGAGGGTAGGGAGGTACTCAGAGTGAACTACTTAAATGAGAAAGGAAAGGAGAAGGAGTATAAGAAGAAGATGAGAGAGGAGTGGGAGGGAGTGAAGGATAAAGTAAAACTAGGAGTGGAGGAGGAATGGGGATGGTTCAAGGAGTGAGTCATAAGGTATGCAAAGATGGTGTGTGGAATAAGGAGGATGGAAGGAAATAGAAGGATGGGGAGTGAGCGGTGGTATGAGGAAGCAAAGAAGGGTGTAGAAGAGAAGATGCAGGCTTTCATAGACTGATTACAAATTAGGACGAGGGAATCATATAAGAGGTGCAAAGTAAAGAGAAGAGAATTAAAGCATAAGATAAAGGAGGGAAAGAGGAGAGTAGATGTGAAATTGGGTAAGAACATGACAGAACATTTTGAAAGAAATGAAAAAATGTTTTGGAAAGAAATTAAGAGAGGAAGAGGAGGCGAATCAAGTAGAGAAGAAACGGTAAATGGCGCAGATGGAGAGATGATAATGGAGGAGAAGTCAGTGAGAGGAAGGTGGGCAGAGTATTTTAGGGAGTTGCTAATTGTGAAAGAGGATAGGGAGGGAAAGGTAGTTGCAGTGGGAAGCGCTATGAAAATGACCGTGTTGAGTGAAGAAAATGGAGGAAAGATAAAGATAAAGTGAAGGCAGTTGTTAAGATGATGAGAGCAGGTAAGGCACCTGGGTTGGATAGATGCCATGCAAAAGGTTATCTAATGTTTGTTTAAGAGAAGATAGAGTGCCGGAGGATTGGAGGAGTGCCTGTATAGTTCCACTTTACAAAGGAAAAGGGGACAAGTGTGAGTGTAGTAGTTTCAGAGGGATCAGCTTGTTAAGTGTAGTTGGGAATGCTTATGGGAGGGTCTTAATTAAGCGGATTAGGAGAGGAACAGAGGGAGTAATTGGTGAGGAACATTATGGTTTTAGGACAGGTAGAGGTTGTGTAGATCAGATTTTTGTGGTAAGACAGATATGTGAGAAAGATATAGGAAAAGGTAAGGATGTATTTTGGGTTTTTATGGATCTGGAAAAGGCTTATGACAGGGTAAACAGGAAGGCACTGAGGGAGGTATTGCAGATATATGGGATAGGAGGAAAGCTGTTAAGAGCAAACAAGAGTTTTTACGAGAGTAGTAGAGCTTGTGTTAGGATTAGAAGAGGAGAGAGTGAGTGGTTTGAGGTAAAGGTGGGACTTCGTCAGGGATACGTTATATCGCCCTGGCTGTTCAATTTATACATGGATGGGGTGGTGCGAGAAGTGAATGCAAGGATAGTGGATCAGAGATTGGAGATGGTTAAAGAAACTAGAGAAAAGTGGGAGATAACCCAGTTGTTGTTTGCTGACGACACTGCGCTTGTAGCAGGATCAGAGGAGGGGTTGAGTTAGTGACAGAGTTTAGGAAGGTGTGCGAAAGAAGAAAGTTGAAGATAAATGTGGGTAAAAGTAAGGTGATGAGATGTACAAGGGGAGAAAGTGGCAGCAGACTGGAAGTGAGTATTAAAGGAGAGAGTCTGGGGAAAGTGGATAGTTTTAGATACTTGGGTGCGAATGTGGCAGGAAAGGGAGGAGTTGGGGGTGGAGGTAGAATGTAGGTTGACAGAGGCAGAAACATGGAACAT
>NC_134804.1:14924078-14949078 GCF_046742065.1 Oratosquilla oratoria | reverse complement strand
CGCGACAAGACTCGACAAACTCCAACTGTACATCACGAAAACAGATCAGTCTCCACACGATTTTGCAGCTCCAGTTGCAAAGGATGCGTCTTGCGACTCAATACTTGGGTTCCGCCAACATCACCACCACCACCCCTCCTCTCCCTCCCATCAAACGAGACCGCTCCACGCTTGCCAATGAATCTATTCCATCAGTGTAACATGCGTACCACATCAAGCCCGTTGTGTGCCATGCAAACCCACCACACTGTCTGTGCACTGTGTAATTCGCCTGCCGTGGCAGATGCCACTCCTGCAGACCTCTGCCATGATGTAACAGTTTTTCTCATATCTCATAAGAACCGCCATGGTGTAACGGCTTGTCTCATATTTCATAACAACTGTAGTAATGTAATAATCGCATAACTCATGATCGTTTATGCATGCCCCGTACAGGTAGTGTCATATAATTGCTTATCTTAAAAAAAGAATTCTCAGCGAGGTAAATGTATATTCTAAGGAGTATGTACAGAAATCTTATCACGAATACAGCGCTTCTGCAACTGCCTATCCTTTGTGTTTACAGGTAACTTGACTGCATGTGAATATCACCTCTGCGGTTTGGTTGGCTCTGGCGTGCGCAGTGACGTCATGTCGCAAGCAAAATCTAACGCACGGTGTGACATCATGTCATCCATAGTACTTGTTTTCTTTCTTTCCATTACCGTGGGCTTTAACATATCATCCATTCAGAACCTCTTGCTCCCTCTGCTCAAACCTTTTCCATAAAACCACTCTATCTGATCCTCTAATTTAAGTTACGTATAGGCATCCAATTCTACATTCCATTAGAATACTAAAATATGTCATAGTCTGATGAACTCCTTCGACATATGAAAATCATTCATTCAAAGACCAAACCCACACGCCCTCTTCTTAGCCCTAAAAGAAAACTCCCAAGTGTGTCAGGTACTGTACTACATCTTCAATCATCACCCTTATACTTTTTCTCCCTATACTTCACGTTCCTACTGTCCCTATTAATTCCCTATTAATGCTCACCTCTCTAATACCACCTGAGTTTCCTGCAGAGCCTTCACATAGCTCGTCTTTCCACTTGCGTCACTCTTACCTTTCAGAACGGCAGCGTTCCCTCTTTTGATTAAAACCGCAGAAAAATATCACAACTTACCATACCGAAAGGGTTATATAGGCGTGATAGTGTTAGTCCTTTAAGCTGAATATAAATCGTCTGACATCAGCCAGAATCAGATCCGCAAAAGTTGCCACCATAGCGAAGAGGAAGAGGAGGAGGAGGAGGAGGAGGAGGAGGAGGAGGAGGAGGAGGAGGAGGAGGAGGAGGAGGAGGAGGAGGAAGAGGAGGAGGGAGGAGGCGGCAGAGGTGCTCCGGAGATCTCCTTGAGGTTCCAAGTTTCACCTGTTGCTCAGACCAGCTATCGCTCTCAAAGCTCACGTCGGTGTTTGCCTACCTGCCCATGACGGCGTTGCCACTTCCTCCTCCTCCTCCTCCTCCTCTGTGGTGACCCAGTACACGATGACGACACACAGTGACGTCACACGACAACATCACACAATAACGTCACATCTACAATGAAATGTCACACACAGCTGTTGGTGTAATGTCCTTCAGCTTGCGGACATGCGGACCTCAAGGGGAAAATCTGAACCTTAACAAAGGCACTGGGAACCTAGCTTATCTCGTTACTTCCGCGCACTGTGACAGAATGTTGACATTCAAGTAGTTTGTTCTGGCTATCGGAGATGGAAGGGGGATAGACGAACATCTCGATTAACCCAAGACTGTGCACTGATCTGATTTGGTTCCGAGGGGTCTCTACCGGTGTATACAAACACCTTCAGCAAGGGAACGTGGTTTTGTGGGTTTCATTCGGCTGAAGAAAGTGAGCCAGGCTACTGGGATCCAGATTCATCAAGACCCTATTTGTCTTTCCAGTTAATCCCTCAACTGAGTGAAAACCCCTGGTATGGCATCGTGTTGAAGGGATTAACATGTTCTCTAATCCTGGTCCCTTCATCCCTCCAATGCGCTTTAGGGAGCTTGTTCTAGTTGCTGCCAGACGATTGTATTTAGCTGAGGTTAGAGTCCCATCCTGGAGGTGATCAGGGTTATCATGTAACATCCTTAGAGTTGTGTTGTGGTGCAAAGATGCCATAACGCCCCACCTACCACAAACAATGAGTAACATTTCATCTCAACTCATTCCTCTCCACCCATTCTCCTCCTCCTGTTCCTCCTCCTCTTCCTCTTCCTCCTCCCCTCTTCCTCCTCCTCGTCCTCATCCTCTTCCTCCTCATCCTCTTCATTCGAAACCCTTCAAGAATTTGAAACTTCCTGAAACGTATTGTTCCCCGACAGCTCATCTCTACCTTGACAACTTCTCCCAAAGACACGGTCTAACATGTTCCTAGGATCAGCTGGGTGCTATGTCATCTTCCTCAACATCCCACCACAAGGTTTTTATCACTCCCCATCATCGACTCAGGCTTTCCTGTTGTTGGTGGTAAGGATTTCTATGAAACTCGAAGACACTACCGGAGCAAGAAGATGACCCTACGAACTCAACCTTTATATGTGCATGCACTGCAAGTGACACGTCTCAAAGATACATCTACAATGTATGTGATGATGTTTGAACATATGTATTCGTGATCCCTGTGGCGATAGATGTATATCAGGAATAAATGTACAAACATATTAGGTCATTAGGGCACCAACACGAACCAAGTGCGTAATATCAAGGTATAGGACACCAGGTACTGTAACGAGAGAACACGTAGACATATGCAATGCATGCAACACGGACCAATATACATCGCTCTAACATGTAACTCGTAGTAGACACGCCGCCTTTTTCATCTACAGAGGTAACAGCTTGTTCTGACAATAAAAGAGGAAGAGAAAATAATTATTAGGAATAAATCCTCGATCCTAAATGTATGGATTTAACTTCTGTTCATCCCTGGCACGTTGGCGATATCTGTAGGTCTGGTAGCAGACGCAGACTCTTGTTCTGTTCCCCGAGTACTTAACTACACCTCTTCTCCCTCTTGCCTTCCTCCTCCTACCCTTTTCTTTCCTCCATTTCCTTTCCTTTCCTCCCTTTCCAGTACTACCGGCAACACAACAACTTCCTCCTTTTTCACCTCCATCTTCAAATTGTCAATTCTCTCTAATCATGATTCACATATTCCTTTTCAACTTCTTCCCTTCTTCGTCTTCCACCTTCACTTTTGTTATCCTCCATTCCTCTCGACTGCTGAGGTGCTCTCCTCGATTGCTCTCCATAGACCGAGATAACTATTTCATTCCAATCACCGTTCCCCTACGTCCATGTTATGGATCAGAGTCCCTTGCAACAATGACGTAGAACCATTTGTTGTTGCCACCTGCACTTTGCTCAATAAACTCAAGAGATTTCCTTCTGCTCATATCATAAAAACAAAGCTAGGACATGACAAATGAATGACTTTGCCCATGAAGAATTCTATCACCTAAACATACCTTGAGCCTATACAGACATGTTTCCTTGCGTTTTATGTGTGTGTGTGTGTGTGTGTGTGTGTGTGTGTGTGTGTGTGTGTGTGTGTGTGTGTGTGTGTGTGTGTGTGTGTGTGTGTGTGTGTGTGTGTGTGTGTGTGTGTGTGTGTGTGTGTGTGTGTGTGTGTGTGTGTGTGTGTGTGTGTGTGTGTGTGTTTACCTAGTTTACCTAGTTGTATTTTGTGGGAAGAGAGCTATACTCGTAGTGTGTGTGTGTGTGTGTGTGTGTGTGTGTGTGTGTGTGTGTGTGTGTGTGTGTGTGTGTGTGTGTGTGTGTGTGTGTGTGTGTGTGTGTGTGTGTGTGTGTGTGTGTGTGTGTGTGTGTGTTTGTGTGTGTGTGTGTGTGTGTGTGTGTGTGTCTGTGTGTGTGTCTGTGTGTGTGTCTGTGTGTGTGTCTGTGTGTGTGTGTGTGTGTGTGTGTGTGTGTGTGTGTGTGTGTGTGTGTGTGTGTGTGTGTGTGTGTGTGTGTGTGTGTGTGTGTGTGTGTGTGTGCGTGTGTTTTTGTGTCTGTCTGTCTGTCTGTCTAGGAATGAACCTTTGTGAAAGACTGAAGAAGAGATATGCATACGAACACATGTTATGAACATACACAAACGCACCCACATACACATACATGCACAAAAAGTGAGTGTATATGTGTAGAAGAGAGAGAGAGAGAGAGAGAGAGAGAGTATGCACTAGAAAAAGGGAGAATAGTGAAATGGAAGAACGACTTACATTCCTGACCGATCCAAAACCATCCTGGACCTGCTGTGACAGACCGACCTACGCATACGAGAACACTAAAGCTTCAGCCAATGTATCATCCCAACGTAAAAACATTCCACCTGCATAAGAGCAACTCCCCTAAACACACACACGCAGTGTGGGGATGTGCTCACCTCAATAACCCTCAGTTCCTAGTGGCATTGCACGGAAGGAAAGACACTACCTGAAGAAGTCCGAAGAGATCTTCGAGACACTCCGGGGGAAATTTCGAATATACATATATATATATGTACATATATATATATATATATATATATATATATATATATATATATATATCTAAATGTGTGTGTGTGTGTGTGTGTGTGTGTGTGTGTGTGTGTGTGTGTGTGTGTGTGTGTGTGTGTGTGTATACATTATATATATATGTATTATATATATTTATATATATATATATATATATATATATATATATATATATATATATATATATGTATGGATTCACGAACAACAGTCATTATATAGCAAGTAGGTCAGCTATGTATTCTTGCTTTCGTCTCTTCCCATTCGTATTGTTTCTTGAGTATTGGCTGAATAAATTCGTGAACAAACAAGTCTTGTTATTATCACTAAGAAACTGTTGAACTACAACCTCAAACATGTTGCACCATAATGTGTTCTAAGCTTCCAGTATGAACTGACATATCTGTGTTTACCATAGTATGAAGAAATGAAAATTAAAGGTATAAGTCAGCTTCTATTGTATTTCAAGAAAATCTAAAGGATTCTGACTTTCAAAACATACAGTAATCAAGAAAAAAAGAAAGAAGAAAATCCAAGATTCCTTGTGAGACTTATCTTTGCAATTGGAAATAAGGATACAATTTTACACTCGCGAAAAATTCTTTATATACATACAGATAGTAACTTGGAAGTGCGAATAAGTGATCACATATATTCCCAGTGTAGTCGAGACTATGCCACATTCAGATACTCATTAAGAATAGAGATTAATTATTTCCCATGAGGAATGTGTTCTCCTATTAGGATTAGGTCAGTGGTAAACAGATATTAAAGTTCAATCACATAGATATTCTACCATCCCATTCTACATTCAGGCCAAAATGCACCAAAAATTATACTACTTTATAGCTTCGCCATTCTTTATTGCCTGATGCTCATGAAAATATTTTCCACACCACTGTAACGCAACTTCTACAACATCGGTGTCACTTGCCAACATGATACATCCAGACACCACAGAGCCAAGGCTACCCATCATAAAACTCGAATGTTTCCCTGTTTGCTTTATGTGCCATGATGTATTGTGATGTATGTATGAATAAATGATCAATCTTGTGGAGATTCAAGCCAAAATATATGTGTTTAGGTGTCCACGACGAAACGCTCTCGGCTACCGCCGAACCTTCAAAAGACAGGTCATAGCACTAGTCCCGGTCCTGGTCATGGTCCCGCCTCGTGATGAACACGCGGCAGCCGAACATCTCCATTATCTATTTCATCGAATCCAAGCTTACCATCAAAGAAGCACTTATATTCGTTTCAGCAAAACTGGAATAGATTATTAACCCTGCAGGAATTCGAACCGGGGACTGGGTTTATGGATCTACGACGAAATATTCGGCTGCCTCCGGTAAGTCCCGGTAACCAAGCATATCCCATTCTCCACTTCATCGAATCCAACGATGCTCTCGACAAGCATTTTCAGGCTTAGTCATTTATTCCATTCTCACTGAAAAAAAGTGCAAATGCTTGTCTAATGAGAGCCCTGGGCTCGATGAAATAGAGTGCGGATATACTTACCTGCTGCAAGCTGACCTCAGGGTAGGACCAGATGAAACGCTAAGACCTGTCCTTAGGGCTTAGAGGGACCGCCGGTGGCCGAGCTTCGTTGTAGACAAAACACCGTCTTCGCCACGAATCCTTGCAGGTTTAGTCATTTATTAGATCTGTCTGAAACGATTGCGTATAAATATATACATGCATATGTGTATGGATTTACTTGTGATTGAATGTATATACGGTATGTACCTATGTTGGTAGGTTAGTGGGACATTAATTCAGAAGTGCTTGATATTGAAAAAATATATATAACCGCATTGTGATTTAAAAAGTTTTTATCTTTTATGAATTTCTAGCCTACTTAGTTATTTTTCCTTGTTTATCCTATGTTATCCTTCACCCATACTGACCTCATGCGTGGAGTGAAATTTCCGAAAATATCAATACAGGATTGGTGCGTTATTATGTTGACCGTAGTTTTATCGAACGCAGTAAGAAATGAATGAAAATATTTCTCGGTGTATGGTAGTGTTGAGTATACAGTTTAACACAACATGAACTCTGCTTTCAATTGCATTTTATTTATTTATTTATTTATTTATTTATTTATTTATTTATTTATTTTTTTTTTTTGTGGGGCCCCATCACTGAAAATTAGTGACATGACCAATTTGTATTGGATCAAATCATATCTTAGCAAGAAATAAAACTATATAGAAGAAATTATACCACTTTTTGATATATATATATATATATATATATATATATATATATATATATATATATATATACATAAATATATATATATTGTGATTTGTTCTCTCAAAGCAAACAGTGGTGACACAATATGACTTATAGGGGATGGAGAGCACTGTATTTGAGATCCCTATCTGGTTACAAATACAGAGATCAGGAGGATCTCAGTTTGTGTGACAGGCGAATACGCCACAGACCTTATTTAGACGATTTCTCAGGCTACCAAAGTGCCTATCACACATGTAAGAAAAACATTATCCTTTAGAACATTTATGTACTTGTATGTATGTATGTATGTATGTATGTATGTATGTATGCATGTATGTATGCATATATGTATGCATGTATGTATGCATGTATGTATGTATGTATATATGCATATATGTATGCATGTATGCATGCATGTGTGCATGTATGTATGCATGTATGTATGTATGTATGTATGTATGTATGTATGCATTGTATATATATATATATATGTGGATATATATATATATATATATATATATATATATTTATATGTATGTACTTATGTATGTTAAGAATCTTACGAATACTTCTGCCTCGTAACATAAAGATATTCTAAGATTATATGTATGATTCCCAAGACCCTATGTCTTTAGGGTAATCCCTTCACAGTATCAAAAGTAGGTCGCCATTAATTTTTTTTTTAATCATAAAAAGTAAAAAAAAAAAAAATACAGTTGGAAAGTTTAACATTATTCATTAAAGCTAACAGGATTACCAAGATGATTTTAACCAAGAACATATAACTGAATACTAAATTCTAAACACGAGTCCAAGTTCTTCACAATTTTTAACGGGGGTGAAAGAGAAATAATTACCAAGAGATTCACTGTCTAGGCTTCCCGCGTAACTGCCATCGACTTCACACATATTCTAAATGAATTACCGAGTTAATTATATAACAGGGGGGAGAGAGGACTTACTTTACATGCAGCCAAAAATCCCGCCCGAGGCTGTACGTCCTCTCCATGGCACTTCCTAAGTCTATCTACCCTCCTACACGCCATCAAGCGCTTATTCCTTTTACAAAAATCACCCTGATTGGCCCTAAGAATAGGCGTCTATGGAGATTGAATTTCATTGGCCAAGACAGACTAAACGTATTTGTGCACTCACGTTGGGTGATGTTTCTCGTGCAGATCTATAGGAATGTGTTAAATAATACCCTATGCGTGCGGTCGTTTCACCAAAATAATTATATTCATACATTACATATATAGGATACCCATATATGTAACATCTCTTCAGAAAAGAAAAAAAATCTTGCAGATATTTTTTTCACTTGTGGTAGAATACACTTACAATATCGATAGGCAATCGGATATCATATTGTCTTTCCCTCATACATCACGAACATCTAAATGATATTCCTGCAAAAACCATCTTCACCCGGTTAAACGAGATTCTTATCTTTAAACTTGTTAAGGTACTTCAAGTAATGGTGGTTTGTGAAAACCGTTACCTGGATATCAACAGGAATATACACAGCAAAATACTTAAGTGCTAAGATAATAGATAATAATTTCTTTTTAATGGTGCTGTACTTTAACTGAACCTTGTTTAACTTCTTACTAAAGTAACTCACAGGGTATTCTACAGCTTTTTTGTTTGTCACAATAGAAATAAAATGCCTCTGAGAAGTCTGGAGCTTGCAACACAGGAACAGTACACAAAAGGCTCTTAGCTTGAACAAAAGCGGAGTTACAAGCCTCAGTACATTGGAACTTTGTTCCCTTTTTCAACAAATCAGTTAATGGGGCCAATAAGGAAGATGAATTATAAATGAACATCCTGTAATAAGCAATGGCTCCTATAAAAGTACGGACTTCTTTCTTACTCTGAGGTGTAGCTATGTTGAGAATGGCTTCTACTTTAACGTGGGGAGGAGCAACCTCTCCTTGCCCTATGACATAACCAAGATAATGAACCTTAGCCTTAACAAAATCACACTTGGTCAAATTAAGCACCAAGTTGGAAGACACTAACTTGTCAAAGAGTAAGGTTAGACGACACAAATGCTCTAGTCAAGATTCACTATAGATGACAACATCATCAAGATAGGTTACACAACCGGGAATGTTCTCTGTAAGATTATTCATCAACCTTTGGAAGGTGGCAGGGGCATTGGTCATTCCAAAAGGCATTACATTACACTGATATGTTCTCCCAAGAGCTGTGAAACACTTTATAGACTGGGCACGAGGGGCCATAGGCACCTGCCAATACCCACGTAGCAGATGTAGTTTACTTATGAAACGTGATCCACCTACTTTATCAATGCACTCTATGATTCTAGGTATGGGATACGAATCTTTCTTGGTGACGGCATTCACACGTCGGAAATAAATACAAAACCTCTGAGTACCGTCAGACTTCGGTTAATACCGAAGTCTGACGGTACTCAGAGGTTTTTTATCACTGGGGAACTCCACTCACTTTGTGCTGGCTGACTCAATTTATGATCCAACATATATTTTATCTCTTCCTGAATAATAGCCGCTCGTTGTGGGTCCACACGATACGGGGCTTGCTTGATGGGCTTTACATCTCTCACATCCACGTCATGCAACGTTAGGTTGATCCTTCCAGGGACCTCCCGAAAGATCTCCTGGTATCGGCTCAGCAACCCAATAGGTCCTCCCGTTGCTCAGCCGAGAGATGGTCCAGTTTGTCCACCACCTGTGGCCACACATCTGCATTCGCCTTCCACGTCATCTCGAAAGTGGGAGAGATAGAGTCCTCGTCTTCCTCAGGCACGATAGAGACAGTACACACACTACCGCCAGACTCACCCACATCACTTTTGTCCCTCTCCTGGTATGCTTTCAGCATATTGAGGTGACACAATTGTTGCTTCCGTCTCTTATCAGGACTGGCAACAATGTAGTTAAGTTTCCCCACTCGTTTCGTCACTACATATGGTTCACTGAATTTAGCCCTTAAGGGTTTACTCTGGAAGGGCAGTAACACGAGCACCCTATCCCCTTGTTTAAACTCTCGCACATTCGCCTTCCGGTCATATTTTTGTTTCATTGGCCCTTGACCACTTTGTAAAGTTTCTCTAGCCCTCTGCCAACATGAAGTTAACCTACTCCTCATTTCCTCCACCGATTTTATTACTCCTGAAGCACCCTGTTGTTCCAGGAGACACTCTTTCAGGACTTCAAAAGGTCCTCTAACACAATGTCCAAACACCGTATCGAAAGGTGAGAGGCCCAATGATTCGTTAGGTACTTCACGCACAGCAAACAACAAATATGGTTGTGCTTGATCCCATCCTCTATTATTCTCTAGGCACCATTTCCTTGGCATACTCTTTAAGGTCTGATGGTACCTTTTAAGTGCATCCTGACTTTGAGGATGGTATGCACTTGCAGTGACTTTAACAATACCCAGGGCTCCCAAACTCTACATAACCTCTCTGGACAGAAATACAGACCCCTGGTCCTGCTGCAACTCCCTAGGCAATCCCCATCTTGTAAAGAATTTGACGAGTTCCTGTAAGACTACCTAGCATGTACTCTACGTAGTGGTATCGCCTCAGGATACCTGGAAGAGGTGTCCATTAAACTTAGTATATACTCATTATCACTTTTCATTTTAGGCAATGGTCCTACTATATCTGCAATTACCTTAGCAAAGGGTTCCTCTCCCACTGAAATTAGTTTTAAAGGAGCTACTGCTACAGGTTGGTCAGGTTTGCCAACTATTTGGCAAATGTGACAACTGCGACAGTACTGTATTATGTCTTTTCTAATTCCGGGACAATAGAAATGTAGCCAGATGCGATCTAAAGTCTTTCGTACACCCATATGTCCTGCAAAGGGACTATTATGTCACATCCACATAACTTCTTTCTTGTAGACCTTCGGCTACATTATTTGCCGTCTTTATGACCATACTGCATTATCAGTGGGACAGGTGCTATCCACCTACCTGCGGAATAGTACTCCCTACTCTAAGTAGTATTCCTCCGACAATTCACTACCACTCTCCACTCTTTCGTACAAACCTCTCAAGTCGGGGTCAACTCTTTGTAAGTCACTGAGACTTCTTGCTCCCACCTCCTTCTCTCCCATAAACAAACGAGTCATGTCATACACTCCCGACTCACTCTCTCGTTTCTCTTGGAACAGGGACCTCAGGTCAGCCTCTGTCTCGACCTGGGTGCTTTCACTAGGGATTTTCCCTTCGGGATTGAGACCGTCCTCACATTTAGGTTTTCCACAGCTTTCCCCTCTCAAGACCTTTATTGGCCTCCCTTGGTCTTTAGACCCTTCTTTCTGTGCAGCCATGGCCCTTGTGACCGCGTAAACCGGCAGTAATCCCGGATGTTTTTTCTCAAACTGTTCGGTTTCTTCCAAAACAATGGGCGTATCTGACACTATAGGTGTGGGGCACACCTTCCAACCTACTAAGTCATTTCACATAATGACTTCAACACCTACTGGCAACTGATCAACTAGTCCCATTGTGGTCTGTCTTTCATATAGAGGCGATTCTATATCTATCTCTACCAGAGGCACCCTTGCTAGACCTCCTAAGGAGCCTATAACTACACTCCCTCTTACTACGGGTTTCTCTATTAAGCTGCCTAGCATTACTGATTGGAGTGCTCCCGAGTCTCTCAAGATTGTCACCCTCTTTCTCTTCTCCTTTATGGATGTAAACCCTTGGAAAAGGAACGGTTTACATCCTTTCAAGTGAGGTTTCACCTCACCCTTTTCTTTGCCGTCTGTGACAGCAGTACTCATGGGAGCCACTACTTTGGCGGCCTCCTTTTCTATCTCTCACTGGACTTTACCCTCTGCATGGGTGTCCTTCCTATTTAATACTACAAGGGGTTTAACCCTCTCTATCTCCTTTCTCCTGTGCTAACAATCCCTCGCTAAGCGGCCTACAAACCTGCAATAGTAACATGACACCCCTTTTGACCTCTATGGATTTCGTAGGTGGCCCACCTGATGAGTTGGATTTTGGGATTTTCTGCTATTATTCTCACCCCCCCTTGGAGTAACTGAGAATTTCCCTGTAGCAGGTTTCAATGTCCCATATTTATCGGCTAAGATTGCAGCCTCTTCCAACTTTGAGACTTCTTTCTCCTGAAGGTAAAAAAGTGACAAAATTTTCACACTGAATGAGTATCAGACAAGAAACAATGGTCTCAAACTGTCCGGAAATAGATTCAATTTGGAAATGGGTAGAAACAACTTCGCCAACCGTGTAGTTAATGAATGGAATAAACTTCCTGCAGAGGTAGTGCAATGTAGTTCATTTCGAAGCTTTAAAAATCATTTAGATATACACCTAAGCAAGATGCTGTAATGATTTTATCTATTTCATATTATTTGTTTTCGTTTAGTTATCATTTGTCTGTTTGATTCTCATTTATTATTAGTTATATGTCAATCTATTATTATTTACTATTTACCTGTTTGTTTGTTGTTTGACTGTGCCTATGCGTTTATTTCATGTATTTTTATTTGATACTTACATTATTATTGTTGTTTTTTATTATTATTATTAGGATTTTTCGCATCCGACCTAGATAGGGACCAAAAGGTCTCCTGTCGGCATGCTCCGACTTTGTAATCCTTTGTAGGACACCTCTTTAGGGATGGATCTCAGATACTCTTCTACCAATATTAACTCAGCCAGTTTCTTATAATCTTCATTTATGTTACGGGATCTTAATCATTGGTCCCATAACATTCTTTTCTCTCTTCTAAATACAACGTGTGAGATACTAGATTGCTTCCTTAAATCCCTAAACTTTAACCTATAAACTTCAGGTACTAACACACAGGCTCGTTGAATGGCTGACTTAATTAGTTCGTAATCTTTTGTTTGTGAGTCCTCCAAAGCACCGTATACCCTTAAGGGTTACAAAGGCGGAGCATGCCGACAGGAGACCTTTTGGTCCATAACTAGGTCGGATGCGAAAATAATGATAAATAAACAAATAAAAATATATAATATAAATAATAATGAAAATAAATAAATGTACATTTAGATAATTTTCGTCTGGCTAGATAAATTAAGATTTTTTTTCTTAAAAACTACTTTTCATTCGGACAATGCCGTGACCACATAATATACCCAACATGCAATCTACCGATATTTAGGATAAACTATCACAATACGAATATTAATTCGGGTAACCTCTGTCGCCTTCATTCAGATGTCTTTTTTTTTTAAACAAAACAATTTCTACGGAAATCCAGATTATATTAAACAACTATAAACATGAAATTCTACACATTTACCTTGAATCGTGACAAACTAGTATATCAAAGTAAATCTAACCTTCATCCGTACTTAAATGACCAATGTCCTATTCGGTGTAACTTCGTGGTAACTATATTAGCTTACTATTGTCGAAAATCTTATTCAACCAATGTATCGATAATTACGTCACTAATAATAATACTTTAATGCCACAATGAATAAGTAGGTGGTCCATCCGAAAACAACCTCCAATTTTCTAAATGTCTGTTGGCAGATTAAATTAGTGACCACGTTTAAACTTTTTCTTTTAACATCTTTACGAACAATTATGGCACAGATTTTGAGGGAAAATAACGTTACAATCGACTGATGATCCAGTTACCCTCTGACTTTCTATCGAGACATGACAACATTGACATCACTGCCAGACGCCTACCGATTTCAGTTAACATAATTATTCGTGTAAAATCATAGAGTGGGCACAACATACTTACCTGATATTTGCGATGATGACCATTTTGGTTTAAGACGAATAGAATCACTTTTGACACTTAATTTTTTTCAAAGTATCACTATGCGCTATTTTACTTTCCGTAAAATTTCTCACAACACACGATTCACATGCGAGTAACACAAACATACAAGTGTCTTTTGCCAAAGTACTTCAAATTATTGCGCTCTGAAAAATAGTACCAACGATTACTTTAATAAATTTGATTCTGTACAAACATCTAACATTGATACATTATCTTTACGTTAAGATATAAAACTGGCTACAAGATATGGGTCAAATTTCCAAGAACCTTTAGAATCTAAATAAGTGTTTAAAAATTTGTATCCCTCCGCCGTCATTCATTCCTTCGACATTTCTTGCAAATGTTTGTGTTACTTTATTAATTTCACGAATATTTCTTGATTTAAATTAATAATAAAGTATAAATAACGATGAATTATTTATATACAAATATATATAAACACCGTCAAAGTACTTGAAATTAATGCGCTTTGAAAACTAGTACCAAAGATTATCGTAATGTTAACGGTTCACCTCTGAGGCTAGTTCTCAGCAATGCAGGCCAATACTTCTTCGGCCATTGATAATCTTCCGCCATTCCTTCGAACGTTCTAAACTCTAGAGTAAGTATCTACCTGTGATTCATCAAATTCAGGAAGCAATTTAGCGCTGTATCAAAACTGTGTCTCCCATGCGAGTCTGGTAGCACTCGTCTATTTTCTTATTCTCTTGCAATTCAGCTCGAAGTTTAAGGTTTTCATTCTCTAGCCGTTTTGCTTCAGCTTCTATTTTAGCTATTTGAAATTTCAACTGCAATTCGCTCAATCGAGATTCAGTGTTTCGAGATTCACCCTTCTCTCTTTTCTCTTCCCTTTCTTCCTCACTTTCTGAAGTGACAGACTCTATCTGTCCTTTCTTCATCTCTCGTCACCCCACATCCATCTCGATTCAGCACCATGTCTACCACTATACACACTAATTCTGCTTTATTCGCATCATGGGCGTAATCATCCCCAAGATATCGTGCCACCAGCTTCAACTCGTTTACGGTAAGACTTTGAATTTCCCTCTCTGTGAGTTGTCTCGCTACAAACTCTCCCATACCTCCTCTTCGTTTGCCAGCCTCATTTTCTCACACTATTGACCCTAATTAATACTAAATTCTCGTTGGTAACTCTTTCACTTTGCCGTTAAAATTTTGGCAATGCGTCGCCAAAATCTTATGAATACTTCTGCCTCGTAACATAAAGATATTCTAAGATTATATATATAATTCCCAAGACCCTATTTTTTTTGGATAATCTGTTCACAGTATCAAAAGTTGTTCGCCATGCACTTTTCTTTTATCATGAAAAAAACACAATTGGGAAGTTTAACATTATTCATTAAAATTGACAGGATTGACAAGATAATTATAACCAAGAACATATAACTGAACACTAAATTCTAAATATGATTCCAAGTTTTTCACAATTTTTAACGGAGGTGAAAGAGAAATAATTACCAAGAGATTCACTGTCTAGGCTTCCTGCGTCACTGCCATAGGCTCCACACATATTCTAAATGAACTACGAAATGAGTTAATTATATAACATTGGGGGGAGAGAGGACTTACTTTACATGCAGCCGAAAATCCCGCCCGAGCTGTACGCCCTCTCCATGGGACTTCCTAAGTTTATCTACACTCCTACGCGCCCTCGAGTGCTTATTCCCTCTACAAAAATCACCCTGATTGGCCCTTATAATCAGCGTCTATGGAGATTGAATTTGATTGGGCAAGACAGACTAAACGTATTTGTTCACTCACGCTGGGTGATGTTTCTCGTGAAGATCTACAGGAATGTGTTAAATAATACCCTACGCGTGACGTCGTTTCACCAAAATAATAATTAAATTCATGCATTACATATATAGGATACTTATATATGTAACAATGTATGTATATATGTATGTATGTACTGCATATGTATGTATGTATGTATGTATGTATGTATGTATGTATGTATGTATGCATGTACGTATTTATGCATGGTTGCTGTGGAGGTGCTGTCTCGCTGCATTGCCGGCGTGCCAGGGAACAGGAAGGACCCTTCATCCACGAGGTACGTAGGAAAGGCGATGTATGGGAGGGTAAGAGTAGTGTGAATGTACGCTTTCACTCGGCCACTTCTTACAATGAGGAGAAGGTGCCTTGGTATGCATGCTTATATTGATTTCTTTCCATAAGATAAAAAATACATAGATAATCAAGTGTTTACAATAGGTCTACTTACATGTTCCAGCCTGACACAACTCAAGTTTTTGCAAATGGCTACCCTGAGTGTTGTCGTTCACGAAAACACAATATCCTTTCTTTAAGTAATAAATCTAAAGGTAAATTCATCTTGCAAGTACTATGAGAAATGAGGTAAGAAATATCAATGACTATAAACCAAGATTTCAGTGCGTATTTACATAATGTTAGCTATAAACAGTACATTAGTTCGTTATACGAAAACACTAATCACAGAGAACATAGTTGAAGTGAGGGGTAACTACAAATTATATACTCATGCCAATGATGACATGTGTAATCATATATATATCTATATATCTATTTATTTATATATATATATATATATATATATATATATATATATATATATATATATATATATATATATATATATATAGATAGATAGATAGATAGATAGATATATAGGTGAATGAATTGATAGATGTATAATTGTATGAATGTATGCATATATGTATGTATGTATGTATGTATGTATGTATGTATGTATGTATGTATGTATGTATGTATGTATGTATGTATGTATGTATGTATGTATGTATGTGTGTGTGAATGCCAATTGCCTGATGTCTGGAATTGAGCCATATTGTATTGGTCTATTATACATGTGAATACCGATTACATGATTCAAGCTAACTGCAACTCACGGCGTATACCTTGATTTAAGTGTGTACTTCACGACGTATGGAATATAGTATTGGAAGTGTTACAAATTTGGAATTGAGTTATTGTATTGGTTCATTATGTATGATATAATTGTGTTGTGAAATTGTGCGATAAGATGATGGTATTGTTATGAAGAGATGTAAACGACAGATTTACGCTCCCGTTGTATTGTTCCGTTATAGAAAGTAGTGCTAGTGTGTGTTATAGAAAGTATTACTATATGGTGACGGTATATTGTAATTGAGCCGATAAAATATTGTGTGTTGTTAAACTGTGAACCGAAGAAGACGTGTATGGGTTGCTATAGAGTGCTGAAATTGTTACCTTTGAATGGACGGAGTGGTGATGTAGACGACGTGGGTAGAAATCACCACTGAGCATTCCTTTGTTAACTGTCTTTCATGTGGATAAGACGTGTGTTGAGCAAGTAGCAAAGGGAACCCTTTTGGTGAGCATTAAGTGAGAATGTTTCTGTAATATGTTTGAATATGCATTAGTAAGCCAAATCTTGAAGTCACATCATTAATAACGAATTTTGGTTTGTCAGACCATGTATGGATGGGAATAGTAAGGAGCGAATTTATGGTGAAGCCATGGCGGCGAAATAATCATGGTATGTTTCATTGTGTCAGTGCTAAGTCAGTTGTGTAGAGTAAAGAATCATGGTGTAAATTACTTGTTAATTGATGTAATGGAACGATTATCAATGTAACTTATTGATTCGTGAATGTGAATTACAGATATTATAGTCTGTAGGAGACCCAACACCAGGCCCGAGGGCTCGTTATTAAATGGATATGAGTACCAAGTGCACCCCGTCCCTTGTATATAGATGATTCTTACCGTAAAAGCGATCCCAGTTGTAGACAAATGCCCATCTATTGGCCTTACAATATTTTGCCAACCTGCAATTCATTACAGTAGCCCTAGAATGCCACATGCCTCCAACTCTACGCCTCGGAAGGATTCCACATACAACAGGAACACCTCCCTTATTCCTGATCACCCCCCCCCACCTCCCCAGCACTCAAGCAAACGATGGGTTTCACACCTTCCCCGACTATACACTCTCCAATCCTGTCTCTAACATCACCTATCCCCACCCCAGGGAAACACACCTGGGTCCTATGCTTCCTATGTTTGTCGCAGAAGGCCCTATCTAAATACCTCACCTAGGTATCTCCTACAACCAAAATTTTACCTGTGGGCAAGGATCTAGCGACTGCCCTACCTTTCTTCTCTTGTATTTTTATCGTTTTTTCTTGTAAACACGCGAGAGCTTGAAATGAGTTTCTGCACTCAAGCGGGTCTGGTGAGGGTTTTTTACCACCTCTCCATGCTTTGTTTATTACCCTTTTCCACCCAAGTTCCAAACATAGTTTGTCGTCCGTGTTTTGGGTTTTCGAGCGAAGAACTCGATTCTCCTCTTTAAGGCCCTCAACAGTCTTCTCTAAGGCAACAATTCTACTACGTAGAGACTATACCTCTTCGGCGCTGATCACTGAAACACAACCACTCGCCATCTCACTGAAGCAACTACCCCAGTTGACCTGACCTAAGTGACGCCTACTGCTCAACTTAGATACTGTATGTATGTATGTATGTATATATGTATGTATGTATGCATGTATGTATTCATGTATGTATGTATTCATGTATGTATGCATGTATGTATGTATTCATGTATGTATGCATGTATGTATGTATGTATGTATGTATGTATGTATGTATGTATGTATGTATGTATGTATGTATGTATGTATGTATGTATGTATGTATGTATTCATGTATGTATGTATTCATGTATGTATGCATGTATGTATGTATGTATGTATGTATGCATGTATGCATGTATAAATGTATGTGTATATGCATGTAAATATGTATGTATGTATTCAGTATGTATATATAAACCCCCACCGTTTCATCATGGCGAGCCCCCACCTCATCAATTCGATTCTTTTTTTTTTCTTTTTTAACGGGCCGTAATCTTTTTTCATCTAATTTCCATTCCCTCTCTATTCACACCTTTCTTTTGCATTCTCTCTTCCTTTCTCGACAGATATTTCTCTTGCATCCAATTTCCTTTTTTACCATATCCACCCACCTCCTTTATTGGTCATCCTTTTAAGTTCACTCCACTCCATCAATTTCTTCTCTCCATATTTTTCTGTTACTATCTCTTCACTCATTCTTTCCATAAGCTCAAACAACCTAACAGTCTTTAAACTACTCTATCCAGCAGCTCTTTTTTCAGCCACGCTCTCTGCCTTACTACCACATTTTTCATAATCCAATTTTGTAACATTTACCACACTTCTCAAAAATTCATCTTAAATACGTTTAGGTTTTTCCTTTATGACTCCCTGAAATTCCAAGTTTCGCCTCATACAAACACACTTTCATAAATCTTAATTATCTTCATCACCATGTGCCTATTTCTCATTACACTTTTCGTTCCTTCACCCATTTACTTGCCTCCTTTACTCTATAATTCACCTCCACCTCTATTATCCCACTCATTGCCACATGTAATCCAAAATATCTAAAGACCTTCAGTTCTTCCAGCCTACCTTATAATGGAAAGTTATGACATCAAGCAAACATGGCCAAATAGAACAATTTATTTGAATCTATGTGACAGATACAGATGAAAGTGAATTAAAAACAGTTTATTGTTTATAATTTAGCATTTGATATGTATGAAAAGCTTATTTTCGTCGTTGGACGCAGTTGGACACAATTCGGCGCAATTGGACGCAAATTAGGGAGACCCATTTTACTTCCATCCCACCACGATCATCATCCCATGTACATGTCATCATTTTACGTTAGGATTTCTCCTCTTACATAATTTCAATGTCCATTACCAACTGCTTCAGAGTATATCAGACTCAGACACAAGGCAGTGTTATCCGCAAAAGAAAACAAAACTCACTTCTCAAGTTCCCATTCCCATCCAATCTTACTGTCTACACCAGTGCTTACCAAACTAGGGGGCAGCCCCCCCTAGAGGGGCGTGAGGAGAATACAAGGGGGGCGTGAAGTCATCTGCTCAAAAATATTTGTTTAATTAGAATAATAAAATCATTCAAAGAACAAATATCTGCCATTACATACATGCAAAGTATAATTATAACAGTCACTCCAACCCGTTTTCTATTAAGCTAGTTCTCCTTACAAACAGAAATCTGTTTTCCTGAACAATGCTAAGAAATAAATGCAAGAATCATTTCACATGAACAAAAGAGGGAGTAGGGGCGTGCGGGTCTACTGGAAGCAAAAAGGGGGCGTCAGGTAAAATAGATTGAGAACCACTGGTCTACACCTTTGTCACTCACTTTCACTTCTCTCAATTCGCCAGCCTTTGCACGTTGAACAACCATGGCGACATTACGCAACTCTGGCCCAGTCCCACCTATTCATACATTAACGAGTAAACGGGATTTGCCCAATGCCCAACGTTATGACGTCATGATTTCTCCACCGTCACAGGAGGATGGTAAGGCAATCTGATAGAAACAAATGTGTAGATTAACACGAAATATCAAGGTACTCAACGGATATTATTTCTAATATCAATTAGTGATTGGTGTGTGAATCAACGAATTATTAGTGAGTGAATCGGTGTTTGTAATAGAAATAAATGCACTTCCATAGAATACAGCGTGTGAACACACTCGCTCTGTATCGTCTTCGCTAAATTGAACACTTGTTCCTGATAATTATACGAAAACGTTCACAAATGATAACTGTATTATGATCAGTTGTATATTATCCACATACATCTACACATTTTGTTTTTTATGCCAAATTATTTTATCATTTGTGTTTTGTTTTGGTGAAATATAGCCATCATTGTTGTAACCCTCGTATTAGAGTTTGTTAACACCTATAGTGGTCCAAGAAAAAAAAATACATATGAAATGTTAAGTATTTTGTAAAATTTAGTGATATTATCATTATTAGCCCATAAACCTGGTCGGAAAATGTATGAAAAATGTAAGGGTTAACATTTCTTAACATATGCAATTGACCAGAGAAATGAAATTCTTAATGTCCACCCTGAACGTCGTAAACCATTAGAGAGAACGTGCACAGCCGGGCAGAAAACTTTTATACGGTCGACTAAGATTGTCACGTTCCTGTTGTCGTCTAACTTAAACTGGTTGGAAGATACACAAGGTTTTTGAATATGAAAACATACAAGTTCATGATAATACAACTGATCTTCAAATAGAGCAATTATCCTCTTAAATGCTACTCTTACGCCTCACCAACTTAATTATGCCCAACCAATAATACGGAGAACTGCATCCCGAGAAGACATCGTCAGTTGGAGCCGCCTCTGGACGGCCTCAATATCCACCTCAAACTCTCACCCGAATCCTTCATGCCTTTCCTTTCCCTCCCCGTCTCCGTTCAGAAATGGCGGACACTATTATCGTTTGCCAACTTCTTTTTCCATTCACCTTTTCATTTATTATTTAGTACAGATTGTAGCCAGTAACAGAAAAGTAACTTATACTGATGATGTTATGAATAGTGTGAGATTCTTGTTCAGGTTCCTGCTAGGGATGCTCTGAAGTCTAATTTCCAAAATCCACACAGTAGGGGCGTGGCAAGACTGAGCATCACATTGGGTGGGTCCGGGATAGCAAAAAAAAAAAAAAAAAAAAAAAAAATAGATACGCAGTATGCAAGCGCGAGTCCAGCATTCGACTTGCCCAAAAGCTGAACAATCAGGCTGAAAGCCTTTCAAGACTAGGAGCCTATTTGGGAAGTAAACATTGGTCCCCGACAAGTCACAGGCATTGGTAATTTCACGCCCTTCTGCTAAGAAAAACCTAGCATCTAGGGTGAGGTCATTCTAATTCCATGATTACATCTTGGTCCTTAGAATAGAGGGACGTAGGTTCAAGGGACAACTTTGGCAGGGTAGGCTACGTTTCCAGGCTTCTTTGAAGGACTGTTCATCGATACTAAACATCATCTCTTGAGGGAAAGAACTTACGAGTAATAACCCTGTAAAAAGCACATGTCTAACCTCATCTAAAATAAAGACACCGTCCTGGATGCTCAATACTCCTATTTACCTAAACATACTCGGCAAAAAAAAGTTGAACATTGCACCACCTAGCTAACCACGCCACCTTCAGTGTATTGAATATTTTTGACAACTGGTGTGATGTCTTTGCTGTTCTCTGTAAGTATCAGGCCCAGCCAGCCTAAAACTTTTTAAAGCGCAGTGAGTGAAAGAGCACGGGAAATGTTAGCAATAGATTGGAGGTTCCCAGATCTAGTAGTGGCCATCACCAACGAGCCTTCTAAGCAAAAATAGTTAGAATTTTTAATTCATTTATTGTTTCACAGGTGTCTCTGGACAAACAAAACACCAGTTCATGAAGGAGACACACAGAAGGAAGCTTAGACATCTTCGATCAAGCCCATGTGGTTCAGGGGGCGGTGCTCTTATTTCTTGCTCATGAGTGGCCCGAGTTCAAAATCCCAGGGTATGGAACAAAAATAGATGTCGATAGTAAGGTTCTATAAGTAAACACTTCGTATGTTTTTCACCCCGTCAGGCTCATCTGATGTCTTATCCAGACAAAATGCACATAAATAAAGCATGTCATGCATATGTTATCTTTACACTAAAACTGTGTATGAAGGTCGGCCATACATGTTTGATACAATGAAACATCATTGGGTACTCCTGGGACCCTCCTGGAGTCTTCCCTAGGGCTCCTCACTGAAGCGGGGACTGTCCACAGCAGTGTGACTGACAGTCTGCAACAAAGAAATACCTTTTCTAGACACTCAGAAAGTGTAATTATAATTCAACTGAAAAGACAATACTGATTCGGCTTCCAAATAAAAAAGTAATCCCAGACTGTAAGTCACCATGCTTGCGATATCTTTATAATAAAAAATAAGGTCTAGAAAAACAAAATACAAAGCAATGCCTTTCTACAGAAAAAAAAATTGAAGGCCCGCAAGAGAACAGCAGAAGATGACGGTCCACACAGAGCGCGATAGACAGAATTCATCTTGAAAGAACATATAGCACTGCCAAAGCCTCATGCGGGCAAAAGAACCTCATAGAGATGATTCCAGAGACCCACCGTGGGCACTTCATGTCACACTGCTTGTCTTGCTCCCGTTCTGGTTCTGCATACCGTGGGTTTGGGTTCGCGACCTCGGGCGCACCCAAGCGCATCCTGATGCAAAGGCCTTTTTTGATTAATTATTTTATTCATTTATTCATTCACTTATTTATTTATTTATTTATTTATTTATCTATTCATTTATTTATTTATTCATCTATTTATTTATTTATATATTTATTTATTTGATTATTTGTTTATTTGTTTATTTATTTGTTTACTTACTTATTGATTCGTTTACCTATATTCATCTACTTATTTAATTATTTAGTTATTCATTTATTCATCTATTCAATTAACTATTTTCTTATTCATTTGTTTATTGATATATTTATTTATTCATCCATTTGTTTATTTATTGTGAATGTAGTAGTTTTAAAGCAATCATTTTGTTGAGCTTAGTTGGGAGGGTTTTAATTGAGAGGATTAGGAGAAGAACAGGGGAAATAATTAATGTTGGGGCAGTATGGTTTTAGTAGAGGTAGATGATGTGTGAGTCAAATTGTAGTGGTGAGGCCGAATTGCGAGAAGGTTTTGGCACAAGGTAAGATTTTTTTTTTTGGGGGGGGGGCTTTATGGATTTGGAAAAGGCTTATGACAGGGTAGACAGGAAGGCACTGTGGGAGGTATTGTAAGTATATGGGATTGAGGGAAAACTGTTAAGGGTGGTCAAGAGTTGTGTTAGGATTGGAAATGGAGAGAACGAGTGGTTTGATGTGAAGGCGGGTCTGCGTCAGTGATGTGTCATTTTGCCATGGTTGTTCAATGTGTACATGAGGTAAATGCGATGGTAATGGGCAGGGGATTGGAGATGATTCTAGATAATGGAAAGAAGTGGGAGGTGAGCCAGTTGTTTGTGTCAGGGTCAGAAGAGGAACTAAGGCAGTTAGTAACGGAGTTTGGGAAGATATGCGGTAGGAGAAAGTTGAAAATAATTGTGTGTAAAAGCATGGATAGAGGATGGCAGTAAGTTGGGAGTAAATCTTAGGGGAAAGAGGCTGGATAAAGCGGATGATTTCAAGTATGGGGTTGCATATGGCAGGAAATGGAAAAGTAGGGGTGGAGGTTACATGTACAGTAAGGAGAGTAAGTAAATGTCATGAGAAATAGGCAGCTGGGAATAGATCCAAAGACAAGATTATATGAAGGGGTGATTGTGCCTACGACACTGTATAGGACGGAGACTTGGAATTTAAGAGAGGCAGAGAGTGGAAGTTTAAATGTGTTTGAGATCAAGTGTCTGAGAAGTATGGTGGTGTTTACAAGGTTGGATAGAATGAGGAATGAGGAGGTAAGGAGGAGAGTGCTGATGGAAAGGGAGCTGGCATATAGGGCTGATGAAATATTATTGGGATGGTTTGGACACATGGAAAGAATGAGTGAAGAAAGATTAGCAAAAAGAGTATGGAAAGCAGAGGTGGATGGAGTGAACTTGAGGGGACGACCGAGGATGCAATGGATGGATGGGGTGAAAGGGGCTTTAAGAAAGATGGACTGGGAGAAGGTAGGGGATAGGCGTGAGTTGACAATGGTTGTGTATGGATGATGTATGGAAAGCAGAGGTGGATGGAATGAACTTGAGGGGACGACCGAAGATGCAATGAATGGATGGGGTGAAAGGGGCTTTAAGAAAGATGGACTGGGAGAAGGTAGGGGATAGGCGTGAGTTGACAATGGTTGTATATGGATAATGTTTAGACGCAGCCCGAAGGGACCTCTCACTGTTTTTTTTTTTTTTTCTATTTTCCGTATGAGGGGACGAGGGAGAAAGGTCACCGTGTAAATGAAGCAGACCTGCTGTTGATGTACTGTGTCTTTCTGCATTCCTTCTGACCAAGAGCAGAGGGCTGGATATAGAGATGACACTTCATCCACGAGAAGCTAAGATAAGAGGGAAACTGTGGTGGTGGATGGGCGTGAAATGGGTTGGAGTGGAATGGGTTGGAGTGGAATGGGTTGGAGTGGAGTGGGTGGGAATGAGTGAGTGCCTTTGTTTTGGCTGCCTCACTTATATAAGGGAAGAGGACCTTTGTATAGTTATAGACAGATTCATTTATTTATTTATTTATTTATTTATTTGTTCGTTTATTCATTTCTTCATCTATTCGTTTGTTTATATTTATCTGTTTGTTTGCTTGTTTGCTTACTTATTTGCCTCTTTGTTTACTTGTTTGTTTGTTTATTTATTCATTTTTTTATTGGTTTATCTATTTTACCAATACAAACGTTCTTCAATTTTTTCCCACCCGTGGCAAAAGAAATATACATAGCTCCTTGGC
>NC_134804.1:14899078-14904078 GCF_046742065.1 Oratosquilla oratoria | reverse complement strand
GTAAAATTATACTAATGACCCACGTTCGTAGAAAAATAGGCGAAAGTAAAAAAAAAATCGTATATTTTGATCACTATCCGTGTATTTCGATCACATCTGCTGAAGAGGATCACAGATAGTGATCGAAATATATTGATCTTTTTACTTTCGCCTATTTTTCTCCGAAAGTGGGTCATTAGTATAACCTTCTATTATGTTCCAGTCCCTTATTCCATCAATGTGTTCATCCTCTCCCACATCCAACCTGTCTCATACCACATAATTCCTGAGACACATCTTTCACTGTCACTTAATCCAACCCATTCTCCTTCCAGGTCTCCCGTTTCAAAGTAAATGAAATGTGAATGAATCTAGTTTGAACCGAATCATTGTATAATTAGAAACAACTGCAAAAGTCTTGGACTACTCAAGTTTTCACTGCATAAGTGTAATTATTTTTGCTAAACATTTAACGTATTCTTGTACACAAAGAATATAACTATTCTTTAAGGTACTGTGCATGAAACCATACATTCATCAAAAATAAAAATAAAATACATAAGAGAAAACATAATATGCTATACAGACTTTAGCAGTGAACTGTGCACTGGTAAAATACAAGGATGGAACATATAAGGAATGCAGGATTCTAAGTGCCCGTGATTGCCGTTCGCCAATTGCCCCAAGGTCGAAAACAGCACAATATGCTTACTCCCCCACAGCATAATGATGTGCATTTTTAGACTCTTATTAGGCAATTTTAGCAAGCTGTGGGGTTGACTCGTGACAAGAGGGTTGTCTCAGCCAATCCAGAGCCTACCTTGTCGCCACGTTGAATGAAATTTACCTGACCTCGATTGAAACAAAAATTTAAAAGTTACCTCCACACGCCCCTGATGAAAGGACCAAACGACAGGTCCTAAGGTGTCCTTTAAGCGACCTTGAAGTATCCCACGAACGACTTTCATTGTATACTTGCCTCCACTTCTAAAAAGTACATTGAATTATGTTTTCTTGGGTATGTGGCTGGCGTATACCATTAAGTCGTAAATCTACAACATGAATGAGTTGTTCATGACCTAACGCTCTTATCTGTATTGTAACTGTCTTACATAAAGAAGTCGTTTGTTACAGTTTTACAAACTACTTCAGTTACTGCGGTACCTAGAAGTGAAGACATTGGTACACAGGTCCACAAAGATGGAGTCTGACTCCCGCCGGGCAACTGAATCTAGCCAAACCTGAACAAAATCACTTGGTGCGGTGCGTTCTCGTCTCACCTGGCGTGATGGAAGGACACATCGTCGACGGAGACGATGCCGGGGCGAAGGAGGACAGATAGTGGGGCGCTGCCACCGCAGCCGCCGCCGCTGCCGCTGCCCCGGCGCTGTTTCCGCTCTTCCAGCCTGCCACGCCTACGCCCACGCCAACGCCGACACCCATACTTCCATAACCGCTATAGTCGCACATGGCCATCGGTGAGGTGCCTGGAAGGAAGGGAATCCGTCAAAAAATACGTACACTCAAAGCAGAGAGAGATCGGGGTTGGGGAGAGAAGAAAGAGATGAGAGAAAATGTTACTACGCGGTGCAAGAAATTTCAGAAGATTATCTATCTGGGGTAACTAGCATGCTGTTATGGTATATTTTCCTGTATATTATGGAAAAATGAGTTTTCAGTCTCTTTCGGGGATACATATGGAAACAGATATAGGAGAGTACTTTGAGCAACTACTGAAAACAACTATTGGCACCAGATCCAAGAAGCATATCAAAGTATGGAAACTCAAATATATTCTACAGTCTTTGTTTCATTTTTAAACACGTTCACAGTTTGCTGAAATTAAGATGTTCTTTTTTATAAAATATTTTCACTGAGGCATACACGATATGTTTCACATGCACAAAAATTCAAAAACAGCCTTTGACAAGCCCCAGTGATGAGATCTGCCAGTACAGTGTCAACTATAATATGCGACAAATATATTACTAGGAAATTTATTAATGCATTTTGAGTATATTTAAATAAATTTAGCATTAAGTTGTTTAAGAATAATGTAATTTTATCAATATAATCACTGCCTAATATCTAAACCTGAAAAAAAATATGCGCCAATTGGAAAATACCATTGATCATCATTATCCGAGTTCTCTTTTGAAGAAATTTTTAGTATTTGCTACTGGCCTTGACTTTCTTTTATCAAACATCGATCTACCTGGTGGGCCTTCATGTGTTCTTTAAGAGTGCATATAGAGAGGGAATGAGCAATATTCGAGTTGTATTCCTTGTTATGTTGCTCATCATGTGTCTGTAACTCAGTGTACTAGAAAACCTAAGGCAACAAAAGTATCTTTGTGGGTTCCTGTGGAAAAACAATGATTTATGAGCTTGGATGAACTTGGATGGAGAATGTGTACGGGTATAGGTTTGTGTGTGTGTGTGTGTGTGTGTGTGTGTGTGTGTGTGTGTGTGTGTGTGTGTGTGTGTGTGTGTGTGTGTGTGTGTGTGTGTGTGTGCGTGCGTGCGTGTGTGCGTGCGTGTGTGCGTGTGTGCGTGCGTGCGTGTGTGTATGCGTGTGTGGTGTGTGTGTGTGTGTGTGTGTGTGTGTGTGTGTGTGTGTGTGTGTGTGTGTGTGTGTGTGTGTGTGTGTGTGTGTGGTGTGTGTGTGTGTGTGTGTGTGCGTGCATGCGTGCGTGCGTGCGTGTGTGTGTGCGTGTGTGTGTGTGTGTGTGTGTGTGTGTGTGTGTGTGTGTGTGTGTGTGTGTGTGTGTGTGTGTGTGTGTGCGCGCTCGCGCGTGCGTGTGTGCGTGCGTGTGGTGTGTGTGTATGTGTGTGTGTGTGTGTGTGTGTGTGTGTGTGTGTGTGTGTGTGTGTGTGTGTGTGTGTGTGTGTGTGTGTGTGTGTGTGTGTGTGTGTGTGTGTGTGTGTGTGTGTGTGTGTGTGTGTGTGTGTGTGTGTGTGTGTGTGTGTGATTCACCATGGTCTCGGATCACGCGTTGGACTCGCGATCGACAGCCATTAACCTCCCGGAAGAGAGCTCAGAGCTCGTATGACCGATCTATGGGTAATACTGTGACCTTACACGCGCACACACACCCAACTCCCCGCCCACGAGAGTTGAAGTAACGACTCGCAGCGCAGCGATATTGAAATTATTTCAGCCCTGGACGGGATTCAAACTCGGACCGCTGTGACAGCAGTTGAGATCGTTACCACTGTGCCATTAAGCCGCGCGCGCGCGCGCGCGCGTGTGTGTGTGTGTGTGTGTGTGTGTGTGTGTGTGTGTGTGTGTGTGTGTGTGTGTGTGTGTGTGTGTGTGAGTGTGTGTGTGTGTGTGTGAGTGTGTGTGTGTGTGTGTGTGTGTGTGTGTGTGTGTGTGTGTGTGTGTGTGTGTGTGTGTGTGTGTGTGTGTGTGTGTGTGTGTGTGTGTGAGAGAGAGAGAGAGAGACACAGAGAGAGAGAAAGAGAGAGAGAGAGAAAGAGAGAGAGAGAGAGGGAGGGAGAGAGATGTTTTCAGTGGTACATTTGATGTTTTCATCCATAGTGCTCGTTAGGTCTTACTGCTTCAATTGGATGTATAAAGAATGATAATTTCTAAAACGATATTAATTTTCCTACAGATTGTATTTTTACTGTTAATTATTCGTAGTCACACAGACAGACAGACACACACATACACACACACATACACACACACACACACACACACACACATGCATATACATAAACACACGCACTCCCGAACGCATTAAAAAATAAAAAAATAAAAAAATAAATAAAAAATAAAAAAACGGTGCCCTACCGGAGTGCCTCGGCGCCAAGGGCTGCTCGATGGGGCCGCACGAAGACCCTAAAGACGACGAAGACGAATCGGGTGCCCTAAATGACGAAGACGACGAGGAGGAGGAGGAAGAGGAGGAGGATCTCTGTGCCAGGACGCTCCGCTCGTTCCGTCGGAACTTAGCCCGTCGATTCTGGAACCACACCTGAGGAATGAAAATTACAATGGATAAGTATGGAAAGTGGAATTAGGATCTGAATGAAGTCCTTCGTAAAAATCCCTATCCAGGATGTACCTTAATTCTACTTATATTTCAATGGACGTTCTTTTTTATGAATCTTCCTAGTAGAACCAACATCTTCCAGTTTGCTCTGGTTAGATTGTACCTCAGTCTTTGTGGGAAACAGGCATAAGATTTACACAAGAGTTACTTAGGAACTGAAAGAACACAAAATAGGTGGAGACACTCACAAAATATTAATAAAAGTGGAACCCTTATCAACTTTTGCTCTTCAAGAGTTACTTTGGATCGGTTTAGGTTCACGAGGAAAATTTGCTTATGTAAAGTTTCCTGGTAAAAGTAAGTCTTTATTCTAGTTAGTTATGCCTCAGACTTTGGGAAAATTATCCCTTGGATTCACACAAGAGACTTAAAACATATAGAATTAAATTAAAAGTACCTCCCACAGACGTTTCTTAAAAGTGACACCGTGGCTAGTTTTCAATGATGCAGATATTGCCAAATTAATAAAAAACCTAAAGCTTTTCAGCAATACCAGTAAAAAAAATTCCGCCTGATGCGCCAGGGACTGAACAGATGCTGGTATGATGGGGTCACATGAAGAATTGTCACCCCAGAACGCCAACATGAAGAATCGTCACCCCATGAGATCCCACCCGAAGAATTGTCACCCCGAAGAATTGTCACCCCATTACGCCGAATATCAACAGTGGAATAAAGATTAGATTAGGTTAGGTTAGGTTGAATGAGGCTTATGGTCATTATCACCAATTTATACAACCGAGGATTCGTAAACTCAGGATGACCTATATGAAGAATTGTCACTCTAGGATAGCCTGGAAGAAGAATTGTCACTCTGTCGAAGTCTGGGGTGACGATTCTTCATGTTATTGTAATACATCATTACGATAGATATATCAAATCATATATCTTGAAAACCAAGGTCTTTGTTTATATTCAATCACTGAGTTGAGTTTACTTCGCAACAGTTTGAGGGTT
>NC_134804.1:14879078-14886578 GCF_046742065.1 Oratosquilla oratoria | reverse complement strand
TGAGGAGGCTAACGCCAAGGGACGCTAAGCTGCCTTCTGAGATCGGAGTGATCAAGTAAAAGGCACCGGTGGCCATTGGGCTCGAACTAGGGTCCTCGAGATTGAGACCAACACAGCGTATCAGAAAGAGACGGAGAGAATATATATATGTATATATATATGTATATATATATATGTATATATATATATATATATATATATATACATACATATATATATATATATATATATATACATACATATATATATATGTGTGTGTGTGTGTGTGTGTGTGTGTGTGTGTGTGTGTGGGTGTGTGTGTGTGTGTGTGTGTGTGTGTGTGTGTGTGTGTGTGTGTGTGTGTGTGTGTGTGTTTGTGTGTACCGGTATATTCATGAAACAATAGACGAAGTAATGTAAATTTCTCATGCACCAAATGACATCATTGTATTTGTCGAGCAGACACATATATTTTGGTAAAATAATTGCATATTGTCTTAGCTGGTTCAAGCATGACAAAACCACACTTGATGCAATTCACCTACTACCCAATAAAAATACACTGTGAGTCATTAGAAAAAGGCCCTATACAGTTACAAAGACAATATAAAGTCATTACATAAACATAGTTTTATAAAAATTCCAAGATTCTCTGGAAGGTTAATATAATATGATGAATCTACATTGTTGTGTTTTATGTTCTTTTTCTATGTTTATACAAAATAATGGTTGAAATGGATTAATGTTTATATATGCTCGCATGCGTAAACGTATATATATATATATATTTTTTTTTTGCAGAAACCACCGGGAAATTGAAAAAACAGGTACCGAACGTTTTCGTCTATTTAGACATTTTCAAAGGTACAAAAAAGCAAACCATATCCTAGAGCACATTTCGCGTCGTCACTCAAAGGTTTGTCCGATAAATTAAGTACAAAATTAGGGTTGGCATCCTTATTCCAACCGCTATTGTTAATCAAATGTTTCAACTTCTTTTTAAGTTTAACATCTACTTTATGGCAAACGAACTTTAATTTAGCATATATGTAATCTAATAATTTCACTTTCCACTGGTTAGGAGTAGAATTTTGAAAAACACCTTTCTTTTCTTTTGTGATATAAAATGATTCCTTCACTTCAATCTTCATAATATCTATATGCTTTTGCAAAATAATCCTTTCAAAATCCTCAAAAGGTTTTTGGCGTAGACTCAACAATCGATTGTTGAGAATAGATTTGGGCATAACTTGTTCGTCCAAACAATTCTTCAGAAATTTAAGGCGAAGCTTCAGTTTATGGGACTTGATCAGAGAAGAGCACAATGAAGTAACAATAGGTGTAAGTCCAGGAGAGTATGCAGAAAATTCTCGGAGATGGCGCGTGGTATCCATTATGCAAAGAAATCACAAAACACACGTGATAAACTATTTTTGCAGAAACCACTGGGAAATTGAAAAAACGGATAAATTTTCTCCAATGTCATAGATGAATTGTATTTCTTGATCCAAGAACTCAGGGGAACAAATTCTATAAGCTCTCAGGAACATTGAAGAAAAAACTGACAACTTGGATTTTTGACTGTGATACGAGTAAAAATGAATGTACGAGAGGACATTGGTCGGCTTCCTGTAAACGTCAAATTTAAAGTATCTTCCACATCGGTAAATATTTACATCTAAAAATGGTAACATATTATTTTCTTCAACCTCTACTGTGTTGAGTGACGACGCGAAATGTGCTCTAGGATATGGTTTGAAATTCGTTGCCAATAATCAGCAGGTGAACTATGTAGATTGCTAAGAGTTTTTGCAATTTGGAAAAATATAGTGATGTTTCAAATAAAGATATTAATATTTGTAAGGGTTTTGTGTACCATGCTTTATCCACGCCATGCCCTCCAAGTGTTCCTAAACGTTTCTTTAATACTTTTAATAATTTAAAGAAGGATAAAGATTTACATATCACAAAGGCGGATAAAAGTAATTGCTTAGTCATCATGAACAAAAAGGAGTACTTAGAAAAAATGGAAATATTACTAAGTGATGAAGAGACCTATGTTAAATTGAACAAGAACCCTCTAGAAAATGTTAATAGTGAATTTAATAAGAAGCTTAAAACAATTTTAAAAGGTAACGACGAACTGATAAAAAAATGTGTTACTGTATCTCCGTCACTTCCATACAAAGGATTACAAAGGATTACAAAGGCGGAGCATGCCGACAGGAGACCTTTTGATCCATATCTAGGTCGGATGCGCTCTAGGATATGGTTTGAAATTTCGTTACCAATAATCAGCAGGTGAAATATGTAGATATTGCTAAGAGTTTTTGCAATTTGGAAAAATATATTGATGTTTCAAATAAATATATTAATATTTGTAAGGTTTTTGTGTACCATGCTTTATCCACGCCATGCCCTCCAAGTGTTCCTAAACGTTTCTTTAATAATTTTAATAATTCAAAGAAGGATAAAGATTTACACATCACAAAGGCGGATAAAAGTAATTGCTTAGTCATCATGAACAAAAAGGAGGTACTTAGAAAAAATGGAAATATTACTAAGTGATGAAGAGACCTATGTTAAAATTGAACAAGAACCCTCTAGAAAATGTTAATAGTGAATTTAATAAGAAGCTTAAAACAATTTTAAAAGGTAACGACGAACTGATAAAAAAATGTGTTACTCTATCTCCGTCACTTCCATACAAAGGATTACAAAGGATTACAAAGGCGGATGCGAAAAAAAAATCATATCTATATAAGTAAAAAATAAACTGACCCTTCGCGTTTGGTGGTAAATCGGTAACACCGCCAACTACGGTGAAGAAGAAGAACTCGAAGAAGAAGAAGAACTCGAAGAAATCGAAGAAGAAGAAGAGGAAGAACTCGAAGAAGAAGAAGAAGAAGAAGAAGAAGAAGAAGAAGAAGAAGAAGAAGAAGAAGAAGAAGAAGAAGAAGAAGAAGAAGAAGAAGAAGAAGAAGAAGAAGAACTCGAAGAAGAAGAACTCGAAGAACTCGAAGAAGAGGAAGAAGAAGAACTCGAAGAACTCGAAGAAGAAGAAGTAGAACTCGAAGAAGAAATCGAAAAACTCGAAGAAGAAGAACTCGAAGAACTCGAAGAACTCGAAAAAGAAGAACTCGAAGAACTCGAAAAAGAAGAACTCGAAGAACTCGAAAAAGAAGAACTCGAAGAACTCGAAAGAGAAGAACTCGAAGAAGAACTCGAAGAAGAAGAACTCGAAGAAGAAGGAGAACTCGAAGAAGAAGAACTCGAAGAAGAACTCGAAGAACTCGAAGAAGAACTCGAAGAACTCGAAGAAGAACTCGAAGAAGAACTCGAAGAAGAACTCGAAGAAGAACTCGAAGAAGAACTCGAAGAACTCGAAGAAGAACTCGAAGAACTCGAAGAAGAACTCGAAGAAGAACTCGAAGAACTCGAAGAAGAACTCGAAGAACTCGAAGAAGAACTCGAAGAACTCGAAGAACTCGAAGAAGAAGAAGAAGAAGAAGAAGAAGAAGAACTCGAAGAAGAAGAACTCGAAGAAGAAGAAGAAGAAGAACTCAAGAAATAAAAAGCAATATGATTTTGATATTTTATTTTCCAAAAAAAGGGGCGTAGCCCAGGGCGCGCAGCGCCCGCGCCTAAGGCGCAGCGCCGCAGGCCAAGGCCCCCGGCGCAGCCGGTGGGCTTGTTAATAATAAAACAATAAATAAAAACTATAATAATGTAAATAACAAATAAAATACATAAATAAATGCATAGGTATAGTTAGAATAATAAAGAAACAGGTAAATAGTAAATAATAATAAATTGACATATAACTAATAATAAATTAAAATCAGACAGACAAATGATAACAAAACAAAAACAAATAATAAAAGATAAATTATAATCATTACAGCATCTTACTTAGATATTTATCTAAATGATTCTTAAAGCTTCGAACTGAACTACATTGCACTACCTGTGCAGGAAGTTTATTCCATTAATTAACTACACGGTTGGCAAAGTTGTTTCTATCTACTTCCAAATTGAATCTATTTCCGGACAGTTTGAGACCATTGTTTCTTGTCTGATTCTCATTCAATGTAAAAATTTGGTCACTTTTGATGTTGTCAATTCTCTTTAGAATTTTAAAGACCTGTATCAAGTCACCTCTGAGTCTACGCTTTTTTAGGGAAAACAGATTCATATGTTTTAGTCGATTTTCGTATGATTTATTTTTGATATTTGGAATCAGTTTTGTGGCTCGCCGTTGTACTCTTTCCAATCTGTCAATGTCTTTAATGAGATTCGGTGACCATACATGTATGGTTTAATTAAAACTCATAAAGTTAATAATCCAGTTAGGCCCATTACTTGTTCTATTGGGTCTTGCACATATAAGTTGTCCAAATGGTTAGTGTCTCTTCTTAGTCCTCTTGTTGGGACAATTTCCCACTCTCATATCAAAGATAATGTTGACTTAACCGAAAAGCTGCTTGGACATAATATCACATTTGATTTTAAGTTGGTTAGTTTCGATATTAAAAGTTTATTCACCCGAGTCCCAGTTTTAGATTTGTTGGGATTTCTAGAAAAAGAATTAAAGAAACATGACTTTACACTCCCTGCTCATACTATTATTAGTTTAATCAAATTATGTGTAATAGACTCTAAGTTTGAATTTAATGGAAACTTTTATACTCAAACATTTGGTATGGCCATGGGGAACTGTCTGTCTCCAATTCTTAGCAATTTGTATATGGAGTTTTTTGAAAGAGAGTTATTACCAAACATTCTTCCAATTAATGCAGTTTGGTACAGGTATGTTGACGACATATTATGCATTTGGCCTAATGATCAACATTTGGATACTTTTTTTGTCAGATTTAAATAATTTGGTGCATTCCATTAAATTCACAGTAGAGGTTGAAGAAAATAATATGTTACCATTTTTAGATGTAAATATTTACCGATGTGGAAGATACTTTAAATTTGACGTTTACAGGAAGCCGACCAATGTCCTCTCGTACATTCATTTTTAATCGTATCACAGTCAAAAATCCAAGTTGTCAGTTTTTTTTTTTTTTTTTTCAATGTTCCTGAGAGCCTATAGAATTTGTTCCCCTGAGTTTTTGGATCAAGAAATACAATTCATCTATGACATTGGAGAAAATTTAAAATATCCAAAACATCTTATTGATAAAACAAAAATCAAAGCTAGGAAATGTTTTCTTAATACGTCGCAGGTCAAACCATTTAATTATAGAAATATGTTAACAATTCCGTACCACGAAAATCTAATCCATCTTCCTAGCATTTTTGAAAAATTTGGTATCCAGATAGTATTCAAAAATAATAACATTAAGAGTCTGTTAATTAAAAATTCTCCAAGAAGTAAAGAAGGATGTATTTATAATATACCATGTAAAAACTGTGATTTTATTTGTATAGGCCAAACAGGCAAAGGCTTAGAAAAAAGAATAGGCCAACATAAATATAGTATCAGAACGGGGCAAGTGTCCAGTGGATTATTTGTCCACCAAAGGGATTATGGTCATAATATTGACTGGAGAAACTCTAAAATAATTACTTCTTGTAATAATATTATAGAAAGAAATATTATTGAATCTTGTTTTATAAAAAGGAATTTTGGAAATAACATGAACTTGAGTTTGGACAATTTTATTATTGACAAAATAGTGGGTGATAAAATTAACATGGACCTCTCCGAGTATCCTCGTCTTCTTATGTATTAATTGTTTCTTTCTGTATTGCTTTTTTGTACCTTTGAAAATGTCTAAATAGACGAAAACGTTCGGTATCTGTTTTTTCAATTTCCCGGTGGTTTCTGCAAAAATAGTTTATCACGTGTGTTTTTGTGATTTCTTTGCATATATATATATACATACATATATATATCTATATATATATATACACATTATATATATATTTATTAAGTCCCGCGACCAGATTCACCAAAATATGAAGAGGGACAGCTTTTACACGGATTTTATAAACAACGGTGTTTTCGTTAGTGGGATTATTGTCGCTACGTGTTACCAAATGTCCTACTTTGCTACCTGACGTCCTGGCTATTTTGATACCCGCTTTTAGAAGACAAGTGTCTAGGTATGAATTAACATAGTTAGAGTTTGGTACTGTGATATATCTGGTTTCATTATTACATTTATTATCATTCTTATTTTTATTTTCATCTTTACTTTTGTTAATTATTTCTTTGGCTTTCTTTTTCAACCTACATAAGAGACCTTTTGGATATTTGAGTTTGATGAAAGTCTCAGTAATATGTTGTAATTCAGGATCTAGAAATTCTTTACTGCATATACGAAATGCTCTGAGGAAGAAACCTATTATAATACCTGTTTTAGTTCTGTCATCATGTCCTGAGTAGAAGTGTATATAGTCTTCTACTATATATATATAATATATATATAAAATATATATATATAAAATAACCGTGTATAAAATATCCGGTTACGTTTGAGTTGTTAGCTTTGTGATCAAGACCCTGCGGGTCGAAACGTTAAGGCGTAAAATTCTCCCATTTCTCCTCGTCAACTTCTTTCATCTTCAAATATATATATATATATAAACATATATATATATATACACATTATATATATATATATATTCGTGAAGAGCTGGAGTCCAGGAACCTATTTTTCGGGAGAAAGTGGGAGAAAGTACACACTGGACTCGTCGTTTGAAGTATATTCCTACGTTTCGAACCCTGTCCGAGGTTCGCCTTCAGGGTAATACAGTGGTAGCAAAAGGAAATCTCTATAAAAAGGAGGCGGGTCTCCCTCGTACACTGGGTTAGGTAACCCCGATAACAGTTTCATTCCAGAAAAATACAAAAGTTACACATCACAAAGATTGAGCATAGTATAACCCAAAAATAACTCCAAATGGACTCCATATCACATAATTCACACATCATCTCTAGTGTCAAAAATAGCATAGCAAATGAAATTTTATACTAAAACGTGTAAACCTGTCTAACAATAATGCAAAGTTCCAATACAATTTAGCTACCGTCGCCCATAATGCGAAAGACCAAAACTAAAAAAATATAACCAAAATATGCAATACAATAATAAAACGAACACAAAGAGAGTATATAAGAAGATATAAGAAGGATAGATAAGTGACCTACCAAGATGTATAAAACGTCTACATGCCAGGATGCACCGCAATAAAGCTGTTTAGCACCACACAGCGTGTAATAACTACACGTCTGGGACGAGTCCCACCGAACATAATCAACTTTAATCAATCAGATCTGTGTTATTCATGGGTGCATATGGTTGATTATTATCTTCAATTTATGGTATTCCGTCTTCTGACGTGAGTTTATTGTAAGAACCGTTGTGTCCATCAGGAAGTAGTGACGGGGGTGGGGTTGGGGGGTGGGTATACATTTGCCACCATACTCATGTTTATTCTGAATCAACGGTTCAGTTGATTATGCCTGGTGGGATTCAGTTGACTGAAAATAGAAGAATCAGAATC
>NC_134804.1:14856578-14869078 GCF_046742065.1 Oratosquilla oratoria | reverse complement strand
TACTTTTGAATTTTCTCCATACATCACACAAGGTAACATAAGTTTATGCTTGCAAAGCACTTTTTTTTTTCTTTCTTTTTTTAAGCGTTCCTGCACAAACACGATGTGCGCTTTCTTTCGTTTCACTTAGGACAAACAAGAGCATGGTATTATGTTCTTTTAACTAGATTGTGGAAGGACATGGAGACCAGACATTCGCGGGGGAATAAAACCAACGCTCGCTGCTGCGCATCCGGACGCGACGTCACGCAGACCTTTCTGTCACCGGAGTTGACACTCGGAACCATCGTCATCGCTAGTAGGCGTGACGGAATCTGCCCGTCGGAGGCAACGAAGACGAAGACGACGACGACGACGACGATGGCGCCGACGGCAACGAGAGTTTGGCGACAACTGTCAGCAAAAAAAGAAAGAAACGAAAAAAGAGAGTAAGCGTAAAAGCCTGAAATCAAAACGTGTAACACCCGTGTCTCGACGAAGGCAACTATGTCTCCGCTCAGGAGATTATAAGCGGATGGGACATGTACATGATATGCAGAAATCTGAGAACCTTATTTCGGAGGCCAATCAGCGGCGGGAGAGGCCCGACAGTGCAGAGACCGTGCAGAGACCGGAGAAGCCTTATGGAGACCCCGAATGAGGCTAATTTTAGAGATCGGGAGCCCATTCATATTGGAGCCCTTCAGGGAGATTCTTATCCTTTAATAAAGCGATGTATTTTTAACTTTTTTTCCGGCTAAGAACAAGTGATTTTATCTATGAGGGGCCTGGCCTAAAGTGGGTCTCGATCTATCAAGTTCCAATTCAGACCGGAGTCTATCATCAAGGCGTTGACAGGAAGGTATTATCGCCGACAGTTCACCAGCGCTACTATCCTTATGAACAATATCGTGCTGATACCGAGAGATATTTTAGATTCATGTTGTTGGTTTAGTTAGTAGGAAGTGAGCCTATGTGGGAGTATAGCATATTTAAGCTATGGGAGTATTGATGCTTTATGTTAAAACCAGCGCGTTGAGTCATGATAGTTCATATACGTTGATGGCCTTACTAGCAATTACTGATATATACTTGTACCGGCATTTTGATTAGATAGCACTACTTACGGCATTCGAATTCTGGGCCGTGCAGAACTATGCCTCCTGAAACTCTAGTACCACAGGTGGATGTCAAAAAAAAAAAAAAAAAAAAAAAAAAAAAAATACATGATACCCCGAAATCAGCTTCCCATGGTGCAAGTACTATAACCTGTTTCATCGAGTCCGTATTCAGGAAAGCCTTCAGACTCGTATCAATAGTTTAATTGAATAGTTCTGTGTTATATTGTCGCATGCCCTAGGGATTGAATTTCAGAGGCAAAACTATATCATCAGTCTTTCGATACGAGTATAAAAACTTGTCTCCAGGCTCTTCTTAATACGGATTTGATGAAACGATGGACTACAAAACTTGCACCACAGGAAGCTGGTGTCAAAAGACTAAGTGGTCTTTTCTGACACCCGCCCCGTGTTTCAGTCAGTACCGCACTAGGGTTTGAGACGATATAGTGCCGCACGCCCTGGGGTTTCTTATTCAAGATGTATGTATGTATATATGTATATATATATATATATATATATATATATATATATATATATATATATATATATATATATATATATATATATACACATAGGAAGAAAGCTGGAAAGAATAGGCAGAAGTGGGAAAAAAGTAAATTTTGTCCATTTCAAGTCACCCGTACTCTTGTTTGTGTTTTTGTGGTTGGTAATGTAAAGAGATTAAATTATTTTCCGTTGTTTTTGTGTAGTCCTTTGGCTGGAATGGTGGATCCCTCCCAGTTTGGTAGGTGTCCCTGTGTGTCTATGTGGTTAACTAGAGCGTTTGTTTCTCGGTGGTGACTAATGTCCGCTTTGTGTTCCCTGAGTCTGTTGTTAAGTCCTTTGTATGTCTCTCCGTAGTAAGCACTGTCGCATCCATTGCAGGGAATTTTGTATATGATGCTATTGTCACGGTTCGTCTTAGTTTTCTTTGTTGTCAAATGTCCTGTTTTCTTCCCTGTGCCATTTACTATGATAAGTCCTGTCTGTCTCAACGTTTTGGAAAGCATGTGAGAGAGGCCAGAGTTAGGAACCACAAGGTATCGTAAATCTGTCCTCTCTTCACTTTCTTTCCTCTGTCTGATTTTAATGGCTTTCCGTAGTTATGTCCTTAACATGCCCTCTGGGTACCTTAGATTCCTGAATGCAGCGGTTATGTATTTAACTTCTTCTTGTAAATACTCCTCGTTGCATATTCTAAGAGCCCTAAGACAAAACCCAATGATAACTCCTGATTTGGTCTTTTAGTCATGTGCGCTAAAATAGTGGATGAAATAGTCTTTGTTTGTCGGTTTACGGTATACCTTGAACCTAGCGCTGTCGTCCGATCTGATGATGACAGTGTCTAGGAAAGGTAGGGAACCGTTGGTTTCTTCCTCTACTGTGAATTTAATTCTTTTGTCTACGTCATTCAGTTGTTCTAGTAGGTTTCTTGTGTTGGTTGTTTTGTGTGTAATGAAGAGAATGTCGTCAACATAACGGTACCACTTGGAGTTATCTGGGATGATATGTAGAAAATATTCCCTTTCCAATGTTTCCATGTAGAGCGATGCTGCCACCGCACTCAATGGAGACCCCATTGGAAGTCCTTCATGCTGTTTGTATTCTTGATTGTTAAAAATAAATTAACCAAATTTCATGCATTTTTCTACTAACTCCAAGTAGTCACGCTTGTTGATAGGTAAGTTGTCGGCGTCAATGTGTTTTACTGTCTCTTTACTGCCGTTGGTCTGAGAAGTCAAATGTGTTTAGTTTTTCTATTAGGTCGGTAGAGTTTCTGAGGTGTGTTCCGCTAATGTTACCTAAAGAGGATAAAAAGGGTTTGACCAATTGCTTGGCTAGTCTGTTTGTTTATTATTTAATTTTACCTTTTTATTTAATTATTTTACTTATTATTATTTATATTATTATTAATTTTATTTATATTAATTTATCATTAATATAATTTTTTTTGCATCCGGCCTAGTTATGGAGCAAAAGGTCTCCTGTCAGCATGCTCTTCTTTTGCCATCCTTTTTGTTTTGTAATATATACTACCCAAATTACCCACTCGTTGCTGCAAATTCGCGAATAATTCCTAACCTAACCATACCCCACCTAACTTTAACCCTTAACCCTAACCATCTTTTTAATAAAATATAGCTATCCAAGTACCTGGAGTGATAGGGTATCAAAATATATATGGTTATCTCCAGAACCCTAGGTGGAGTTCGTGAACAAACAAACAAACAGACAGATAGACAGACAAATGAAAGATAGTTATCCAAGTACCTTTAACCCTTAACCTTAACCAAAACATTTTTTAATGAAATATAGTTATCCAAGTACCTGCAGTGATACTCGTAGGGTATCAGAATATATACGGTTATGAGGGTCTATCTCCAAAACTCTAAGAGGAGTTCGTGAACAAACAAACAAACAGACAGACAGAGGCTACTGCTTCATTATAGTAGATAAATGTATATGTTTATATATACATATATATATACATATATATATATATATATATATATATATTTATATACATATATATATATTTATATACATATATATATTTATATACATATGTATATACATATTACAAAGGATTACAAAGGCGGAGTATGCCGACAGAAGACCTTTTGGTCCTTAACTAGGTCGGATGCAAAAAATATATATAATTATTATCAATAAATAAATAGATAAATAAATAAATAAATGAATAGAATAATAATGTAGATAATAATAAATAAAATAAATAGATAAATGCATAGGTATAGTCGAATGATAAACGAATAGGTAAATAAACAATAATAATGAATTGACATATAACTAATAATAAATGTGAATCAAGAAAATAATAATAAACAAACAGATAAATGATTACAAAACAAATAAACAAATAATATAAAATAAATGAGTCATTACATCTTGCTTGGGTGTTTATCTAAATGATTCTTGAAGCTTAGAAATGAGCTATATTGCACTACCTTTGTAGGAAGTTTATTCCATTCATTAATTACACGGTTGGCGAAGTTGTTTTACCCACTTCCAAATTAAATCTATTTCCTGGCAGTTTGAGCCCATTGTTTCTTGTCTGATTCGCATTCAGTGTAAAAATTTTGTCACTTTTGATGTCAATTCCCTTTAGAATCTTAAAAACCTGTATCAAGTCACTTGAGTACGCTTCTTTAGAGAAAACAGATTCATATGTTATAGTCGATTTTCGTATGACTTATTTTTTATATTTGAAATCAGCTTTGTGGCTCACCGTTGTACTTTTTCTAATCTGTCAATGTCTTTAATGAGATTCGGTGACCATACGGAAACAGCATATTCCAGATGTGGATGAACAAACGATTTATATAGCATGTTAATGAGAGATGGGCTTTTGAAGTAAAAAAAAAAGCGCAATCAGTCCTAGAAACTTTTGTGCTTTCTCAGAGGTTGAAAAACACTGCTTAGATTATTTGAGATCGTTACTGATAATTACGCCGAGATCCTTTTCACTATTCACTTTTGTTAACGAATGTCCAAATAACTTGTAATCATACTTACAGTTATTTTTACCTGTGTGCATTACGTTGCATTTACTTGTGTTAAATTTCATTTGCCACTTTCAGACCATTCCTGTAATTTATCTAAATCTTCTTGAATATCTAATTGGTTTGAGTGATCCTTTGCCATTCCGCACAGTTTTGTATCATCAGCAAATTTGGAAACAATAGATTTTAGTCCGTGGTTTATATCATTCATATATACTATGAATAGAAATGGCCCAAAAACGGAACCCTGAAGAACTCCACTCGTAACATTTTTTCATCTAAAACTTTTTCCATTTAAAACAACATTCTATTTTCGATCATTCAACCAATTATTAGTCCAACTTAATAGGCTACCACTTATTCCGTGTGAAGCTAATTTAGTTAGTCTTTCGTGGGGGACGGTATCAAAAGTTTTTGTAAAGTCTAGATATATTAAATCTATATTGTTTCTTTTGTTATAATTCGAGGTAACTGTGTTGTAGAATTCGAGTAAGTTAGTCATGCAAGAACGGTTCCGTTTAAATCTATACTGGCTATCATTTATCAAACAGTTACTTTCTAAATGATGTTCGATAGCGTCTCTGATGATAGTTTCCATCATTTTTCCTACAATTGAAGTCAGACTTATAGACCTGTAGTTATTTGGTTTCTTTTTGTAACCTTTTTTGAATATAAGAGTAACGTCAGCTAGCTTTCATTCTCCTGGGACATCTCCGGATATGAAGGATTTCTTGAAAATAATTTTTAATGGAACAACAATATAATTTTTCATTTCCTGATTTGGGGGCATCTGTCCTTAAATAGGATGTAACTATGAATCATCTTAGTAAGCGTATTTTGAAAGATTTTCCACATCTGATCTACAGGTTTTTCATTTAATTTTGTCTCCCAATCTGTAAACTGAAGCTCTAGACGTAGTCCTATGAACTGAGCTTTACTGAAACCGGGTATTTTAGAAACACAAATATCTAATTCAATTTTTTTTAGCAGTTTCAATCTAAGTTGTGATCGCTATTTGCAAGAGTTTCACCTACTTCTACATTGATTATCATGCTTTCGCGGCTAGTGATCAATAGATCGAGTAAGTTTCCATGTCTTGTGGGTTCTTTTACATGCTAAACTAAGTAATTGTCACCGAGAAAATCAGTCAAGCGACTACCTATATGGCCATGTTCTAGGGTCATCTAATCAATGTCAGTAAAATTGAAATCATCCTTTATCAATAAGTCCCGGTTGCAAAAAATAGACAATTCTTGAAAAAAAAAGTTTGTCGTCTGCTAATGATAATGTCTTTGGCCTATATATTACACCTACTGTACATTCATTTTTTGTCCATTTGTTTTGGGTTAATTCTACCCCACAAACTATCATATGCATCCTGTTTCATTTTCTCTAAAACATAGGCATGGACATTGCTTTTAGCGTACAACAGAACACCCCCACCTGTCATGTGATTTCTATCCTGATGAAAGTATTTAAATCCCGCAATATTGAATTCAGATTCAAACTCTCCACCAGTTAGCCATGTCTCGGTTATTCCTAACATATCGAGATTTTTACTTTTGACGTTTGACATACATATATATATATATATATATATATATATATATATATATATATATATATATATATATATACACATATATATATATATATATATGTATATATATATATATATATATATATAAATATATGTACATATACATATACATTATATATGTATATACATATATACATATATGCATATATATACATATATATGTATGTATATATAATTATACATATACATATGTGCATATATATATATATATATATATATATATATGTGAATATATATATGAATATATATATATATATACACAAACATATATGAATATATATATATGTATATATATATATATATATATATATCTCTATATATATATATATATATATATATATATATACATAGTTACGTACTGAGTTCAGAATCCAGTGCGCCATAACGGCATACTTGTTGCTGTAACGTGGGTCTCTGACGCTCGAAGTGAGAGGGCTTGATCACCGTTCCTTCCTATACGATCGTCTAAATAAGTAAACTATGAATAGGTCAGATATATATTTCAGTGTAGAGATAGAATGAGACTACAAAGTTGTAATGATGAAGAAAAAAGGAGACTCTGAGATTGTAAGCAGTGATTTTTTTTATGTATTAGACCAAATACCTTGTTTATTCATTTTGTACGTGAGTCGTGTGTCTGTATGTTTGTGTGTATGTATGTGTGCGTGTGCTTGTGCGTGTGTTTTCATCCCACTATGAATGCTTCACTGCGTCTCTTCAGTTCATGCATGACTTCATAGACCAAAAGTGTCTTTTGACCTCCAGTGATTATCCACGTTCCAAGAACGACATTGATGAATATAATCTGTTTATCTTAACATGTCAGAGCCTTATCAAAAACTGAATTGCTTTAGCCGTTGTGTTAACGCTCAGTGATATGCAAGCATTAACATGGGGGGAAAAAATCAGAAAATAATGAAGAACTGTACTTGACGAGCTCTGACAACTACAAGCCAAGTGTTCAGCAACACCGTTGAAGAAGATTTTCTGCCAGGTTATGATAAACGGGGAAGTAAACATGTGCAGCAAAACCATCCCGTCCTGGTAAATACTGATCGTGTTTTGTCCTAAACCAACCAAGACCCACCATACGAAAGCGTTTATGAAAAGTCACGAATTCGCCCAGAAACTAACAGATAGAAAACGTCTAAGCATTTTCACTCCGCAGACCAGTGATGTGATGGGATGTCAAGACAATGAAGGAGAAAAGAAAGAAAAAAAAAAGAACGCGAAAGAGGACTAAATGGCACATTTCACTTCTCATCATGGCAGCGTGGCACGTATAAAGACGCCCTGCAAGAAAGTGTGAGGACTATTATACACACGAAAGATCATACGTGAGTCGGTATTGGCCACCTAACCCCCTCACTTCTGAGAGAGTTCCACCCGGTACGAAAGAGGTCGGGTATTAAACCTTTTACTATCGAGGGGTACCACGTAAACTAATAAATCGCCTGGCGACATCCTAAGCAACATAGAAAACGGCTTCTCGGTACGTTAGGAGATAATCGCGAAGAAATTAAACGCGGATAACAGAGAGCAAGGAGAACAGTAGAGACCTCAGAAGAGACATCTTGGCTCTCTGACCTGGCCACATTAGCGAAGGACGGAATGCGTGCCTCCAGACACCCCCTTAGCTGAGACGAATTAAAAAAATGAATGAAAAAAATCGGTGAAAACAGCGGGATGGAATTAAAAGACTCGTAAAACAACAACATTTACCACCGTCACTCATCACCACTTCCTCTCTCTCCTTCTTTCATTCCTACCCCTCCTCTAGCCCTCCCTCTCTTCCCCTCCTCCATCCCTCCCTTCCCCCTACCCCTCCTCTCTCCCCCCTCCCTCCCTGCCTCCCTCTCCACTTGCCATAATCATACCTCTCCTTTCTCCCTCCCTCACTCCCTCTCTTCTTCCCCCCTTCCCTCTCTCATTCACTTTTTCTTTCCCTCTCCCTACCGCCTCCTCCCTCCTTCCTTCCTCCATTCTTTTCTCCACCTCCCATTCTATTTCCTTCCTGCCCTCCTCCTCCTCCCTTCTCTACCTTGGTCCCTCCATTTCTTTCTCCTCCTCTTCCTCCCTCCCTCTCTCCCTCCCTCTCTCCCTCCCTCTTTCTTCCCTCCATTCTTCCCCGCCTGATTCCTCTCCCCCTTCAGCTTCCCACCTCTTCCTCGCCTTTTCGAACACATCATGCTGTACGCATCTGAGTTCACTGTCACCCACAGTCGTCGACGGGAGTTGACGGGATTCGTAGGTCATAAAATGATCGTGTTTATGTGTGTATATGAGCCTGTGTCCGCCGATTATGTTCACTTGGAAGTGTCTTGAAGGGGACAGAGATAGATGCTCGTGGCATTCCGTGTTCACCATACTCCTCAACATTATGGATGTCTTCATATATTTGTACTTAAACTCGAAAATAGCTACAAGTATGTGTGTGTGTGTGTGTGTGTATGTGTGTGTGTGTGTGTGTGTGTGTGTGTGTGTGTGTGTGTGTGTGTGTGTGTGTGTGTGTGTGTGTGTGTGTGTGTGTGTGTGTGTGTGTGTGTGTGTGTGTGTGTGTGTGTGTGTGTGTGTGTGTGTGTGTGTGTGTGTGTGGTGTGTGTGTGTGTGTGTGTGTGTGTGTGTGTGTGTGTGTGTGTGTGTGTGTGTGTGTGTGCGTGTGTGTGTGTGTGTGTGTATGTGTGTGTGTGTGTGTGTGTGTGTGTATGTGTGTGTGCGTGTGTATGTATATGTATGTGTGTGTGTGTGTGTGTGTGTGTGTGTGTGTGTGTGTGTGTGTGTGTGTGTGTGTGTGTGTGTGTGTGTGTGTGTGTGTGTTTGTGTGTGTGTGTGTGTGTGTGTGTGTGTGTGTATGTGTGTGTGCGTGTGTATGTATATATATATATATGTGTGTGTGTGTGTGTGTGTGTGTGTGTGTGTGTGTGTGTGTGTGTGTGTGTGTGTGTGTGTGTGTGTGTGTGTGTTTGTTTTTGTGTGTGTATGTTTTTGTGTGTGTGCTTGTGTGTTTGTGTGTTTGTGTGTGTGTGTGTGTGTGTGTGTGTGTGTGTGTGTGTGTGTGTGTGTGTGTGTGTGTACATATTATTATATGTACGCGTGCGTGTGTGCGCGCGTGCATCAATAGACGGTGTGCATGGATCATAAAATAATATGTTTATTTCCAAGAATGACACTGAACCCCTTTAAATCATTGACGTAGCTTACAGATAATGTTCAGCTAGGACAAGGTCTTCATTAATCTGAATGAAATCGCCTGCCTGACCCCAGACGCCTACATTTGTTTTAGTTGCCGACGAACGAACTTATTCAGCTGAAAGAGACCTGACGCCCAGTGAAATGTGTGAACTCATGGCAATGAAGTCTTTCATTACACGATATACATTTTATGATTTATATTTTTGTTCTGACTACTGCTGGGCAGTTCTATTCAGACGACAGAGACACCCTGGGCAACCAAGAGAAAAGGCCGTGTGTTTATTTTGTTTGCGGCCGAGTTATTTTATTCAACTGGGAGGAGCTTCCTTGCTCAGCGAGAGGAATAGCAATTCATCGCCAGGAGAAAGACCGTCTGTGATTTTGGAAGACAGTGAAACCAGATTGACAGAAATATTGAGCCAGGCCTGAAGATTTTGACACATGGAAAGAATGAGTGAAGAAAGATAAGTGAAGGAGGTGTGGAAGGCAGAGGTGGAAGGAAGGAATATGAGGGGGGTGACCAAGGATGAGATGGATAGATGGAGTAAAAGGGGTATTGGGAAAGAGAGGAATGCCTGTTGAGGAAGGACGGGAGAGGACAGAAGGTAGGGGTGAATGGAGAATGGTTGTACATGGATGGTGCTGTGATGCATGGAAGGGAGTGGGTGGGGGATGGGGGGTGAGGGAGTATGTGTGAATGATATTTTGACGCAACCCGAGGAGATTTCTCCCCCTCTTCTCTTTTTATGAGGGAATGGAGAGGGGTGGGTCGCCGATTTAGCGCAGCGCCCTTGCTGTGGATGTCCTGTGTCTTACTGCATTGCTTCTGACCTAGGGCAGTGGGCGAGATGCAGAGATGACCCGTCATCTAGGAGGAGCCAAGATAAGAGGGAGGGAGGGGGTGGATGGGGGTGGAGTATGTGGGGATGGAATGAGTGGGTGTGGATTTTATGGCTTTGTTTTTTTAGCTACCTCCCTTGTAAAGGGAAACCGTTGGTATATGAATGTACTTCATTTTCCTAAATAAATTAAGGCTACCTCCCTTATAAGGGGAGAAAAAGCTCTTGGTATATAAATAGGCAGAAATAAAGTAAATGAAGGAGGAATCAACTAGCCTGAATAAAGTCATAAGGCAATACCCAAAATAGATGCTAAGGTTATCAGTAACAGTGAAAGGTTCACCCCTTCCACCACGCCTAAAAGGGGTTGCCCTCTGATGAATAAAATTGCCTGGCGAAAGGGTTAATTATCCACCAAGAAAGATAGAAAAGCCAATGCAGATTCATTGTTGTAACCCTCTTTCACAAATACTTGCGTCTTCGCCTTAGCCACCGGCGATCATTATGAGTTGCCACCTTTAACATGGTGACGTACTTTGTAGATTTGTTCCGGCAAAGGACAGAATTTTCGGGGGGTTGGTCTAGCCTGGAAGAGGTCTCACCCGATTAAGACGTTTTTCAAACCGCCCTGAATCTTCATGAAATTGCCCGTCAGAGGTTTGTAAATTTCGTCACCTTGTCAAAGAGGTTAGGTACACCCCTAAGTACTAAGTATACCAAACAGATTACACCTTCATTACAGCAACTCACCATCAACCAAATATCGCTAAACATGACAACAACATCAACACAAATCATTAAAAGTAAAAACATGAATAAATTCGACAACACCTCCGGCAGAAACAACACAAAGCGCGCCCGCGGCGAAACGGCACCAGGAAGTCCTCACACCGCCGGCAGCGCCTTCTCTACCAGTAACCCAATCTCCCCATGAAGATGAACCCAGAGGCTTGTTTCTATAATTACCCGACGGAGTCACTCGAGCTCCTCAAGGGTTGTTATGATTCCTCTGCAATCAACCCCTCCCCCCCCCACAACTGCACATACCCACCCTGTCACCCTCATTCTCAACCCTGTGGTTCATCTACACACACGACTGCAGATTGGCGGAGTTCAAGTTGAATCGGGTCGCGTGTGAAGGAAACCGCGAACCGCGGATCCAGACTTTGATATCACGCATAAGCTTGATGCCAGAAGCGAGACATCCACAACGACTGTGGGGATTTTCTTCACCGGAGGCAAAAACCTACTCCTTTGCTTTTCCTTAATCTGCGCTGTACTTTACCTGTGACAGCGAGACAGGAGGCCACGTCTGTTTCCTCTTAGGACGAGACTTTTTTCAACACCATCCCTCCTTCTCCCTCCATCCCCTCACTACCAAAGTCATCTTAGGCGACTCACAATCGCACGGGTCTCCTCTCGGTTTTTTTTTTTTTTTTTTTTTCCCGCTTCTTAAGTGTACAGGGTTGTTTCCCCTCGCCCTTGCGAGACGAAAATGGCAGGCTTTTGCTTTCGTGAGGATTTCGTTTTTTCACCCTCCCTCTAATGGACATTTAAGTCGCTTTGTTCCAATTTAAGATTTGTGACTTGGCGTTAAGTCAGGGCTGGGCTGTTTTTGTCCCACTTATAGCAACCTACAGCTTAGGTACGTCATTCAACCGAGCAGCTGCAAAAGATTTGGTGTAATGAACAAGTTGCTTGTGTGACGACACTAATTATAGATACGAATTACCTCTCAGGTTGTAGCGTGTGCTCCCATAAAAAATGAATTACTAATATTTGTCGTAGATTCTAACGAAGGGACACCATTATTAGGTAAAACTAGAGACTATCATTGAGGACAGTAATAAACTAATTTACCATACGTCTGAAAAACGCGCATGTAAATAGTCCAGAGACTGTCAGATTTATCTTTATTCACGTCAAGATTTTAACCTCTTTCGCAGTAAGTGGCACTTATCCCTATACTTTGGATGCCGCTGGGCCATAATTTCAGCTCATCCTGAACCCATTTGGCTGAAACATATCCCTTTATTCCGGATTGGAGTACGTGGTGGTGTTTTATCAATTTTGGCTAAATTCCTTAGACTTCGTAATCGCCGCGTTCGTATGAACGGTAGGTGCTGTGATTGACAGTGTTCACTTTGACGTTCCCCAAGTAGTGATCTAGGTCCATTGTTCCTTAACAATGACATTAGCGAATGTTCCATATCAATGATAAAGTTTTGTTCAGTTGTGCTTATAT
>NC_134804.1:14836578-14839078 GCF_046742065.1 Oratosquilla oratoria | reverse complement strand
AGAAGAGAGGCGAGGGCGCCTCTCGCAGACTGATGCGCGTGTTGATGGCACTAAGCTGTAAAAAGGCAGGATCTGCGTGTTTACTAATGAATCCTAGCCAAGTTGTTTCGTTTAGAGATGGCGATGGGACCGGGACGGGGGTGAGGGGGAGAGAGGGAAGTAGTTTGGGAAAGAAGAGGGCGGAGGGAGGGAGGGAGGGAGGGAGGGTGGCAAGGGAGGAGTGTGTGTACGCAGGGCTTTGGGAGTGTGAGGAGAATATTTTGATGAGAGAACATAAATAAAATGGTGATGATAGATCGTTTTCATCGTGAGGTAAATAAGGAGTTGCCTTGCCCTCAGAGCGCTTTGACTTGTCCGAGTTATTTTTCGTTACTCGATGAGATGGTGGTGGTGGTAGTGGTGGTGGTGGTGGTGGTGGTGGTGGTGGTGGTGGTGGTGGTGGTGGTGGTGGTGGTGGTGGTGGTGGTGGTGGTAGTAGTGGTGGTGGTGGTGGTGGTGGTGGTAGTAGTGGTGGTGGTGGTGGTGGTGGTGGTGGTGGTGGTGGTGGTGGTGGTGGTGGTGGTGGTGGTGGTGGTGGTGGTGGTGGTGGTGGTGGTGGTGGTGGTAGTAGTAGTAGTAGTGGTGGTGGTGGATGAGATGTTACTATAGGAGTTGCAGACAACGGCAAAGTTTGAGTAAATATGAAAGTGGAGTTGCTGATGGTTTGGTTGATTAAGTTATGACAATGGTATTGTCACGTAACTGGAGGATAATTTAACATCAGATTTAACTTATTGTGGAAAACTATGATAATTGTGATGTGGTGCTCTTAGTGATGAAGGTTGAAGACGTGATGAAGTAGCCCCGATGGTGGTGACTTCAGAGTACTGTTCGCTTGTTTAGTGGAGCTGAGAGAAGAGTAGAAGAAACTGGTTACTGCTTCGGACCTACCGCCAAGAGGGGAGAAAATGAAAATGTTTCCTTCCCCTCGCCCGTTCCTCCCTGACGTCTCTTCCCTCTCCCTCACTCTCTCTCACTCCCTCCTCCATCCCTCCCTGCCTCCCTGGCTGGGGTATAATGGATGACCTGTTAATGGTCTAAATGTTCCGGTGACACAGCGAGCGTTTCATTCACGTTCGCGCCTTTCCCACAATGTTAGACCCAAAACAAATCGTGTGGTGATAACAACAACCGTTTTGAACAAAGTCAGTTTGGGTTTGGTGTCGAAATGAGCCTCGCCGGAATCATAACAATAGAGCTACAAATGGTCCTCCTGCAATACCCGACATAGCAAAGAACGTCCGATTAAATTCCCGCGCGCTGAACGACTGCTGGTAATTTAGCATCCCCTAAGTTTTCGTCGCTCGACGTGAATATGTTTTGGAGGAACAAACTATCAAATTGTTGTTATCTATGGCTTTCTGACGCTTCAACCACAGTCGGACACACACTCAGACTCGTAAACATTTTTCAGGGTGAACGTTACGACCTTATTTCACTCTCTCTTCAACATGGTGACGCATTTTTGTGGATTTTGTTTCGCCTGTAGAGAGTCCGTTTTATGCAGATGAGGAGGCGAACTTCGACCAAAAAGGGGCGTCCTTAACCGGAACGATATACCAGAACATTGGCTGCGCAGAGAGGGTTAAAGGATTTCTGGATTAGTAACATAAACAGGAATATACTATATGTGATTTCGTATTTATAAAATCCGCAATCAGATATGTGATCACGTACTAAATGACTTATGTGTTTGTATACCATATAAATCCCAGAAGAAATGCATGAGTGAGGAATGTTAAACAGAACCACAAATAATGACACACTTTCACACACACACACACACACACACACACACACACACGTGTGTGCGTGCGCGCGCGCGACCGCGATTTTTGTGACGTCATACAGCTTCTCCTTTGTAGGTGTGAAGAAGCACGCTTATCAGATCAAACATGTAGTAAAGTTATCATTAAAATGAGTATCTTCTGTATATTCTGTTTCTATCGTACATCGGGGTTGTTAATCACTTAGGTATTAAAAAAAATCATCTACAACCACAGTAAATTGGTATGCAAAAACAAATTACAATTTGAGTTGAACCGGCAAAAAGATCGATAAATTAAGAAACTGACCCATATATTCCCGTAATATTTAATTGAATATAACTTAATGAATGCACACACACACACACACACACACACACACACACACACACACACACACACACACACACACACACACACACACACACACACACACACACACACACACACACACACACACACGCACACACACATAGACACACATACACACACGCACACATACACACCTAAACGACGAGAAAGGACAGAGAAACCCCAACTGTAATTTGAACAAGCCAGCAGACCTATTTCCGAATTAGAACCAGATGACAGACGTGCCACAGGTCACATAAAAGGAAACCCTCTAAAAAAAATGCCGTATAACCATACAAAGGAAAGCATAAGAATAGAAAGGAACAAAAACAATCGGAAAAATT
>NC_134804.1:14824078-14831578 GCF_046742065.1 Oratosquilla oratoria | reverse complement strand
TCATATTTTGGGGAAACAGGTCGTGGATTAGAAAAAAGGTTATACGAACACAAAAATTATGTAAGAACCCACAGGCTTTCTAATTCTATAGTAAGACACATAGATACACATGACCACCTTCCGGACTGGGACAATACAATTATACTGAACAAAGGCTCAACGAAAAAACAAACAAAAAAACAATAGAAGCAGCCTATATTAATATTAATAATAGCATCAACCATAGAGATGGTTTTATATGCTTGACAAAAGCTACAAGTTTATTGGTAGTTGATGAAAACAAACGGACAAATGTTCCGAGCACGACGACCTTTCCTAGGCACCCTGTGAGGTGACATGCCTGTGTATAAGATGTCCATGTTGTACTTTATTGTTATGCTTTGTGATCAAGACCCTAAGGGTCGAAACGTTAAGGCAGTAAAATTCTTCCATTATTCCTCGTATACTTCCTCCGCCTTCAGTTGCATTTATCATAGTTTAAATCAATATATGCATATATGTATAAATATATATACATATGTATATATATATATATATATGTATATATATATATACATATATATATACATATACATATACATATACATATACATATACATATACATATATACGGTATAAATATACGTATTTATACATATATATATACATACATATATATATATATATATATATCTAGATACACACTTATATGTATACATATATATATATATATACATTTTTATATATATATATGTACTTATATGTATATTTATATGTGTATGTATATATATATATTTATATTTATATATATATGTATATGTATATATATGTATATATATACATATATATATACATATATATATATGTATATATATATATATGTATATATATATATACATATACATATATATATATATATATATATATATATATATGTATATATATATATATATATATATCTGACGTTTATGTTCAAGAATTTGTTAGCGATTTTGTTATTAGGTTTATCATCACTCTTGTATTAGAATTCTATGTCTGATGCTGTATAGAAAGAAAAAAATCTCCTTTCCTTATTTCTTTGTTGATTAACAATGTTTCCTATTTGTTTTCTTGATCATTTTCCTGGACTTCCTAATTACTCGTTTGGTTTGGATTCATTTTTGGATAATTTGTCTGCGGCGTCTGCGCCATCGAAGTGGCACATTTATTTGTAAAGATACATATTTTTTTAATTAGTTAGTCTTTGTGCCTCATCCTCAGCTGTCATTTCAGTGGTCTTTCTGGGAATCATTTCTATTTTCCGATAGAATCCTTTCCTCTCTTTATTTTTTTTTTGTTCACGGGCCGTTAGTAAAGGAAATCGTGTCTTCTCGTTGTGATTTGTAAGTTCCTTGTCGTTTTGGTTCGGTCTCAAACCACTAGATCATGGGTTGTTAACCAGGGTCATCCATACCCTTTGGGGCTATGGGAACCAAATGCTGGGGGTATGGGACCTGATCTCTGGGCACTGGTATTTATTTTATTTAGTTTACCCATTTATATTTGGGTAGAATGTTACATTATTATCATTATGATAAAGTTATCAATGCTTATGATTTTATATAATATTTTATTCCTAGCTATCTATATCTATAGTACAGCAAATTCAAGCTATTGACATATTTCGAAGCCATACTGGTAACTGTTAGGAATGGTGATGATTACTTCGACAGTCAAGTCAAGTGGGTATGGGACCATACTGGGTAATCCATTACAGTCATCAAAGGTTTGGAGTGTGGAGTCATCAAAAGTGTGGAGTCATCAAAAGTGTGGAGTCATCAAAAAGTTAGGAACTACTATACTATATTAGCGTCCTTTCCTTCGTCCACTGTTCTTGTTTCCTCCATTCCCACTCCCCACTCCAACAACATTCTTCATTTCCTTGTCTTCATTTCCAGTCCACCTCGGTCCAAGATTGATCGATGTTATTCTCAACAACTACAATCACAACATCTCTGTTTTTCTTGCCTTCTATTTCTATTTTTCCTTGGCCAAATTCTGCCAATTATTCTGGGCTAATCTTTTGTTTCCAAGAAAGAAAGAGTTATACTTATCTATTTTGTTATTTTGTTATTTGAGATTAGCTTATTCTGTTCTCATTCAATTCTTTATTTTCCTTATTTTTTTTGTTTAGTTTTGCCTTAGTGCCTTGGGAAACTGACCCATCTTCTACCACTGTGTTTTTTTTTTTTTTTTTTTTTTTTTTTTTTTTTTTTTTTTTTTTTTTTTTTTTTTTTTTTTTTTTTTTACTACCTCCTGAATATTTTTGTGGTGTTTGGTCCACTTTCCCATTTATTTATCACTTTATATTTCCCTATTTTCTGTTTAATGTATATCAATAAAAGTTTGATAAAGTGCATATTTGTACTCTACAGTGAATATTTATGCTGATATATAAGCTCTTGCCTTTCTAGCTTGATATTCTATAATGTTACTTCTTTCATTTCCTTATCCCTTCTTTTCTTCTTCTTCTTCTAATTCTTCTTCCTCTTCTTCTTCTTCTTCTTCTTCCTCTTCTTCTTCTTCTTCTTCTTTTTCTTCTTCTTCTTCTTCTTCTTCTTTTTCTTCTTCTTCTTCATCATTTAGTACTACTACTGTTTTTTTCTTTAGTTCTTAGTATGTGACACTGAACTATTTCTGCCACATCTGAAGGGGAGTCAAAGTTAAACGTCTCAAACCAATGTGTACTCCTTACCACAACGGGCACGCACTTTAGTGTGTCTTTGAGAGAGAGAGAGAGAGAGAGAGAGAGAGAGAGAGAGGTGAGAAGAGAGGGGAGAGGGATTTAGAGAGAGGGAGGAAGATGTCGGGAAAAGGGAGGAGTACAAAGGGGTAAGCGACGAATGAGGGATGGAAAGGCCAACACCCCCTTCCAGAGGGCGCTGTCCACAAGACGTGGCTGGAATCTCCAACGCTGGAGGCTCTGGAGAAGAGTCATTCTGAGTGCACGACAAGTGGGACTCTGGAAGCAACAGGAGATGGAGAAAGATGAGGAAGAGGGAGGGCACGAAGGGAGATTTGTGAGATAGCGGTGATGAATGCCTTTACACTTGATCTGGTGCAAAAACTGAGCTTCTAAACTGACACACTCATGTCTCAACGCGCCATCTTACCCGCCGCCTGCTCGTAAATGCTTACAAATGCATAGGTGTCTGTACATAAATACGTATATATAAAGATACATAAACATGCATGCATACATGCATATGTATATATATATATATATATACATATATATATATATATATACATATATGTATATATATATATGCATATGTATACATGCATATATACATACATATATATATATATATATACATACATACATATATACATACGTACGTACATATATACATATGTACACACACATGTTAGTTCTCTGTAAAAACTAAGTACGGACGGCATTTACCAGTCGACTTAATTCTTCGGGAGTAGATTAATTCCCAGGTTGGAGAATTTTAGACATCCAATAGCTAAGTTGGTAGAGCGTCGGCTTCACGGTCTCGCGAGCCTCGGTTCGAATTCGGGGAAGACTGTCGGAATTATCTGATTGACTACACCGTTACTGGTGATTCTATTCAGACACACATACATATATATAGACATACATACATATATACACACATACATAAATATATACATACATATGTACATATATACATATGTACAAACACATACATATATATATAGACATACATACATATGTATATACATCCATATGAGTACATACATTCACACACAAACACACACATACATACATCCATATGAGTACATACATTCACACACAAACACACACACACATACACACACACAAACATACACACACAAGCGCGCGTGCACACGCAGGCACGTACACACACACAAACACACACATTCACACACACACACACACACATATACATACATAAACACACACGCACACACAGACACACACACACACACACACACACGGAATTTCGAGATGAGTCTTCTTTTGGTGATTCGATGATACTCCATTTTGCATTTTGCTGTGGTCAGTATTGTACCATTCCAGTGGAAAAAATAAAATGATTAGTTTATGCAAGATTCCGGCAGATTCCGAGAGGCTCTGACAGACTCCGACTAACTCCGACTGACTCGAACAAACTCCGGCAGTTTCCGACAGACTATGATAGATTTCGACAGGCTCCGACAGACTGACAAAGTCCGACTGATTCGGACAAACTCCGACAGATTCAGGTAAATTCTGGTAAACTCCGACTGATTACGACTGACAAGCAGGTTCTGACACACTTTAACAGACAGAATCTGACAGAAACTCTGGCGTGAAAAAGACAGGAAAAATAAATAGATAAAATATAAGGAGATTTTAAATTATTGCTAGAAATTCTAGAATCAAATCAACGCGAGGATTCCGACAAACTCCGACTGACTCTGACAGATTTGAGCAGATTCCGACTGAGTCGAGCAAGCTCACATTCAGGTAAACTCTGACAGACTCCGACTGACTAGCACTTTGACAGAGTGTAACAGACTCTGCCAGGGAGGCTAGAAGTGTCCTGGAGGGTTTGACAGAAAGTCTGGTATGAAGAATATATATGTATATATGTGTATATATATATATATATATATATATATATATATATATATATATTGCTATAGTTGGGCAGCAGATCCTCTTTAAGGCAAATGTCATTAAAATTTGCAGCAGCTTCTGCGTTCACGAGTTTTTTGCTGACATTCTCAACTTTTCTAATGCTGGCGCGCTGAGTCGTGCTAAGTTCTTTAATTACCTGACCAAATAGCATTGGAGGTATAAGTAAAGGCATCGGAATTATCTTCTCGTGAGGGACCGTAGGGAGCTTGAAGACCTGAGGAGCAACCTACAGCGCGTCTCCGGCCTAAACTTTACTTCAGAGAACAGTATCAGTAAGCAGCTCCCTTTCCTAGATGTAAAGGTTGAAGCGAGTTCTCAAGGTTTTAGGACCGGAGTATATACAAAGCCCACCAACCCAGGACTCTGCCTCAACGGCAACAGTGAATGCCCTCAACGCTACCGGAGGTCCACAATCGATGCTTATGTCAGAAGGGCACTGACGCACTGTAGCGACTGGGCCCGAACCCACGCAGAGCTCGACAGAACGACGCAGGTCCTGGTAAACAATGGCTTCTCTAATAGAGAGGTGCAATTTGCCATTAACAAGCACCTTGATAGATGGTATTCAACCCCAGCAGAAAAACCAGTAGGAGAAGCCAGGATTAAAATTTTCTACCAAAACACCATGTCCACCCATTATAGAGCCGATGAGGAAGCCCTTAGGAAAATCATCCACAAAGACGTGAAACCCACCAACGACAACGACAAAATAGATCTTGTTATTTTCTATAAAAACATGAAGACATCCCAACTCCTTATAAAGAACAACCCCTGCCAGAGGACACCGGAACTTCAGCGTAGCCATCTCGTGTATGAATACTCCTGCAGAAAAGGGAACTGTGAAGCCCTCAATGAAACATACATAGGGATGACTACGACGAAGCTCACGAGGCGTCTCACCCTTCATCTCTCCAATGGCGCTATCAAGCGACACCACGAAGACGTACATCAGACCCCATTGACAAGAAAGAATTTGGAGGAGGGCATCACTATTTTACAGACAGAAACAAACCACACACGCCTTCATATCCTAGAAGCCTTATACATAAAAGATAAAAAACCCACGATGAACAGACAGACTCCGGATCCATTTATCATTCCCACATCCAAAGACATCGAGGTCACCTTAAGGATCAGCCGCTAGGCCTGGGGGCGGAGCTTAGTGTTCCTGCCTCCTGATTGGTCAACCGGATCAGCACGCATGTGTCTGTGATCTGTGAATTGTGTATATAAGATCATTTCCCACACACTGTACTCATTAGCACTGAAGATGCCTAACAGTTAGGCGAAAGCTCTGCATAAAATTAGAGAAGATAATTCCGATGCCTTTACTTATACCTCCAATGCTATTTGGTCAGGTAATTAAAGAACTTAGCACGACTCAGCGCGCCAGCATTAGAAAAGTTGAGAATGTCAGCAAAAAACTCGTGAACGCAGAAGCTGCTGCAAATTTTAATGATATATATATATATATATATATATATATATATATATATATATAATATATATACATATGTATGTATGTATGTATGTAACTGAAGGCGAAGAAAATAGTTTCAATATAGATATATATATATCACAACTAACACCACAGTCGGACGAAAGAAAAAGTTGCGTAAGCGGAACTATATATTTCGATTGCTACCTGCAATCCTCTTCAGTAGTACAAAGTGGCAGGGAGGAGGCTATCTTAAGTAGCAACCTCTTACAAAAGAAAGGGAACATGAGAAAATAAAGAACATCACTGCCCCAACCCTAGTTGACCTGAGGTTGACACGAGGTCGGGTCAGGGGGAGGGGGAGGAAGCTTGTTGACAATATTTTTGGTGATGAATAGTCCTGAAATGATGTCTGGGGTCCATTGACCCTTGGAAATATTCATCGTGGGCAGATAATCAATTAATGTTGATTCCACCATTTTCCTTCTGAACCCACACCCTGATTTATAAATGAGATCAGATTTCTCCCAGTCCATCCGGTGATTAAATTTATTAACGTGTTGAAACACTGCTGAATTTATTTGGCCATATCTAATCGACCTTTTGTGTTCATATATATATATATATATATATATATATATATAAATATATATATACACATATATATATATATATATATATATGTATATATGTATATATATATATATGTGTGTGTGTGTGTGTGTGTGTGTGTGTGTGTGTGTGTGTGTGTGTGTGTGTGTGTGTGTGTGTGTGTGTGTGTGTGTGTGTGTGTGTGTGTGTGTGTGTGTGTGTGTGAAAATAGAAATTCTTCTTCATAGAAACTTGAGATTCAGGTCAAGATAAGGAATCCGACAGATTCCCACAGATTCCGACAGAGAGAGCCTAACGGTAGACATCAGTTGAGATGGACATACGAGAGATGTCCTGGAGACTTCAACTGAAACACATTGGAAGTTTTAGAAACAAGAAACAGACTGACAGGCAGGAAAACAGAAATTTAAGGAACTAGACAGAAATTCTTCTAGGTTGTAGTAATTCTAGAGTGAAAGGCTCAGACATGGTAACGTAGCTTTGCATTGGCCTCTTGAGCACTGTGACGGACACTGGATTTTTGACTAGTCAGACTTGAAGTCGCAATATTATTCTTAAAGGCTATGTATACTCACACGCTCGCGCGCGCACACGTATACACATTAGTTTGAAAGATCTTAAGAAGTATAGCCTTCCATCTGAAAGTCTAGACTAATGGAACAAACTGGACGACAATATAATCGAAGCCAACACTATAAGCGAATTTAAGGCAAAGCTTGATGAATGGAACCAAAGAGAATAGATCCCATTAACACAGCTCCAGCCCCATACACCATAACTTGATAAACACACACAT
>NC_134804.1:14806578-14809078 GCF_046742065.1 Oratosquilla oratoria | reverse complement strand
GAAATTAGATAAGAAATAAAAATTGCATTAGCTTATTTCACTTGTTCTCGCGGAACCCTTAGGGACCTTTTGCGGAACCTTAGGGTTCCGGGGAGCCCTGATTGAGAAACGCTGATCTAATGTCATAACATCAGAACACTCATTACTTATCATGACTCTGAAGATGACGCCAGTCGGTAAGTACACCATTTTATTGCTCTATCAGTTGACTTCACTGCCTAATGCATGTTCCCCCAATGTAATGGGTTACTTTATTCGTACACAATATTTTGTTCAACCCAAAGAAACCCGTCTGTGTTTTCATGAGCTAATTAAACAATAAAAAAATCTATATCGACTAACCCTCTAAATTATTCTAACCACTTTGAAATTTTTGTTCATTCATCATCAATCGCTCCAGCTTGACGTCTACTACGAAATCCCATTTCCCAGCTCCCTCAGGGACGCTGACTCATAAATTGTTTTCAAAAGTCATCGTCCCACGCCACGGGAACGAGGCCCGACGACGAAGGGCAGGCAAGGAGGGACGGGGAGGAAGAGGAGGAGGAGGAGGAGGAGGGGAAGGGGGAGGAAGAGAAGGAAAAGAAGGAGAGGGAGAGAGAAAAGAATAGGAAGGAGGGAGAGAATAGTAAGTAAGCGGATGGAGATGGAAAATTGAGAGGAGGAGGAGTAGGAGAGAGGTGGGTGGAGTAGGAAGTGGCTGTGGAAGACGGGAAAGAGAAAGTAGAGGAGGGAAAGTATAAGAAGGTGGAGAAGGAAGGAGAGGGGTGGAAATGGAGGAGAACGGAAGGCCGACGAGGAAAGGAACAGGGAAGTGGGAATATTGAAGGAGACTGGGGAAGGGAGGCAAGAAAAGGGATGGGGAGGTCTGAGGAGTGAGAAGGGGGTGGTAGGAGACGAAATGGAAGTAGAGGAAGGTATAGGGGAGGGTAGAGGTGAAAAAAAGAGGATGAAATGAGAGAGGAGTGAAGAGGAGAAGAAGGAAGGGGAGGGGAGAGGAGGGGAGGGACGAGTAAAGGAAGAGAACGAACTGAACGAAGAGATAAAGAAAGGAAGAGGATAGAGAAAGGGAAGGAAAGGGAACGGAGGATGTCGGGGGTGAGGGGTGAGAGGAGATGAGGGAGGAGAAAGAGGTGGTGCCAGGTGTCACGTTTGACTGGCAGGTGGAGGGACAAGCGGACCCCCTTCCGTGCCGTGACGCCGAGCCCTCCCGCGCAGACAGTGCCGCCCCGCGGTGCCACCGCACGCGGCCCAGTGCCAGAGGAGGATATGCCTCACGCCCTGTGACACATGCACACTCTCTGGCATGAATACCTCGTCTGGGGTCTGCGGGCATACGCCACGCCTGTCAAGCTTAGAGAAACGAGAATGTAGTAGTTTATATCTGCAAGACCAAATGTTAGTCTGGTCATAGGGAAATTCGGACCTATTGATCTGTTAAAATATTGTTTGGTATAGTACATGCATCCACAAACTCATATACACGTATACATATCTGTATAGAAGCACAGACCTACACACACACACACACACACACACACACACACACACACACACACGGCTCGGTGGCGGATTGGTAAAGCACTGGCCTCACAAGCCAGAGAACCGGGGTTCGATTCCCCGGTCGGGCGGAGATAAGTTGGGTTTGTCTCCTTTCACGTGTAGCCCCTGTTCACCTAGCAGCGAGTAGGTACGGGACGTTAGTCAAGGAGTTGTGACCTTGCTGTCCCGGTGTGTGGTGTGTGAGTGGTCTCAGACCTACCCAGAGATCGGCTAATAAGGAGCTCTGAGCTCACTGCCGTAGGGTGGTGTCTGGCTGTCTCGACAGAGACTGCAGCAGATCCGAGGTGAATACACACTACGGCGGTCTGGGTTCGAATTCCGCCCAGGGCTGAAATAATATCAGTGTCGCTGCGCTGCGAGTCATCACTCCAACGTGAACGGGGAGTTGGGTGTGTGTGTGCATGTAAGGTCACAGCATTACCCATAGATCAGTCATATATGAGCTCTGAGCTCTCTTCCGGGAGGGAAATAGTTGTCGATCACGAGTCCAACACATGATCCAAGACCATGGTGAATCGCACATAAATATATAATAGTACTTCAGGCTGAGTGCCTTGATTATGCTCTAATACTATTGAACTCATTTAAAGAAAAAACACGTGCACATAGGTAAACTCCAAAAAATCCAAATGACCATTATTCACTGGGTCCAGGTACTCCGTGGTTTATTCTACAACAAGAGAATGACAATATTGAGTTTAACTCAAATGAAAGAAAGGAGAGAGAGGGGGAGACTGGATCGTTTTGTCCTTGGACAAAGACGTCTAAGGACTTAGAGCTAATTCTAGAATAGCAGGCAAAAAGAACTAAAATCTAGATTTCTACATGTGGCGATTGGCAGGTGTAAATGTGCTCCCAGGAGAATTACTTCATGCGATAGCACGAAGATATCCTCAATGTAGTAAACTCGAGTGATCACGGGAGACACCAAAAGTAT
>NC_134804.1:14799078-14801578 GCF_046742065.1 Oratosquilla oratoria | reverse complement strand
AAATGTGAGACCAGCACGATTCTGATTACGCCACCAGCACACAAGGCATGTACAGTAGATATGTACTGAAATTATAATATATAGTGAATACTTAAGTCACTTCCACTGTACAGACACTTGACTTCAATTTGAGATGTTTTTCTTCCTGCCGTATTCTGAACGGTAATCTTTGGGTCTCTTATCATCTCACGCGGACGAATTCCAGGGGCAAAGTATTTATTATTATTATTATTTTTTTTTTTTTGTCGACTTTGTTTGCTTTTTTTTATTTTTTTGTCGACTTTGCTTTTTTTTTTTTTTTTTTTTTTTTTTTTTTGCTATCAGCATTGCGATCAAACTGTTGGATCAATTAACAAGAAACCCTTAGGATAAGTGAGAAATAGTTCTTATGATTCCTATTCAATTTTGGAAGTGATCTGTCAATGTCAGGGACAATATCAGAGGAAAAGTGAAGATGAAATTTTAGTTAACATTTCATAATAAATATAATAATTTACTTCAAACCAACACCACCAAAAATATCTTTATTATAATATTCAGTAATAATTATATAACGATCTTGAAAGGTCAAACTCAAAATCAGATCATTTTCAAAAAGTGCCCTAGTAACACAAAATTGGTTGCAATTATTAGTACACGGGGAATTACACACACTCTTTCACATAGTTTATAAACCTTTGACCTAGAATAACCCTAGAAGGTCAAATTCAAATTGCAGTTAGATGTTTTCTATTACTAACGTATAGGAAGTTACGTTTGGCTTTTAATGATGTTCCTTGGAAGAGAAGCAACTCACTATTAAACTGCATTGAAATACTTGCTGTTGGGTGAGGTATCTATGCTTTTTTTTTTTAAGCACGTTGAAACTTTTACATTAGAATACACCAGTATTCTCCACGTGAATTTTACGGAAATCAGAATATCCTTGTAATCAAAATACAAACTCTGAGGAAGTCAAATAAACTCTATTAAAAAAAAGACGAAGAGAGAGTCAAAGTCACAGATGAATTGAAACCCACAAAGAAGGTCTGGGAGTCTTCAGAACTGTTACCTTATACCTTCAGCACCGCTATATATGCTTTGTAGAGTCTTTTCAACAAAATGACAGATTTTTTCGGCTGAGAGGGAAAACAGAGACACAAACGGGATCTCCATCGATCGTAGCCCCTCAGTTTGAACACAATCGTCTGGCATTAACTAGAACAAAACTCTGTAAAACTCAATCTCAATAATTCTTATTACTCGCATTCAATTACGCGAAATGTTACCGACCACGAGCTACTGCAGTTAAACGACAACCTATAAGTCCACAGGCAAGGTTGCGCCCTCAGGAAGTAAATAGAGTTGCTGTTATTGTTGGGTTATCCATGGGTTCAGTGAATTACGACACTGGAGTCACGGAGGAAACCGACAGTCGCCCTCTCGGGTTCCTGCCAGAAGTCCTTCACCTCAAATACATTAGGTCCACATCTGTATGCCTCCAGTGTTGAGCAATCAAAGAAAGCACGTGACTATGTATAAGACAACTGAGAGTGGACATTTGTCATAGCCACGATTCCCATAGCGACCGTACGCCTATCCACACTCACTCATATGCCCACTGGGCCACTCCCCACGGTCATCCACTCACCTGTACTCTGGCTTCACTGAGATTCGTCCGCTTGGCGAGTTCCTCCCTGACGAAGGCGTCAGGGTAGTGCGTTCGCTCGAAGACCCTCTCGAGGGCCGAAAGCTGCGAGGAATTGAAGGTCGTCCTGTTTCTCCGGGGCTTCTTCTTACGTCCGTCGCCGTCCTCGTCTGCAGGAAGAAGAGGAAGTCAGTGTGAGTGTTGTTGATGAAACAGACAAGAGTAGGAGTGGTGGAGTCAGAGAACCGTTAAATGGCGACAGTGAAAAAACTAGCTTCGACTGAGAGAGCTCACTGTGCTTCAAATGTACTCCATTGACTTTCACAAGGCGGAGATTTATTCACTAACATTTACATATATACGTACATACATGCGTGCATACATACGTAACATATATACATACATACAAACATACATACATACATACATACATATATACATACATACATACATACATACATACATACATACATACATAATTACATACATACATACAGACAGACAGACAGACAGACACACATACATACATATATACATACATACATACATACATACATTCATACATACACATACATACATACATATATACATACATACACACGTACACACATACATACATACATACATACATACGTACATACATACATACATACATATGTACACACATACATACATACACATACATACATACACACATGCTACACATACATATAAGCATACATACATACACACACATACATACATGCATATATACATACATAAACACAGACATACATGCATACATACATACATACATACATACATACATACATACATACATACATACATACATACATACATACACATACATACACACATGCATACATCTACTAT
>NC_134804.1:14786578-14794078 GCF_046742065.1 Oratosquilla oratoria | reverse complement strand
TAACAATGATGATAATATAGTAATTACAGTACTGATGAAAGTAATAATAGTAATAATAATAGTAGTAATAATAGTAGTAGTAATGATAGTAATAATAATAATACTAATAGTAATAATAGTAATAATAATAATAAATACACACATATACCAACGGGTTTTTCCCCCTTACAAGGGAGGTAGCCAAAAATAAAGGCATAAAATCCACTCCCACCCATTCCATCCCCATATCCTCCACTCCCATTCACCCCCTTTCCTCCCTCCTATCTTGGCTCCTCCTGGAAGACGGGTCATCCCTGCATCTCACCCTCTGCCTTAGGTCAGAAGCAATGTAGCAGGACACAGCACATCCACAGCAAGGCCACTTCACTTAATCGGCGACCCCTCCTCTCCGTCCCATCGTGCATAGAAAGAGAAGGGGAGAAGTCTCCTCGTGCTGCGTCAAAATATCATTCATACATAACCACTACTTAACCTCCCATCCCCAGATGCCTATTTCTCATTACATCTTCATCTACAATTTACTTCCATCTCCACTCCTCCCTTTCCTACCACATGTGACCCCAAATACCTAAAGCTATTCATTTCCTCCAGCCTCTCTCTTTTAAGACTTATTCTAACTCGCATCTCGTCACCTTACTTTTACCCACATTTACCTTCAAAATTCCCATATCGCATAATCTCCCAAACTCCGCCATCGCATAATCTCCCAAACTCCGCCACTAACTCCCTTAATCCCTCTATGACCCTGCCACAAACGCAGTGTTGTCAGCAAACAACTGGCTCAACTTCCTCTTTTCTCCATTGTTTTTAACCATCTCCATTCTCCTGCCCATTACCTTAGCATTTACCTCTCACACCACCCTATCCATGTACACAGTGAACAGCCACGGAGACATAACACATTCCTGACATTGCCCCACCTAACACAGACTCTAGTTGTAGTAGTCGGAAGTATTGTGATTACAATATCATATAATGAATTGTATCTGTAGCACTATATAAATGTGTAAGTATGTACCTCCTAGCGGGTTTGTGCTAATGGAATTCCCGCGCGATTGAGCGTTCCCATGCAGTGTAACGCAATATTATTCCATCTGTGGTTGAGGGCACACGCTCGTGTCTTACTTCTGTATAAATAATAAGTGTGTCAAAGTGTTATAAATTTAATTAACCCATAATTACATACTACTCTCGTAAAAACTCTTGGTTGCCCTTAATAGCTTTCCCCGATCCCATGTATCTGCAAAAACCCCAACAGTACCTTTCTGTTTACCCTGCCATATGCTTTTTATAAAATCTATAAAGGCCCAAAATACATTCTTAACTTTTCCTAAAGTTTTCTCATATATCTGTCTTACTACAAAAATCTGATCTATACAACCCCTGTTTCCCAGACCCACACTGTTCCTCACCAATTACTCCCTCGGTTCCTTTCCTAATATTTTCAGTTAAAAGACTCCCATATGCCTTCCCAACTACACTCAACAAACTGAACCATCTGAAACTGCTACACTCACATTTGTCCCCTTTCACATTGTAAAGCGGAGCTATACAGGCACTCTTTCAGTCCTTTAGCACTCTACCCTCCTTTAGACACACATTAAACAACCTCACTAGCCAGTTCACTGTTACTGTGCCTCCCTTCAGACACTCCTCATAACACTCATCAAAACTAGGTGCCTTACCTGCTCTTATCATTATTATCATCAAATTTAAATGGTAGTGATGATGGTGATGATGATGATGATGATGATGATGATGATGATGATGATGATGATGATGATGATGATGATGATGATGATGATGATGATGATGATGATGATGATGATGATGATGATGATGATGATGATGATGATGATGATGATGATATCACGCATCGTGAGTTATTGGAACAGGTCTTTTAATGCGGATCAGGAACTGAAAATCCATGTGAACAAGTTGCATAAACACGGCAAAGGAAACATGGACTGGAAGTGAAACGTCAGGAATAAACGCTACACTTCCAGGATCAGAAACTGTTGAAAGAGTCGTAAATCATGCGTTGCTCTGAATGGCAAAGCTGCCAGCTGGAAACCTACACCAAACAGAGCTCCTCAGGGCTCAGTTTTCCTGCCACTTTTTTTTTTCCCCAGTGAACATAAATGACCTAGATGATAAGTGAAATTCAACAATACTCAAATTACTTAAATTTGCTAATTAAAAAGATATGCGGAAAGGAGAATGGTCACTCAAATCAGCTGGGTATTCAATATTTTCAATAATTAGTACAGTTGTTTTAAAAATCATTGTTAAAATATTATCTTTGTAATTGCCATATGAGAAAATGATATTAAGTAGGACTTCAAGTTAAGTAGAGAACTTTAACTATGGTGAAGAACTTTAAAGTGATTATTGATCCTAAACTAAATATACATTGCATTTTTGTTTTATAGAAGGACAGTGAGATCTTGTGAGCAATATAAATATTATTTGATTCAATATTATGGTCGACAACTGTCTACATTAGGAGTAAAGTGTTTATGTACGGTTTCCAAACATCAGACACCGACAATTTAACTCCGCACGTATAAGAATATTATTTTTCTTTTAATTTCTTTTTTTCTTTTTCTCGTTCTGGCTAACGTATGAGGTACACTTCAATGTCAACGAAGTCTTACTTGACGTGTCAGTACCAGATGTTTTCGCTTAGATGTGTACCAAAAGGGCTTCAGAGTATACAACGGCGATCTGATCAGTTGATATTGAGCATCAGAAAGAAATAATACGAAAATAGCCCGAAATATCTAAACATGTTTCTTCCGAAAAAAAAAAAGCGAAGGAATCAGGAGAGACTAGACATAAGCTTTCGGGAGAGTGAAAGGCACCGATGACATCAGATCTGAAGGCATTTTCTCAATGAACATAAACCAGACGATACAAGAGATAGGCTCCCACCGGTCAGAGCGCCGATTTAGTCGAGGTGTACGTAACAACTCCTCCATCCGGTATTTTAGTTAATAAATGAAAAAATAAAAAAAATCCAAAAAGACTATGTCACCGCAATACAGTTCGGAAGTCTGTGCCTCAGGTAAATAAACAACGAAGCGATAAGTCGGGTTCCTTGGCGGAATAAAATGGCCTGTCTTTAGCAAGAATAGAATAAACTAATCACGTCACCTTTAACCCTTACTCCACGGTGACGCACTTGAAATATTCTATTCTGGCTCTAATGCCAGACGATTTTATTCAGCCCAGCGAACGCCACGGCTCCGTAGGGGTGTATGTGTATGTTGTTCCTTTCTGCCCGAGTTACTTTAATGGTTTTGTTCTGGTTAACGCCAGACTGTTTTCTTCGGGTTTAGAAGGTTAAACCTATTTCTTTTAAGCCTTTCCAATCGATGTGTTACTCTACAGATCTTCATCTTGTTAAGGCAAAACTATTTTATTCAGCTTTAGAAAAATCCTACGACCAAGAAAATTGTGAAAGTCTACGGGCAATAACTACCAACTCCCTACCTGCGTACTCACGGTAAGACTTGCTGACACTGACAGCCGGACTCTGCTGACTGTGATCATTGGGCGTAGCAGAGGAGAGACCTTAGTCAGCGCCAGGACAACTCGACCTCGTATGACCTCGACCGTGACCGGTCATCAGAGTGATGACCTCGATCAACATCCTTTACAAATCAGATCGTGGGATGGTGAAGTCATCTGCATTTTTTTAACCTTCCTTCCTGAATTCAACCATGAAAGTATAGTCTTCATGTGCCTTAACTCATACACTGTCGGACATCAGAAAGAGGGGTGTTGTGGTAGTGTTGCATCGACATTCATGAAAGGGATGAATCAAAACAATGTGCTGTACACTATGTTAACAAATGCCCCCAAACAATCTAGTGTTATAAGATAAGTATAAGCACGTAACCGCGTTCGATTTGGTGTGAAGCATGTGGGCGGTTAAATGAAGCGCTTAGAGTTTGTATGAGAGCTGGACGACGTTGACGATGATTGGTGGTGCCCTATGCCTCACCTGCTGCATCATTGAAGCACTTCAATGAAGCGGTTCGAAACCCCTGTCGCAGTTTTGAAAATTAAGAAACGACATTTAATTACGTGTGGTCTTTCAACCAAAAGAGGTCAAAATTATTATTACATTAAGAATAAAGGTTGACATCTAGGTTTTTGATGTACAGTAAACAATTTCACAGTTGAATAGATAACTGCTTTCCACTTTTTTATATAAAATTCCACCATTCCATTCCTCCCCATCCCCTTGTCCTCTCTCGGCCACGGTGCTGATGTTGCGTCCCTTAATCGGGGACGGTCCATTGAGTCACCGATGGTCTCGAGTCTTCAGCTCTTGGAGAGTGACCGACGGGGAGCCTTGTGACGAGGTCTGCCACGAGCCACTGTCCTCCCCCCCCCCCTCGCCCACCTGTGTTCCGTGCGGCCTACGTCATCACGGTCCAGGTGAACTTTCCTCACCGTCACTGCTGCTTGTGCCGCTATCGTGACGCGGCGCACGCGTATTGTCGGGAAACAATTTCTCCCGTCCACAGGTGCCAACTTCACCTGGTGTGTCCTTGCGCACCTCGTCACCAGGCGAGGGTGACGTCACAAGATTGTCCTTCACGAGAACCTCAACAGATGGGGGAGCGCGTGCGATCATCGGCGCTTCGGGAAGACCAAAGACCCGAGTCGAAGGCACGCTAAGACGCAGGTCAGGCAGAGCTTAATGACATTGGCGAAGAATAAGGGCGAGGAGAAAACCTGGAGGATCTGCACTGAGATGCTGGAACGCAGGTTGAACAGAACCCGGAGGATGCGATGGGCAGCCGTCCGGGAAGAAGTCCCCCGCCAAGGCTGAATTGAATGGTCAGGTCGCACAGAAAAAAAAAAAAAAAATAGACGTATTTGAGCGGGTGAGTCAATGCCAGACTAGTGCAGTCAATTCAATTAACAGTGGTTTGACAAAAGCTAGAGAATACCAGATAAAGACTAAAATAAACGAGAAGCTGAAGAAACTTGGCAGAAAATAAACCAGTTCAGAAGAATTGAAATAGAAAGTCTTTGAAGAAACCAAGCTTCATTTAGGAGAACCGAGTAAAGCCAAAGAGATAAAGGACCCAAAAGACGCGCTGGCATCATTAGTAGAAATCGTGGATGATGGCGACTCTCCGCTAGACCCATCAGGGAGAGATGGAAACAGAGAACTACGAGAGGGGACCTTGCGGGCAGTCCACGACCACAGGACCAAAGAAGGGGGACAACGCCCTCTGTTTGAGAGCCTAGCAGATCAACAATGAAAACAAAAGTGAAGTTCTCCATCACGAGGAAACGTCGTCAAAAATTTGATTTTCATTCACAACCAACAAGAACACATGTGGCACTAGCCGGTAATGTCAACAACACCGAAGCCATTTCATCACACATTTGCTTCCTGCATCGTCCCAGCCTTCAGAAGGATCAGTCAGGATCCAGAGGAAATATTGCTTCACATTCAACTCCAGGACCTGACTGTTTTCGGGTTTCATCCCCACAAACAAAGAAACCAGGGGACCTGCGTCTCAGGCGCCACTGCACTGGAGTTCCCTATATGTAGGTAATGCTATACCCTCACACATACACACACGCATGCGCGCGAGTATAAATGCACACAAACGTGTATACACGCACACACATATACTGTATATATATATATATATATATATTTATATATATATATGTATATATACATATATATATGAGAGAGTGATAGGTGGGGAAGGGTAAACGAAGATGGGCTTCAGAATACGTCCTAACGTTTCGGTCTCTATGAACTTCTTCAGAGGACTTGCTATAATACATCATGATCACATGATGTATTATAGCAAGTCTTCTGAAGAAGATCATAGAGACCGAAACGTTAGGACGTATTCTGAAGCCCATTTTTGTTTACCCTTCCCCACCTATCACTCTCTCATTTGTCTCAAACAATTTCTACATATATATATATATATATATATATACATATATATATATATACATACATATATATATATATATATATTGAGACATTCTGACAGGTTGATGTAAGCGGAATAGGAAACACAGGAGTCTTAGTCTTGAGTTTATTCCTGACTAGTTTCGCAGGTATGCTTTTTCAAAAAGCATACCTGCGAAACTAGTCAGGAATAAACTCAAGACTAAGACTCCTGTGTTTCCTATTCCGCTTACATATATATATATATATATATATATATATATATATACATATATATATATATATATATATATATATATATATATATATATATGTATATACAGTATATGTGTGTGTGTGTGTGTGTGTGTGTGTGTGTGTGTGTGTGTGTGTGTGTGTGTGTGTGTGTGTGTGTGTGTGTGTGTGTGTGTGTGTGTGTGTGTGTGTGTGTGTAGAAGAAAATGAGAGTGATGAGTGAGGAGAATGGAGGAGAAATAAGGAAGGATGAGGTGAAGGCAGTTGTTAAGATGATGAAAGCAGGTAAGGCACCTGGTCTGGATGGATGCCATGCAGAATGTCTGAAAAAGGGAGGTACAGTGATGGTGGACTGGCTGGTGAGGTTATTCAATGTTTGCTGGAGAGAGGGTAGAGTGCCGGAGGACTGGAGGAGTGCCTGTATAGTTCCTCTTTACAAGGGAAAAGGGGACAAGTGTGAATGTAGTAGTTTCAGAGGGATTAGCTTGTTAAGTGTAGTTGGGAAGGCTTATGGGAGGATCGTGATTGAGAGGATTAGGAGAGGAACAGAGGGAGTAATTGGTGAGGAACAGTGTGGATTTAGGACAGGAAGAGGTTGTGTAGATCAGATCTTTGTGGTAAGACAGATATGAGAAAGCTATAGGAAAGGGGAAGGATGTTTTTTGGGCTTTTATGGATCTGGAAAAGGCTTATGATAGGGTAGACAGAAAGGCACTGTGGGAGGTTATGCAGATATATGGGATAGAAGGAAAGCTTCTGGTAGCTGTCAAGAGTTTTTATGAGAGTAGTAGAGCTTGTGTCAGGATTAGAAATGGAGAGAGTGAGTGGTTCGAGGTAAAGGTGGGACTTCGTCAAGGATGCGTTATGTCGCCCTGGCTGTTCAACTTATACATGGATGGGGTGGTGCGAGAGGTGAATGCAAGGGTAGTGGGTCAGCGATTGGAGATGGTTAAAGAAAATGGAGAAAAGTGGGAGGTGAGCCAGCTGTTGTTTGCGGACGACACTGCGCTTGTGGCAGGATCGGAGGAGGGATTGAGGAAGTTGGTAGCAGAGTTTGGGAGAGTATGTGATAGAAGAAAGCTAAAGATAAATGTGGGTAAAAGTAAGGTGATGAGATGTACAAGGGGTGAAAGTGGCAGTAGACTGGAAGTGAGCATTAAGGTAGAGCGACTGGAGGAAGTGGATAGTTTTAGATACTTGGGTGCAAATGTGACAGGAGAGGGTGGAGTGGGGGTGGAGGTAGAATGTAGATTGAGAGAAGCGAGTAAATGCCTTGGTGGATTAAAAAGTGTAATGAGGAATAG
>NC_134804.1:14771578-14776578 GCF_046742065.1 Oratosquilla oratoria | reverse complement strand
GACAATATTGTAGGGGTCAAGACGTCTTTGGTCTCGTACAAACGAACGATGAAATTTCGCCTCTGAAGGAACTCCAGACAAAAGCTCCCCTGTGCTGACTCAGCAACTAATAGCCATACCTTGATTTATTTGCTGTGGACTCACTTGAGCTACACAGATCAAGAACTCTTTTCGGGGACAGAAAACAGGTTAACCATGAACAGCAATCTGTTATGGATGACACTGTTGTAGCTAAAAGGTTGTGTAGATACAGGGCCAGTTATACCGCGAAATGGTGTGTCGATACGCGTAAGTGCAAATACATTGTTTCAGCACTTTTTGTTGTTGTTTCTTTTTATCTCCAGTCACGTTATTTTATATCAAGCTAGTTATTACTTTATACTGAGTAAGTGCTATTTTGGTGTTGATCCTGTCGTCTTATTCTTTGCTCGCTTCTATATTCTTCATTTCGAGATTCGCCATAATTTTTTTTATGTTCAAACATTTTCCTTTCTTTTCTTGAATATTTTGTATAGTGCATATAGCGTCGAGGTGCTTACACTGTCTAACCGATTAAATAAAATTACAGAAATTCATGAAACAAGTTAGATGAAGTCGATGTGATGAGGTACAAGGACTGTGTTGCCCCCCCCCCCCCTCCGCCCGCAGTGGATAGGCCGGTCCCGCAGTAGATCACTAAGATTGAGCTTCCATGGGGATCCACAAGGATGACCATCATCCAGGCACAAATATTTCAACCAGACCATCCACCCCATTTAGTGTTGTTGATCTAAGACCGGGGAGATGTGGTGGCCAAGAGATTAGGGTGCCCGCCCGCCCCTGATGGATTTGATTCCTCACTGCACAGGATTAACTGACTAACTTGACTGAAATTTTCTCGTTAACGTTAATTGCTTCCCTTTCTTTTTTACCTGTGCACTTTGCTGTATATTTTGTCATAGGTATTTGCCAAATTAAAATAAAGACTGTTAAAGTACATTTCTGTTGGAATTTGCTCGTGCATCCTATTTGGACTCTTTCCCCGTATTTAACTTAAACGTTAGAGAAACGCTGTCCCACCTGAGAACCTTGATGATTCTAACATCAGATGGTTTTATTCAACTGTGAGTAATTTCCGTTCCTGAAAACGTCGATCAATAGCGAGGGGCTTGTGGGAATGGTGACTACAGATGGTAACAGAAAACGGAATTCACAAAAAAAGGATCTTCTTCATCTACACAACAATGGTTGTGACATTAACGTCACAGAAGAAGGATCATCACAGAAGGGATGAAGACCTTTTCGTGTAGAAATCTTTCCGACTTCTTCAACGCGGTGACGTGATTTCGTGAGCCTTGTTCCTGCCTATAACAAGCGATTTGACTCATCTGACAGGGGCAAGTCCAACCTGAAAGGGACCTCGATCGAACTAGACTTCCTTCTGGCAAAGGTCCGTTCCCTAAACGGAATCAAATCGTCAGTCCTTAGCCGGAACGAGGTCCACGAAATCCGGCACCGCATTGAAGGGGTAAAGAGGATCTGGTGGAACCACTCCGGAAAGCTAAGCCTGAGTGTAAATAAACTTAGGGCTCGTATCAGCTCATCAGCGGAGCCGGGTCTGACCTCCTGGTGGCCTTACATGATCTGCGCTCCGCAGAGGTCACATGCATTAAGAGGTCGTGTTACTTGCATGTAAGTGTCAGCAAGGGCAGAATTTGAAGTGTGTGTGGCGTCCTGTGTCTTGTTCTATTTTCGTTTCTTAATAGGGAAACTTTTAGGATTATAAACTTGGATCCTACCGAGAGATGGAGTTTAAGATTAGCTTAAATATGTTCTAAAACAGCCAAACGATATTCCATAATATTAAACGGAGGATCATACTATTCTTTTTTCAACCCTAAGTAAAAATACATGTATATATACATACACAAATGCACATATATATATATATATATATGTATATATATATGTATATATATATATAATATATATACATATACATATAATATGTATATATATACATATATATATATATATATATATACATATATATGCATATACATATATATATGTATATATATATATATTTATATATATATATATATGTGTGTGTGTGTATATATATATATATACATATATATATATATACATGATTGTGTGTGTGTGTGTGTGTGTGTGTGTGTGTGTGTGTGTGTGTGTGTGTGTGTGTGTGTGTGTGTGTGTGTGTGTGTGTGTGTGTGAGTGTGTGTGTGGGTGTGTGTGTGTGTGTGTGTGTGTGTGTGTGTGTGTGTGTGTGTGTGTGTGTGTGTGTGTGTGTGTGTGTGTGCGCAAAAGTGATAATATGAATACAATTATGATATATGGAAATATATTCCCTATTGCTATGAGTAAAGTGTATTACATTCATATGAAATGGATTTTATCAACCCTTTCACTGCCGAGGCGATGAGGAAGATCGTCTGTTGGCAGTTAGAATAAAAAGAAAAATATAGGTAAATGAAAATAGAGGAGATGGAATGGAGATGAACATGATCTCTTTGGCAGCGGTCAAATTAAGAAAAAAAGTTCCACCCCGGACGAAGAGGTGAAGATAACACGTCTTTACAACTTTTTATTCCCATTGTCGTTTCATTACCGTTGCATATTACCATTATAACGAGAATCGTCATCTACATTCCCATTGTTCATTACCATGACTGTTGCCCATTACCTTTGTGTTGACAGTACCTTACGATAATTTTTGCCAGTTATTTAAGCTCTATTATCATTATATTTGCATCGGTCATTGTCATTGTATTGTTATTGTTCATTAACATCACAGCGTATACAGTATCATTGGACTGAACCCGGCATTTGCTCACATCCGAACCACATTAGACACAAAGGAAAGCCCTTCAAGTAATCTGAGCCCTTCAGCAGAATTGATTATGCAACTTTATTCAGGGCATCCGTGAGCGCAGTATCAAAACCCCTGAACTGAATGATAAATGCGTGATGGTCAGGCATTCGCCGTAACCTCTTTCTTGTTTAGGAAGAAATGAGAGTTCTTCCGTTTCCTGAACGTTCTCTCTCTATTTGCCGGGTTTCGTCGAGAATTCCAAGGCAGCTGGAATCTCTGAGACTCAGGTCCCATGGCTTCTTTCTTGGTGGGGATGATATCCTGAATCAGCTATGTATATATATATTGAATGTGAGACAATATATCCTTTGGGTTTTAATTGTGATCCTCCTAAATGCTGGGACGATATAAGAAGCGAATGTGCGGTAAAAGAGTGTCAGTATCCTTTACAACGTTAGTTGTTATTGACACCGTCGTGGTCCTTGTTTGGTGTGATTAAAAGCCTAATTTTTGGCAAGTCTTCCTCCAGATCGTGAACTTCGCTTCACTTCTCACTGTCGCTGATTTGAATTTTTTTAAATAGAGGCTTTGGCTTCGGAGGAGCTGCTGGGCTCTCGCGCGGAAGACGTTCCTCCGCCTTTGGCCATGAGGTCGCGGCCTGCCCGCTCTCGAAGTTCTCTGGGGTCTCTGCATTTCTATTTACCCCTGATGGGTCCAGCGGAGAGTCACCATCACCCACGATTTCTACCAATGATGCCGAAATGTCTTTTGAATTCGCTATCCCATTTGCTTTTTTTCGGTTCATCGAAAAGAAGTTTGTTCATTCCCGAGTCTCTTTCTATTTCAATTCTTCTGAACTAGGTTCTCGTATATATTCCAGTCTCTCTAACTGTTACTTTCTAGTTTCAGTCATACCACTGCATTAATCTGGTATTGATTCAACCCCTCAGATATGTCAAAGTGCTCGCCAAGTTTGGTTTTCTCCTTGGCGACCTGACTATTCAATTCAGCCTTGGCGGGGGACTTCTTCCCGGACGGCTGCCCATCGCATCCTCCGGGTTCTGTTCAACCTGCGTTCCAGCATCTCAGTGCAGATCCTCCAGGTTTTCTCCTCGCCCTTATTCTTCGACAATATCATTAAGCTCTGCCTGACCTGCGTCTTAGCGTGCCTTCGACTCGGGCCTTTGGTCTTCCCGAAGCGCCGATGATCGCACGCACTCCCCCATCTGTGGAGTTTCTCTTGAGGGACAATCTTGTGAAGTCACCCTCACCCGGTGACGAGGTGCGCAAGGACACACCAGGTGAAGTTGGCACCTGTGGACGGGAGAGACTGTTTCCCGACAATACGCAGGCGCCACGTCACGATAGCGGCACAAGCAGCAGTGACGGTGAGGAAAGTTCACCTGGACCGTGATGACGTAGGCCGTGCGGAACTACAGGTGAGCGGGGGGAAGGACAGTGGCTCCCGGCAGACCTAGTCACAAGGCTCCCCGTCGGTCACTCCCCGTCGGTAATCCAATGGACCATCCGTGATTGAGGGATTAACATCGGTGCGATGAGAGAGAGGGGAACAAGGGGATGGGAAGGGACAAGGAAAAGGGGGTTTCCGCCTGGAAGAGGGAGAAGGCGTAGAGACTTAAGCAACAGTCCACGATGTCTTTCTTAGGTATAGAACGATCGAGGACGCGCCTTCTCTGAAAGAAGAAAGAAGGGGGGGGGAAGATTCTGAGTCTTTATCAAACCCTTTGGTACAGTGACGAGCTCCACAACTTTAACATCAACCTGCCCTGACGCAATAATCGACTTTATCAAAATGAGTGGATGGGCACCATCGTAGCAAGGGAAGGGGCGAAGTCTTCTCGATCAGTTCCTCTAGTCCAGCGTTTCTCAACCATTTTACCCTTACGTAACCTTTAAAATATATTGCATGTCTCAAGGAACCCCTGCGCAAAAAAAAAACACATATACCATATCTTTCTCCTTTTATTTTCATTGTAATAATAGGTTAGATAGGATGATGTCTGTTGAGGAAGGACGGGAGAGGACAGAAGACAGGGGTGAATGGAGAATGGTTGTATATAGATGATGTTGTGATGTATGAGGTGGAATGGGCGGGGGAATGGGGGGTGAGGTAGTATGTGTGAGCAAAATTTGACGCAGCCCGAAGGGATTTCTCCCCGTC
>NC_134804.1:14764078-14766578 GCF_046742065.1 Oratosquilla oratoria | reverse complement strand
TGAGTGTGTGAGTGTGAGTGTTAGTGTGAGTGTGTGTGTGTGTGACCCGACAGTCACACACATACACACACACACACACACACAAACAAACAAACACACACACACACGCGCGCGCGCATACACGCATGCAAGCACACATACATATATGAACTCTAAGTTCTCTTCTGAGAGGGAAATAGCTGTTGATCACGAGTCCAACCCCGTGATACAAGACAAAACACACACACACAACACACCACACCACACACACACACCACACACACACACACACACACACGACTCGGTGGCGTAGTTGGTAGAGCGCTGAACTGCCACCTAGTGGCCCTCATTTCTGGTTCGAATCCTGCCCAGGGCCGAAATACCGCTGCGCTTCGGTCGTTACTCTGACTCTCGGGAGTGTGTGTGTGTAAGGTCATAGCATTACCCATAGATCGGACCCTACGAGCTCTGAGCTCTCTTCCAGGAGGGAAATAGCTGTCGATCACGAGTCCAAAACGTGATCCAAAGACCAAGTGGAATACACCACACACAACCACACACACACACACACACACACAAACAAACAAACAAACAAACAAACACACACGCACACACACGCACACACGCACACACGCACACAAACACACACACAAACACACACACACACACACACACACACACACACACACACACACACACACACACACACACACACACACACACACACACACACACACACACACACACACATATAAACCAATATACAAATAGTCAATAGCAGTGAAAGAACAAATGTGGGCATGCATGATCCAGTGGAGAGCCGAGATGGTCCGGTGGCCAGAGTGGCCGTCTCAGGGCCAATATTCGGTGGATTTTAGTCCTCTGATTGGTGAGTTTTTGTGTTTGCAAGAAGCTGATTTGCCCTTGCGGTCTCCCCAAGAATCCTTCCTAGTGGGAGTCATGACAAAAGACCCGAAGGATTGAGATTAAGTCCTGAAAAGTATGGCGGGGGAGCCAGGCAAAGGAAACGAACATACTAAATAATGAATTAATAAATTATCAAATAGAAAATAAATGAAATAGAAAACGCCATGTAAGTGCACCCTTCACGCAAACTGTCCGACGCTACAATTTTAGCAGGAGAACTTAAAGACAAAAAAAAGCGATAATAACAATTATGTGAATGATAACAAGACATCATGTGTTTGTGAGATATGTTGCCACCAACTCCCTTACCTAGTGAGAGGGTTTCCTCCTTGACTGAATACAATCGACAGACGACAACCAAGATAACCACATGAGATGACGCCACTCTCGAGCGGGTTAAGTGGGGTCATGTTGCAAGACTGTCGTTGCAAGAATGACGTCATGTGGAGGAGGGTGTGTGGCGGATGGAGGTGAGGACGAGAAGTCATCCAAGCGTTTTAAAATCTATCAATAAAGTGACGTCATTTTCAGAATTTCGTTCTAGCTCATGGCAGACAATTCTAGTCAGCTGAGGGGTGAATTCGGGATATAAAGGATCATTTTGACTCTAGATTTCCCGGTCTAATCTATTAACAAATGCCTAGAATTTCCGTCACCCTATTGAAGGTATTAACTCTCTTTTCTTATCGGATAACACTTCTGCATTTGTTCTTTCTGTCGCCAGTTTATTTCATACATCTCAGTGGCATCCCGCTCCCCTTGGTTACAAAGGTGTCAAGGAACATACAGAACGAGGAGGTCGCAGAGTCGTGTTGTGACCAAGCCCAGTAGGTGTTGTATGCGTCAGTGGTGGAACAGAACGGCAAAAGTTGTATAACATAAGTACTGCATAACTTTGTAGAGATAGTCTGGGCACAGTGTTGTCAGGATGAGGTGGTCGTGGTGGCGCATTAGGTGTTGTCAGAGTGTCATGGTAGGTGTCTGGATGGCGTAGGGGGTGTCAGGTGGCATAGGTGCCAGAGGCCAGGCGTGGGAAGAAGCTGAACTAGGCCCCGGCAACATCTCTTCCTATCAGAGGCTGTGGATCATCTCGGGACCAGAAGGACGTACCTGCGTTGCAGGAGGGAGGAAGGAAAGGAGAGGAGGAGAAGGACGGAGGGGGGATGAGGGAGGGAATGAAATGAGGGGAATTGGCTTGGCCTAGGGATACAGGAAGAAATGGAAATGGAAAGTGAAAGTAGAGAAAAGGGTGAAGAAGGGTAGGGAAAGGGGAGAAGGAAGAAGAAAAGATGGAACATGAAAAAGGGAAGAAGAGGGAAGTGAAGAAGAAGAAGAAGAATGATCTCTGCAGCGCTTCTGTCCTTGTGGATAACCTCGCGCCACGGAAGAGGAGAAAAGGATAAAATAAAAACAAGAGAAGGATGGGAGCGGAAAGAGAAACGGAGAGAGAAAAAAGAGAAAAATGGGAATGGAAAGAGGAAAAGAGAGAAAAGGAGGAGAAAGAGGAAAGGAGAGAAGGGGAGTAAGAAGAGAGAAGAGAAGAGGGGATAGGTAAGATGGAATGGAGTTGAGAGAGAGACCAGTAAATCGTATA
>NC_134804.1:14756048-14758578 GCF_046742065.1 Oratosquilla oratoria | reverse complement strand
GGAACACATGTAAGTCAACCTGTCTCTGGGCGAGGTTTGGACTGAGTGGAGAGAGAAGGCAGAACAGGCACGTCACCCGCCCCCGCCTCCCCCACCACCGCCTATCTATCTGGCAACATGGTCTTCATCCACCCGAAGGCTCTCAAATATGTAAGCAAGCATGAACTGACATTACATGCACGTAGACAGATATGTGTATAAGTGTATCAACATTTTCGTTACGGTGGCTGACCACACAGATTTTTCTCTGGTCAACAAGTGATTATTTTCTTTTAGCAGGAATGATATCATAGTGAGTAAGTTCTTCGTTATAATGGCGCCCCTCTTAGTGATGTCATAGCGAAGAAGTTGGATACTTGGAAAACTTCTTTATGCCCTTCAAAACGGTGACACCATCTTCAGGTTTCTGTTCTCGATAAGCCAATGTCAGATATTTCTAGGATCGCTAGATATTAGAAAAATTCCTTTATCTTGGAGGACTCGGGGGCAAATACCGCCTGTTGGATGAGTAAGGTTCTCAACCATTGGATAGATTGTAACAAAAATTGATAAATAAATTAGATAAAGTAACTCAGGAGTACGTGACAAAATTGTAGGGGTCAAGACGTCTTTGGTCTCGTACAAACGAACGATGAAATTTCGCCTCTGAAGGAACTCCTGACAAAAGCTCCCCTGTGCTGACTCAGCAACTATTAGCCATACCTTGATTTATTTGCTGTGGACTCACTTGAGCTACACAGATCAAGAACTCTTTTCGGGGACAGAAAACAGGTTAACCATGAACAGCAATCTGTTATGGATGACACTGTTGTAGCTAAAAGGTTGTGTAGATACAGGGCCTGTTATACCGCGAAATGGTGTGTCGATACGCGTAAGTGCAAATACATTGTTTCAGCACTTTTTGTTGTTGTTTCTTTTTATCTCCAGTCTCGTTATTTTATATCAAGCTAGTTATTACTTTATACTGAGTAAGTGCTATTTTGGTGTTGATCCTGTCGTCTTATTCTTTGCTCACTTCTATATTCTTCATTTCGAGATTCGCCATAATTTTTTTATTTTCAAAAATTTTCCTTTCTTTTCTTGAATATTTTGTATAGTGCATATAGCGTCGAGGTGCTTACACTGTCTAACCGATTAAATGAAATTACAGAAATTCATGAAACAAGTTAGATGAAGTCGACGTGATGAGGTACAAGGACTGTGTTGCCCCCCCCCCCCTCGCCCGCAGTGGATAGGCCGGTCCCGCAGTAGATCACTAAGATTGAGCTTCCATGGGGATCCACAAGGATGACCATCATCCAAGCACAAATATTTCAACCAGATCATCCACCCCATTTAGTGCTGTTGATCTAAGACCGGGGAGATGTGGTGGCCAAGAGATTAGGGTGCCCGCCCGCCCCTGATGGATTTGATTCCTCACTGCACAAGGTTTAACTGACTAACTTGACTGAAATTTTCTCGTTAACGGTAATTGCTTCCCTTTCTTTTTTACCTGTGCACTTTGGTGTATATTTTGTCATAGGTATTTGCCAAATTAAAATAAAGACTGTTAAACTACATTTCTGTTGGAATTTGCTCGTGCATCCTATTTGGACTCTTTCCCCGTATTTAACTTAAACGTTAGAGAAACGCTGTCCCACCTGAGAACGTTGATGATTCTAACATCAGATGGTTTTATTCAACTGTGAGTAATTTCCGTTCCTGAAAACGTCGATCAAAAGGGAGGGGCTTGTGGGAATGGTGACTACAGATGGTAACAGAAAATGGAATTCACAAGAAAAGGATCTTCTTCATCTCCACAACAATGGTTGTGACATTAACGTCGCAGAAGAAGAATCATCACAGAAGGGATGAAGACCTTTTCGTGTAGAAATCTTTCCGACTTCTTCAACGCGGTGACGTGGTTTCGTGAGCCTTGTTCCTGCCTATAACAAGCGATATGACTCATCTGACGGGGGCAAGTCCAACCTGAAGGGGACCTCGATCGAACTAGACTCCCTTCAGGCAAAGGTCCGTTCCCTAAACGGAATCAAATCGTCAGTCCTTAGCCGGAACGAGGTCCACGAAATCCGGCAACGCATTGAAGGGGTAAAGAGGATCTGGTGGAACCACTCCGGAAAGCTAAGCCTGAGTGTAAATAAACTTAGGGCTCGTATCAGCTCATCAGCGGAGCCGGGTCTGACCTCCTGGTGGCCTTACATGATCTGCGCTCCGCAGAGGTCACATGCATTAAGAGGTCGTGTTACTTGCATGTAAGTGTCGGCAAGGGCAGAATTTGAAGTGTGTGTGGCGTCCTGTGTCTTGTTCTATTTTCGTTTCTTAATAAGGAAACTTTTAGGATTATAAACTTGGATCCTATCGAGAGATGGAGTTTAAGATTAGCTTGAATATGTTCTAAAACAGCCAAACGATATTCCATAATACTAAACGGAGGATCATACTATTCTTTTTTCAACCCTAAGTAAAAAATACATGTATATATACATACACAAATGCACACACACACACACACACACACACACACACACAT
>NC_134804.1:14751048-14753548 GCF_046742065.1 Oratosquilla oratoria | reverse complement strand
GGTATTGATTCAACCCCTCAGATATGTCAAAGTGCTCGCCAAGTTTGGTTTTCTCCTTGGCGACCTGACTATTCAATTCAGCCTTGGCGGGGGACTTCTTCCCGGACGGCTGCCCATTGCATCCTCCAGGTTCTGTTCGACCTGCGTTCCAGCATTTCGGTGCAGATCCTCCAGGTTTTCTCTTCGCCATTATTCTTCGCCAGTGTCATTAAGCTCTGCCTGACTTGCGTCTTAGCGTGCCTTCGACTCGGGCCTTTGATCTTCCCGAAGCGCTGATGATCGCACACGCTCCCCCATCTGTTGAGTTTCTCTTGAGGGACAATCTTGTGACGTCACCCTCGCCTGGTGACGAGGTGCGCAAGGACACACCAGGTGAAGTTGGCACCTGTGGACGGGAGAGACTGTTTCCCGACAATACGCGTGCACCGCGTCACGATAGCGGCACAAGCAGCAGTGACGGTGAGGAAAGTTCACCTGGACCGTGATGACGTGGGCCGTGCGGAACTACAGGTGGGCAGGGGGAAGGACAGTGGCTCGTGGCAGACCTCGTCACAAGGCTCCCCGTCGGTCACTCCCCGTCGGTGATCCAATGGACCATCCGTGATTGAGGGATTAACATCGGCGCGATGAGAGAAAAGGGAACAAGGGGATGGGAAGGGACAAGGAAAAGGGGGTTTCCGCCTGGGAAGAGGGAGAAGGCGTAGAGATTTAAGCAACAGTCCACGATGTCTTTCTTAGGTATAGAACGATCGAGGACGCGCCTTCTCTGAAAGAAGAAAGAAGGGGGGGGGGAAGATTCTGAGTCTTTATCAAACCCTTTGGTACAGTGACGAGCTCCACAACTTTTACATCAACCTGCCCTGACGCAATAATCGACTTTATCAAAATGAGTGGATGGGCACCATCGTAGCAAGGGAAGGGGCGAAGTCTTCTCGATCAGTTCCTCTAGTCCAGCGTTTCTCAACCATTTTACCCTTACGTAACCTTTAAAATAAATTGCATGTCTCAAGGAACCCCTGCGCAAAAAAAAAACCACATATACCATATCTTTCTCCTTTTATTTTCATTGTAATAATAGGTTAGGTAGGATGATGTCTGTTGAGGAAGGACGGGAGAGGACAGAAGACAGGGGTGAATGGAGAATGGTTGTATATGGATGATGTTGTGATGTATGAGGTGGAATGGGCGGGGGGATGGGGGGTGAGGTAGTATGTGTGAGCAAAATTTGACGGATTTCTCCCCGTCTTCTCCTTTTATGTCATGGGGGGACGGAGAGAGGGGGGTCGCCGATTTAATGAAGCGGCCTTGCTGTGGATGTGCTGTGTCTTGCGATACTGCTTCTGACCCAGGGCAGTGGACAAGGTGCAGGGATGACCTGTCATCCAGGAGGTGCTAAGATAAGAGGGAGGGTGGAGGGGTGTGGAATGTATTCAGGGATGGAATGGGTGGGAATGATTTTATGCGTCATTGTAGCAAACTACTGTAGTTAACTGAGATGGGTTAACCATTTGCAAAAGCGTCCTCCCCTCATCTGAATAAAACTGCTTAGATTCATATAGTATTTATTTTCATTTAAATTTGTACCAAGTAAATCAACATAATATTCTACCGTGGAGTCCCTTGGTCAACGTACACAGCACCACCATGAATGAATCGGCCTTGCCGCCACTTTTATGCATCATAACTGTTTATTGAAAAGAGGACGGAAATTTTCATTCAGGAGAATAGGAGCGAAAATGTTTTAGAGAAAAATTAGTTGAAATACTTAGTTGGGAATGGTGGCTGACAATATTGCAGGAAGGACTGAAATCGTCACATGCAGTCACGGTAATAATAAGTGTTGCCTCGAGTTTCACCGACTAAAAACCCGCAGCACCATAGTATTAAGCAATGGTCCGCGGGTCCTCACACAGATCTCTCCATGAAGAAACGTTGAACTGGTGTCTGTTGCATCAGTGGGGATCTGTCTCAGTCACCGGCTGGTAAGAGGACGGATGTGAGTAGTCGCCGATTGTCATCTATCTTGATTTTAAAAAAATGGAGAGAAGGGAGTTCAAATCGAGAGAGAGAGAGAGAGAGAGAGAGAGATTAGGTCCGGTCCGGAGACAAATGTCAGCCCCTCTAGGCTGCACCTTCAAGAGGTAAGGGATTTCGAGACAATCGACGGGGAGATGATTCTTTCTGACGTCCGTGTCGCAGGATAACCGTCTACAAGTACCCATTGTTCTCCTGGATGCTGTAGTTGTCCGTAAATATTGTCCCCCAAATTACGCGGGAGAGTCACCAACAACGGAGGGGTAGAATAGGGAAAGAATTATATTCACATTACGCCAACTTGACGGAGATCTATCATCACGAATGTCAGTTCCGTGTAAAATCAAGTTGAAGAGGAAAATGGGAAGGTCTAACAAATTGTGTACTTGGTAAAGTGTAGAGAAAATAAACAATCTCCTCATTATGAGTATTAGACGAGGAACCATCTTGAAGTTAGTCTATCATT
>NC_134804.1:14738548-14741048 GCF_046742065.1 Oratosquilla oratoria | reverse complement strand
AGGACGGCCCAAACGTCCCATACTTGTTGGCTACCATGTAAAAATTGCGACAAATGCTATATTGGTCAGACTGGAAAAGAATTAAAAGTAAGGTTAAAACAACATCAGTATAGCGTCAAGAGTGGGCAAATTTCTAATGCCTTATTTATTCACCTAAGGGATTTTAATCATTGTATAAATTGGGAGGGTGCTAAAGAAATTGTTAAAGATAAGTCATATTTGACGAGAAATATAATAGAATCCAGTCTGATCAAAGATACATATGTCAATAACTTAAATTTAAGTCATGGTATGTATAAATTAGACAATTTTATTGTGAAAAAAGTAGTAGCCCAAACGTCCGCTGCCGCGAACGGGTCAGGTTGACATTAGATCCTCGCAACCTCTCCTGGTTCCTTCCCTGACCTCATACTCTTTGTATATATTCTTGTGTACTTTTTTCTTTTCTATGTACCCTGAGGATGTCTGAATAGACGAAAGCGCTTGGTCATCAGTTTTTCTTTTTCCTTGGTGGTTTTTCCGCATATTTAGAATCACGAGTTTATGTGATTTCTCATGCATATATATATATATATATATATATATATATATATATATATATATATATATATATATATATATATATATTTTTAGATACTTGGATGCGAATGTGGCAGGAAAGGAAAGAGTTAAGATGGAGGTAGAATGTAGATTGAGAGAAGCAAGTAAATGCCTTAGGGGATAAACAAAAAAGAGTGTAATGAGAGACAGACATTTGGAAATGGAGAAATGCCTGTATAGTTCCCACTTTACAAGGGAAAAGGGGCCAAGTGTGAATGCAGTAGTTTCAGAGGGATCAGCTTGTCAAGTGTAGTTGGGAAAGCTTATGGGAGGGTCTTGATTGAGATGATTAAGAGAAGAAGTAATTGGTGAGGAACAGTATAGGTTTAGGGCAGAGAGGGATTGTGTAGATAAAAAGATTCTGGTGAGACGGATATGTGATAAAGCTATAGGAAAAGGTAAGGATGTATTTTGGGCTTTTATGGATCTGGAAAAGGCTTATGACAGGGTAGGCAGGAATGCACTGTGGGAGGCCTTGGAGATATATGGGATAGGAGAAAATCTGTTAAGAGCAGCCAAGAGTTTTTATGAGAGTAGTAGAGCTTGTGTTAGGATTAGAAATGGAGAGAGTGAGTGGTTTGTCAGAGATGTGTTATTTCGCCCTGGCTATTCAACTTATACATGGGTGGGGTGACACGCGCCCATACCAGCCACCAAAACATTCTAACCTTGGACACCATAGAATATACATCTCTACATGGCTACTGAAGAAGGGTTAAGAAACCCGAAATCGTAATTTTGCTGTTTCCAAATGAATTATTGCGGAAACCTTATCCACAACCTATCAGAAGAAACAAAAGCACTTCTAAGACGAAAAGAAAATGTTCTGAAGAAAATCTGTAATACAGAACTAAGAATCACTGTTAATGAATTATATATATATATATATATACATATGTGTGTGTGTGTGTGTGTGTGTGTGTGTGTGTGTGTGTGTGTGTGTGTGTGTGTGTGTGTGTGTGTGTGTGTGTGTGTGTGTGTGTGTGTGTGTGTGTGTGTGTGTGTGTGTGTGTGTGTGTGTGTGTGTGTGTGTGTGTGTGTGTATGGATTATAGTAATGATTACTTCGTGGGTCACATTTGTTGTAATGCTGACGTCATTAGGTTTCGCAAGGTTATCAAGGCAGAAGTAAAGGAAGGGGGAAAACTAGCAAAAAAATACAGGAAATGAAAGAGGAGGAATGGGAAGAGGAAATGAAAGAAGGGAAGAAAATTGAGGAGGAGCTGGCGCTGAAAGAAATGGACCTTAAAGAAGTGTAAGAAGGAGAAGAGAATGAGAAAACCGAAGTGAATCAAGAGAGGAAAAAGAAGAAGTGACAGAAAGAGGAAAGGGGGAGGAGGAGGAGAAGGTGGATGAGAAGGAGGAGGATACATTTGTAATTTAACAGCAATAACCAGCTCTTATATTCTTGGGAACAATATCGCATCGTACAGGTTGAATCATAGAGGTTGTATGGGATAACTAAGACTAGTATAGTAAGAAGGAAAAATAGTCATTTTAAAAATTACCAGCATTCCTTTGTAAGTTGAGATTAGCCTCCGATCATAAAAGAATAGTGAATGACTTAGTCCATATGAATGTCACTAAAGACCATAAAGTATCCCCAATACATTCAGTTGGAACCCCATACGGGCGGAGGAAAAGAGGTGGAGGAGGAATAGAGGTGGAAAAATAGAATTGAGTGAGGAGAAATAGAAAGAGAAGGGGGTGAGAAGGAAAATGAATAGGATGGAGTTAGAAGGAATATGACAAAGAGGAAGAGGAAGGAGAGAATAGAAAGATGATTAGAATAGTTGAAAAAGAAAAGACATCGTAAAGACAGGAAGAGAGGCTAAGTAAAGAAGGAACAAGATAAATAGGAGGACAGGAGGATGAGTTAAAAAGCAAGAACCGGAAGAGAA
>NC_134804.1:14688548-14696048 GCF_046742065.1 Oratosquilla oratoria | reverse complement strand
TATATATATATATATATATATATATATATATATATATATATATATATATATATATATATATATATATATATATATATAACTTTCCTGAAGATGGCTACAGTTGATAGCCGAAATATAGGATTCTTCTTTATTCGAAGTTTATTTTCTCCGACTGTGGGTTTCCTGTGTGTCATTTACAAATGTGCTATTACATTTCTGTTTAGCTATATATATATATATATATGTATATATATATATATATATATATATATACATATACATATATATATATGTATATATATGTATATATATATGTATATGTATTTATATATATGTATGTATATATATATATGTATATGTATATATATATATATATGTATTTGTATATACATATATATATATATATATATATATATATATTGTTACATATATTAGAATTCTATATATGTAATGTATGAAAATAATTATCGTTTTGGGTAAAAAGACGTCATTATTATGCGCTTGAGAAGGGAGCATACGTTTTCAACGTCACACGTTCTGGTCATTTGGTTCGAGAAGCTTCAACAAGCTTAGACGCAGAATACGTTTACTCTGTCTTCTCCAATCAAGTTCAAACTCCATAGATACTGGTCCTATGGACCAATCAGAATTGATTTTGTACAGAAGGGAGGGATGCTTTGCGCGCGTTTTGAGTGAATGTTAGGCAGACCAGGTTTGAGGAAGGAGTGGAGATGTTCCATCCTCCTCCTATTTGTATATTCAACTTAACCAGTAATTACTTTAACTTATATGTGAAGTCAATGACAGTGACGCGGGAAGCCTAGACAGTAAATTTCTTGGTAATTGTTTCTCTTTCACCCCCGTTAGAAAATAATGAAGAAATTGGAATCATGTTTAGAATTTATCATTCAGTTGTATGTCTTTTGTTATGATAATCTTGTTACTCCTATTAACTTTAATGAATAATGCTAAATATTATATGTGTTGCATTTGTCTTAATTTTCATGATAATGCAAAATTGATACTATGAACAGAGTATCTCAAAGACATATGGTCTTGGGAATCATTCATATAATCTTGGAAAATCTTTATGTTACGAGTCAGAAGTGTTAGTGAGATTCGTAACATATAAATTGGCGACGCATTGCCAGGATTTTAACGGTAAAGTGAAAGAATTACCAACGAGAATTTTAGTATTAGATTGCATCAATAGTGTGAGAAAATGAAGTTGTCAAACAAATAGGAGGCATGAGAGTTTGCAACAAGACAACCCACAGAGAGGGAAATTCAAAGTCTTACCTTAAACGAGTTGAAGCTGGTAGCAGGATGTCTAGGGGTGAGTACGCCCATGATGCGAATAAAGCAGAATTAGTGCGTATTGCGGTAGCTATGGTGCTGAATCGAGATGAAAGTGGGGCAATGAGAGATGAAAGAAGGACAGATAGAGAGTCTGTCACTTCAGAAAGTGAGGAAGAAGGGGAAGAGAAAAGAGAGAAGGATGAATCTCGAAACACTGAATCTCGATGAGGCGAACTGCGGTTGAAGTTATAGATAGAATAGAAGCTTAAGTCAAAAGGGAAGAAACTGAGAGAGCTAGAATAGAGTATGCAAACCTTAAACTTCAAGCTGAATTGCAAGAAAATAGACGAGTGCTACCAGACTCTCAACTCGCGCATGGAAGACAGTTTTGATGTGGTGCACAACGCTAAATTGCTTCCTGAATTTGATGAATCATAGGTAGATATTTACTTTAGAACTTTTGAAGGAATGGCGGAAGATTATCAATGGCCGAAGGAGTATTGTCCTGCATTGTTGCGAACAAGCCTCAGAGGTAAACCGTTAAGGGTATACGGTGCTTTGGAGGACTCACAAACAAAAGATTACGAACTAATTAATTCGGCCATTCAACAAGCCTGTGAGTTGGCACCTGAAGTTTATAGGGTACAGCTTAGGAATTTAAGGAAGCAGTCTAATATCTCACACGTTGAACTTAATAGAGAGAAACGATTGTTATGGGGCCAACGGTTAAGATCCTGTAACATAAAAACTGGCTGAGATGATGTTGATAGAAGAGTATCTGAAATCCATCCCTAAAGAGGTACCATTGTACCTTCAGGAAAAAGAAGTCTCAAAGTTGGAAGAGGCGGCAATCTTAGCAGATGAGTACGAAATAATAAAACCTGCTGCAGGGAGATTCCCAGTTACCCAAAGAGGAGGGAAAAACAGCCAAACATCTCTACCTCGTCAGGTGGACCACCTACGAAATCCAAAGGGTGACTATAGTAAGTCATCACAGAGCGTTTCATGTTTCTAATGCAGGAAAGTAGGCTACCTGGTGAGAAATTAATGGAAGAGAAGGGAGATAGTGGCCCTCATGAGTACCGCTGTCACAGACGGCAAAGAAAAGGATGAGGTAAAACCTCCCTTGAAAGGGTATAAACCGTTCCCTTTTCAAGAAACCATATCTGTAGGGGTAGAAAAGAGAAAAAGAGTGACCATCAATGGAGACTCAGGAGCACTCCAATCAATAATGCTAGGTAGTTTAGTAGAAAAACCCGTAGAAAAAGGGAGTGTAGTTATAAACTCCCAAGTAGGCCTAGCGAGGGTGCCACTAGTAGAAATAGATATAGAATCGCCTCTATATGAGGGACAGGCAATGATGGGCCTAGTAGATCAGTTGCCAGTGGAAGGTGTTGAAGTCATTATGGGAAATGACTTAATGGGTGGGAAGATATGCCCCACACCCATAATGTCAGATATCCCAATTGTTTCGGAAGAAACCGAACAATTTGAGAAAGAGCATCCGGGATTACTGCCGGTTTGCGCGGTCACAAGGGCCATGATTGCACAGAGAGAAGGGTCTAAGGACTAAGTGAGGCCAATAAAGGCCTTGAGAAGGGAAGGCTGTGGAAAACCTAAATGTGAGGACAGTCTGAATCCCGAGAGAAAAATCCCTAGTGAAAACACGCAAGTCGAGACAGAGACTGACTTGAGATCCCTGTTCCAAGAGGAACGAGAAAGTGACTCGAAAGTGTATGACTTGACTCGTTTGTTTATGAGAGAAAAAGAGGTGGAAGCAAGGAGTTTCAGTTACTTACAAAGAGTTGATCCCGATTTGAGGGATTTGTGTGAAAGAGTGGAGAGTGGTAGTGAGTTGTCGGAGGAATACTACTTATAGTCAGGAGTACTATTCCGCAAGTGGGTGGATAGTACCTGTCCTACTGATGATGCAGTATGGTCTGAAAAACCATACTGCATCAAGAGCAAATGAAACAAAACTATGACCGGAAGGCGAGAATGCGAAAGTTTAAACAATAGGATAAGGTGCTCGTTTTACTGCCCTTCCAAGGTAACCCCTTGAGGGCAAAGTTCAGCCGACCATATATAGTAACGAAACGAGTGGGGGAACTTAACTACATTGTTGCCACTCCTGATAGGAGGCGGAAACAACAATTGTGTCACCTCAATATGCTGAAAGCATACCAGGAGAGGGACAAAAGTGATGTGGGTGAGTCTGGCGGTAGTGTGTGTACTGTCTCTATCGTGCCTGAGGAAGACGAGGACTCGATCTCTCCCACCTTCGAGATGACGTGGAAGGCGAATGCAGATGTGTGGCCCCAGTTGGTGGACAAGCTGGGTCATCTCTCGGCTGAGCAGCGGGAGGACCTACTGGAGTTGTTGAGCCGATACCAGGAGATCTTTCGGGATGCCCCTGGAAGGACCAACCTGACGCTGCATGACGTGGATGTGGGAGATGCGAAGCCCATCAAGCAAGCCCCGTATCGTGTGAACCCACAACGAGCGGCTATCATTCAGAAAGAGATTAGCTATATGCTGGCTAATGACTTGATTCAGCCAGCACAAAAGTGAATGGAATTCCCCAGTGATATTAGTGCCAAAGTCTGACGGTACTCAGAGGTTTTGTATTGACTTCCGACGTGTGAATGCCGTCACCAAGAAAGACTCGTATCCCTTACCAAGAATTGAAGAGTGCATTGATAAAGTAGGTGGGTCACGTTTCATAAGTAAACTAGATCTGCTACGTGGATATTGGCAGGTCCCTCTGACCCCTCGTGCCCAGTCAATATTGTGCTTCACAGCTCATGGGAAAACATATCAGTGTTGAAGATAAATGTGGGTAAAAGTAAGTGATGAGATGTACAAGGGGAGAAATTGGCAGCAGACTGGAAATGAGTATTAAGGGGAGAGACTGGAGGAAGTGGATAGTTTTAGATACTTGGGTGCAAATGTAACAGGAGAGGGAGGAGTGGATGTGGAGGTAATGTAGATTGAGAGAAACAAGTAAATGCCTTGATGGATTAAAAAGTGAAATGAGAAATAGACACTTAGGAATGGATGCTAAGAGGAGATTGTATGAAGGAGTGATTGTGCCGACAGCATTGTACGGGCAGAAACATGGAGGAGGAGTTTGGATATGTTTGAGATGAGGTGTCTGAGAAGTATGATAGGGGTTACTAGGCTGAATAGAGTGAGAAATGAGGAGGTGAGGAGTAGAAAGGGGCGGAAAGGGAGTTTGGGGATAGGGTGGATGAAAGAGTATTGGGGTGGTTTGGACACACGGAAAGAATAAGTGAAGAAAAACTAATAAAAGAGGTGTGGAATGCGGAGGTGGAGAGAGTGAATATGAGGGATTGACCTAGGATGAGATGGATGGATGCGGTAAAAGGAGCGTTGGGAAGGAGGGGAATGTCTGTTGAGGAAGCACGGGAGAGGACAGGAGACAGGGGTGAATGGAGAGTGGTTACGTATGGATGAGGCTGTGATGCATGAGATGGAATGGGTGGGGGATGGGGGTTGAGGGAGTGTGTGTGAGAAATAATATGACGCAGCCCGAAGGTATTTCTCCCCGTCTTCTCCTTTTCTGCATGAGGGGACGGAGAGTTGGGGTCGCCAATTTGATGAAGCTGCCTTTATGTGGATGTGCTGTGTCTCGTAATACTGCTTCTGACCCAGGGCAGTGGGCGAGATGCAGGGATGACCCATCATCCAGGAGGTGCCAAGATAAGAGGGAGGGAGGAGAGTGGAGGGGAGTGGAGGGTGATAGGAATGGAATGGGTGAGAGTGGTTTTTATGCCTTTGTTTTTGTTTTGTTTTTTGGTTACCTCCCTTATAAGGGGGAAAAATCCTTTGGTATATGTATGCATGTATGTATTTTTGCTCTATTGTGACGCAACTAACTTTGAAGTTGGATCAGTTTTGTTACAAACTAAAAATGTTATAGAGCACATTGTGAGTTACTTTAGTAAGAAATTAAACATGGCTCAGTTGAAGTTATTGTCCATTATCTTAGCACTTAAATGTTTTGCTGTGTATATTCCTGTTGGTGCCCAGGTAACGGTTTTCACAGACCACCATCCCTTGAAGCACCTTAATAGTTTAAAGATAAGAACCTCCGCACCAGGTGGAGTTTGTTTTTTCAGGAGTATCATTTAAATGTTCGTTATGTATGAGGGAAAGACAATGTGATAGCCGATTGCCTATCTAGATTGTAAGTGTATTTTACTACAAGAAATCTCTGCAAGATTTTTTTTTTGTGAGGAGGAAGGTGTTACATATATGAGTATTCTATATATGAAAACAATTATTATTTTGGGTAAAAAGACGTCATTATTATACGCTCGAGAAGGGAGCATACGTTTTCAACGTCACACGTTCTGGTCGTTTAGTTCGAGAAGCGTCAACAAGCTTGGACGCAGAATACGTTTACTCTGTCTTCTCCAATCAAGTTCAAACTCCATAGATGCTGGTCCTATGGACCAATCAGAATTGATTTTGTACAGAAGGGAGGGATGCTTTGCGCGCGTTTTGAGTGAATGTTAGGCAGACCAGGCTAGAGGAAGGAATGGAGATGTTCCGGCTGCGAATTAAGAAAGTCCCTTCCTCCTCCTTTTTGTATATTCAACTTAATCAGTAATTACTTTAACTCATGTGTAAAGTCTATGGCAGTGAATCTCTTGGTAATTATTTCTCTTTTACCCCCGCTAAAAAGATAATGAAGAAATTGGAATCATGTTTAGAATTTATCATTCAGGTGTATATCCTTGGTTATGATCATCTTGTTACTCCTATTAACTTTAATGAATAATGCTAAATGTTATATGTGTTTCATTTCTCTTGATTTTCATGATAATGCAAAACTAAGTGGCGGCCTGTTGATTGATACTGTGAACAGATTATCTCAATGACATAGGGTCTCGGGAATCATGCATATAATCTTAGAATATCTTTATTTTACGAGACAAGAATAGTTAGTGAGATTCGTAACAATATGTATATATATATATATATATATACACATATATGGCATATTTTGGCGAGTCATCAAGGGGATTAGAAAAAAGAATTTATGAACATAAAAACGACATAAAACCACATAGGATATCTAATTCTTTAGTAGTTCATGCGGAAAAAATCGATCATTTACCAGACTGGAGAGGAACTGAAGTGCTACATAAAGGTTTTGATCAATTTACTAGAAGAATTGTAGAATCAGCATATATTTCAACTAATAATTCATCGAACCATCGAGGATGGTTTATCAATTTAGCTAAACAAACTAGTATTTTAATTCTAGAACACGCCAGAAAAAACACTTTTCCCAAATGTCCGAAAAGGTAATTAGGTTTAGTACATAAACTTCAATTGCAGTTCTACGTACACTCTCTGAAGAAGTTCTACGCGAACGAAACGTTAGAGTGTTTAGGGTTCCGAGCTTTCCCCTGTGTTTATGTTCTCCATCATCCAAGTCATATATATATATATATATATATATATATATATATATATGTGTGTGTGTGTGTGTGTGTGTGTGTGTGTGTGTGTGTGTGTGTGTGTGTGTGTGTGTGTGTGTGTGTGTGTGTGTGTGTGTGTGTGTGTGTGTGTGTGTGTGTGTGTGTGTGTGTGTGTGTGTGTGTGTGTGCGTGCTCGTGTGTGTGTGTGCATGCTCGTGTGTGTATGTGTGTGTACGTATGTATGTACGTGTGTATGTATGTGTGTATGTATGTACGTATGTATGCGTATTTATTTCTATGTATACATACACAGACGAAGCAGCAGGAGAAATGACTCGTCTTGTATGGTGAACGAGAGGTAGATGAAGCTTAGACAGAACTGCGTGAGAAACGTCCTAGACAGGTTCTCCTGGCAGAATATGCCGTGAAACAGTGAATTGAGACACGGGAGGCAAGAGCAAAAAGCGGAAGGCGACCAAAACCGACATAGATCAGAACAATCAAGAGGGAATCAGGAGGCGAAGAGAGGAGTTGGCGTGAATACTTGGGAGGTCCTCTCAATTGTTCGGCGTGGAGGAGGCGGTGGCAGCTCTTGCAGGAAGCAAGAGATTTGTTGGTAGAAAAATGAGTCTTGAAGAAATTTTGATACAATCACTAGTACGTTATGGGATGCTGGATGCCCACTGAAACTGACGCCTGGCCTAGATGTAGGCAAGTTTGTCTAAAATTAAGAAAAACAGAAAAAGAAATGTCAGCGGTAGATGCAAAA
>NC_134804.1:14638548-14656048 GCF_046742065.1 Oratosquilla oratoria | reverse complement strand
TCTTTAATTTCAATTGAATATATTTTTCAACATAAAGCTGTTTTTGTCTTTAACACAAATTTAAATAGGAATTTTAGCCTTTTAAATTACCAGTGTTTAAAGGACTGAAATATTTTGTTTTGTGAGTATACTGAATATACTCTATATACCGGAGGCAGATTGAAATTTTTAACAAATATTGTAGGTTTGCACAAACACATCAAGAGAAAGAGGGACACCCCTAACGACTCCGGTCGATTTTATGAAAAATATTGTCCACTTGTGTGTATGTGGGTTTGTTTGCATGTTTTTTAGCTGTTTCTTTTAAGTTCTTTATTTTTGTATTTATTTTTTACTACAATATCATCCAATATCAGTATTATTTATCATATCGCTCACTTTCTTCACCTCAGCACGCTATCATTCACTCACTTCAGTTCAATTTATCCTCAATTAATGAAACGTTCACTATCATATTTCTTTCTTTTTTTTTTTTTCTTCTTAACTTGCTGAGGGCGCCTTGTGTCGGTTTTGCGCCGAGTACGCGGATCGGAACGGGGTGAAACCAGAACTGTAGCCTGGGTATACGCTGGCACTCACTGGCACTGGGCGCCTCTGAAGCCCCGCCCATTTGTGCCCTTAAGCTCCGCCTCCTTATGCCCTGGGACACGCCCGCTACCGGTGCCCAAGGGCGTGGCTTCCCTCCGTCTTCCCCATGTGTACGTGTGTGTACTTCGTGTTTACATGCGTGTATAATTATGTGTTAAAATTTTCGTGTACGTTTCTGCTTGTCTCTGTTTCTGTCTCCGGTCCCTGTGTGAGACTGTTTAACTGTTGTAATACGGCCGTATTCGTCCCCTCTGTCCGGTGAAGCGCCTATGTTTCTCTATTTTTCTCTCCCCGAACAAATTCATAATTACGGTTACGATTATGTTTCTTCATTATTTTTTTCTTACATTTGTCATTGTTCACTCCAACTTTGTTATACATTTAAACTAAGTTTTGTAATTCACAATAACGGTTACGATTATGTTTCATGTTTTTTTCATTGCCATTGTTCGATCTTTGTTATACACTTAAACTAAGTTTTATAATTCTTTTAAACACAACCGCTTTCGAAGGGGGTGTCATCGAAGTGAATAAAATCGTCTAGCGGCAGCCGTAATGAAGGTGAAAGTATCACCCAGCACGGAAGTAGTGCATCTAGATCAGTGGTTCTTAAAGTTTTTTTTTCAGCCCCGATACCTCAAAGTCCAGCTCCAAGTCAACATGATACCTTTTCTTCAATATTAGCCAACTTCCCGACGTCTATCTTCATTTACTGTAAAAAAGATAAAACAAGACGGCTATGAACAAACAAGTGAATTCTAGGGACTTTTATTTTCAGTAGATAAATTAATAAATATAATTTTCACACAATATGTTAATCTAAAACTTTCTAGGATGTTTCTTTGAATACCCCCAAAAACCGGTTTCGATGCCCCGTGGGAGTATTGAAGCCCTACTTTAAGAACACCTGATCTAGATCATAACTCCACTGACACTGAGGGAGTACCACTAGGATGAATGAAATCGCATGGCGACAACCATTGCAAAGGGGAAAACACTACCAGGTACGGAAGGTGTTACTACATGTCCCGTCGCATTATTGTAAACACCTATTTACTGGATGTATGACCAGATAAGTGTAATATTTGTTTCTTGATTTACATATTTTTTATATTATTTAAATTTTCATTCATTTGTTTTTATTTATCGACTACATCGCTTACAAATTTATTTCTTTACTTATTCTTCTAATTATTAAATATCTATTTACTCGTACACATTTATTCATCTTTATTTACATTACATATATGTATACATGCATTCACACAAACGCACACACACACACACACACACACACACACACACACACACACACACACACACACGCACACACACACACACACATACACACATACGCGGTTGGTAGAGTCCCGGACTGTCAGTATGGCGGTACCGGCGGTACCTGGTTCGAATCTTACCCAGGGCTGAAATTATTTCAGTATCACTGCGCTTGGAGTCATTACTCCAACTCTCGTGGGTGGGGAGTTGGGTGTGTGTGTGCGTGTAAGATCATAGCATTAGCCATAGATCGGTCATACGAGATCTGAGCTCTCTTCCGAGAGGGAAATAGCTGTCGATCACGATTCCAACACGTGATCCAAAGACCAAGGTGAAACATACAAGCATATTGATATACACACATAATGGCTTATTGTAACCGACTTGGACTCCTAACTAAGTGGTTCTTAGTTCAACCCCCAGACGGTACTGAAAAGCATTAAAGCACTCCCTTTGACAAAGAATATGTGTGTGTGTGTGTGTGTGTGTGTGTGTGTGTGTGTGTGTGTGTGTGTGTGTGTGTGTGTGTGTGTGTGTGTGTGTGTGTGTGTGTGTGTGTGTGTGTGTGTGTGTGTGTGTGTGTGTGTGTGTGTGTGTGTGTGTGTGCGCGCGCGCGCGCGTGTGTGTGTGTGTGTGTGTGTGTGTGTGTGTGTGTGTGCGCGCGCGCGCGTGTGTGTGTGTGTGTGTGTGTGTGTGTGTGTGTGTGTGTGTGTGTGTGTGTGTACGTGTGCGCACGCGCATGTGTATGTGTGTGTGTATGTGTGCGAACGCCCATATGTATGTGTGTGCACGTGCGCACGCGCATGTGTATGTGTGTGTGTGTGTGTATGTGTGCGCGCGCCCATATGTATGTGTGTGCGCATGCGCGCGCGTGTGTATACATGGGATCAGAGTACTATCCATAGATCGAGCAATATATGAACTCTGAATTTTCATGTGGAAGGGATATATATATATATATATATCCATATATATATATATATATATATATATACATATATATACATATATATATATATATACATATATATACATATATATGTATATATATATATATATATATATATATATATATATATATATAAAAGAACCTTTTGGTTCTTCCTTACAGTGAGAAATTAATTGGTCTGCCTAATATTCTCAAACAATTCAACATCAACTTGGTTTTCAAAAATATATATATATATATATACATATGTACATATATGCAAGGATTCACATGTACATGCCTGTGTCTATACAGGGGAACTACTGAGTACCGTGGTATCTTGTCACAACTGTACCTGGCCGCTCAATCTTATGAGGAAATCCTAGTGCAGATTGAAACTGGATAGAAATGAACCTGACTAGCCTAGCGCCTACCAGCTGAGCAACCACCTCACGTCGATGTTGAGTATAAAAAAGAAGAAGAAGAAGACTCATTGATCACGGTCTAGAGTTACAAGCAAAGTGCGTCCCTGCGCGAGATTACATCTTCAAGTCAAGGGCCGGATCCGGGGAAGACTTAAGATCTCGTCTGACGTCATCAACGAGCTTGCAGTTTGCCGCCGACAAACCTCCGATCCGGCAAACTGTGCGTGTCCCGGTACTGATGTAATTAAATGTGTTACAATAACTTCTACAGAGCTCCTCTTTGTACTTCCTTGATGAATACAGATCTGAAAAATGGTTTAAGAAAGGTAGAATCTTTATTACAGAGTAATGGATGTTATGTGTTTCCTCAATTCGGCTCAAAGTGACCAACCATGTTTGACTCTTTTGATGTTATTTACAGTTTGCCTCCCAGATGTATTCAGAGTTGAATTGGGAAAGGAAGGTTTTGAGTATTAATGGATAGTATTGTGATCACCTTAGATTTACTGATTATATTATTCTCATTTAAGAAACAGCAGGAGACTTGTAAGATATATTTATTGATCACAAAAAGGAATGTTATATATATATATATATATATACATATATATATATATACATATGTATATATACATACATATATATACATACATATATATATATATGAATATATATGTATATATATATATATATACATATATATATATATATATATATATATATATATATATATATATATATATAATATATGCCTCATTGATGGTGATAGTTAATTGTGCATTTACTATTTTCTTAAATGTATTTTCCATATGTCTTACTATGGACTTATGTTCCTTTGAAAGAAGGTTTATGACTTTACTGTAGGTGGTTATGTTTGTTATATCGTGATTTCAGGTTCAAGACCTTTCCTCAGTAGTTTTTAGGAATATTTTATCTGGTCAGGTTAAAAATCAATCCGGTGTCTTATTTAATGATGTTACTTTATATACTTAAGTTTCTATACATGCTCTTCACTGTGGGATGTTACCGGGCACCTGGGAGAGGTTACATGATAAATCAGGCAGAGATGAAATGTCACGTGCTAGGGGAAGCCTCCGACTTTGTGTTGTGACAAAATGTCGTATGCTTGGGCTTGTGGCGTTTTTGTCTCGGGCTTGGATTTGTGGAGTTATGTCTCATGCTTGTGTTTGTCGCGATTTGTCTCATGCTTGAGAGGGCCCTATGTTATCTGTTTGTATATCTAAATTTGGGCTCAACTGTTTAATGTATAATGCTTCTAAGATTAGCAAGCGTCTATCATCTGGACATATTTCCAAAATTTCAGTGTTTTCTCCTATGATGTTTCTTGTTAATGTTGTGCCGTGGACTTCTCTTAAATCGTTTTTAGGGGTTCTTGATATCAGGTGGTATGAAAGGCGACGGGATAATCTCATTGTAGTCACGCCAATATAGGTGGAGGGGAGGGCTTCACAGTTCCCTCGTGCACAAGTAAACCTATAGATGACATGTGATTTCTGAAGTTCCTTTCTCTCTTGGTGGGAGCTGTTTTTAAGGAGGTGACCGGTCTTCCTTGTCTTATAATAAATCACCAAGTTAATTATTTTCTCTGAGTTGACTGGTTTAATGTTCTTCTATACAATATGTTTCATTATACGTTTATCTTCTTTATAGGATGATGAAAATGTAGATTTATAATAGATGTTAATTTTTTCTATATTTTGATTATTTTTATTATCTATGTACCAGCTGTCTATTATTTTCTTGGTCTGGTGGTTAATATCTTTCTCACTGAAGCCATTATTGATTAGTACTTGGGTGGAGCGCTCGATTTCATTGTGTACTTGTTTCCATGTGCTACAGTGGGTGAGTGCTCTTCGAATGTAGGCACCGATGGTAGAGTCCTTATATCTCTGAGGGCACTCACTAGAACCATTAAGGTTCTAAAAGAACATTTAGTTTGTTTTACTAGATTGTCGAGGAAGGGCAAAGCTCCGTCAGCACTATCTTCCATAGTGAAGGTGAATTCAGAGGTCTCTTGTAGTAGGTGTCGTAGTTTTTCATCTTCATTACTGTTCTTGGTCTTTATGAAAATGTCATCAACGTAGCGACAGTAAATGTCTGGTTTCTCCGTTTCTTTTTTTTTTTCTTTTTTATATACTTCTTCTTCTATGCTGTCTATGAAGAAGTTTGTCATTAAAACTCCAAGCGGTGATCCAGTGGATGACTAACTAGCGCTAGGGTCTGCAGCGTACCCATCACAATATATATATATATATATATATTGGTGAAGCGTGGCAGGAGATTCTCTCTGAGGCATATTCTGTTAAAAACGACAGCAAAAGAATTATTAATTAGTTTTTTCCGTGAGCTCTCAAGTTTGCGAAAAGTAGATTTTTGGTAGGGGGAAAGGGAGTAAATCAAATTTCCAAAATTCATAGGAAACACAAGCAACACCACTGGACCCAGCATCGACGCCACCTCGATAGGGAGACTATGGTAAAAAACACCGAAGTTGTGGCAAAAGAAGAGGACCCACAGCGCTTGGCTATCTTGGAAGCCATCTGGATAAAGGAGCTGCAACCTGCCATTAATAGGCAGGTAAATGATTTCGCCCTCCTCCCTAGCATGAAACCTGTTCGGAGGAGCCAGATGGACAATCCCAAGACATCGGGCTCTCCTCCCCAGAGGCTCCCCATTCCCCGCGAAAGGGAAGAACTTCCTACCATACGTCGTTCCCAAAGACTGAGAAGCAGATTGGCGCCGAACCCGGGAGTGACCTCCCCGAGTACCATTTCCGCCAACTTGTGATCTCTCCCAGTGTTCGTGGTCCTGCGTGTGACTTCCCCCAGTTGCAACACGGTGACTTCTCCCCGTGTTTCCCATTTCATTTAAAATATGCTCCCTTTCCCTTTCTTTTCACTTCAACTGAGGATGCAGAAAGATCTGCGAAACGTCTTGATAACTATTTTGTTGTGCTTGTATTTTGTTTTTTGCTGTATTTCTTGTATTGTGTTTATTGTGTACTGTACTTTTGTGTATCCTATGAATTTTGGAAATTTGATTTACTCCCTTTCCCCCTACCAAAAATCTACTTTTCGCAAACTTGAGAGCTCACGGAAAAAACTAATTAATAATTCTTTTGCTGTCGTTTTTAACAGAATATATATATATATATTTATATATATATATATATATATATATGCATATTTTTGTCGCACGAGAGAAACTAAAGCTTCAGTATAAACTCAGCAACGCCATTGTCGCTGTAGACTTCTTGAAATCATGTATACAACATGGCCTCCTACCAAAATTCACATATCGTCGCCAGGCCAACAGCCGGAGAATCAGCCCTCAAGATAGGCTATCCTACTTGAAGGAAGAACTACAGTCGAAGGAATCGCTACTCCAGCAACTGCAGGCAGAGTATCATAATACCTGTTCAAAATGGAACAACACTGAAGACATCTTCAAGACATCAAAACCTCCATCGAATCAGTACTACTAAATATGTCCGATAGACATATTCTAGAAGCCAGAAGAAGGGTAGGTCGCAAACTTGCCAACTTATACGGCGGTCCTGTGACCATCCCGAGATCTAAGGACCAATTCATAAACCTCAGCAGCGCTGAGCTTAGAAAAGAGCAAATTGAATTCCTTAACCTTGAACTCAACTGCCACTACATGTCCAAGCCCTACCATCTCCACAAGAAAATTGAAATGAAACTGCTCCTAGACAATATATACTAACTAGAAAAAGATAAAAAGATTACTGCCAACCCCAATCTAACATCTGAAATATGCGCTGAAGTCAATAAACGAAGAGGACACCACAATATCTCCCCACTCACAACCCCTCTTCAGAAAGCTGCCAAAGAACTGAAAGAGCAGGATAATATCGTCATACGTAGGGTAGATCTATCTTCCATCTACGTCCTACTTGACAAGGAAGAATACGTTGGAAAGATGAAAACCATACTAGACGACACCACCAAGTTCAAAATCATCACAACTAATCCCACCCTGGATCTGAGAAATAAAACTCAACAAGATCATCAGAAAAAATAACACAACAGCAGGCACCACCAAACTTCCCCTAGTCGAAGGAGACCACAAACTTGGGTATGCCTTCGGGAATGTTAAAACACACAAGCTTGGAAGCCCCCTTCGCCCTATCATCAGCCAAACACCTACAGTTACCTACAAACTTGTCAAATGCCCTAACTCTCTAATAACCCCATACATCCCAACCTCCTACAGCCTGAAATCTTCGCAGGAATTCCTCGCCATCCTTGAATCCTCCCAACCAGTAGGGGTCATAGCCTCATTAGAAGTCGAGAATCTGTTCACAAATGTGCCAGTAAAGAGACTATTGACCTCATCTACCAGAGTATCTACCACAAACCCAACTCAACACCCCTCGCCGTCCCTGAAGCAATCCTCCGAGAACTCCTTGAAATCTGCACGATGGAAGCCCCCTTCCACGGCCCAGATGGGAAAATGCGCGGACAAGTAGACGGCGTGGCAATGGGATCCCCCCTTGGCCCACTCTCCGCCAACTTCTATTTGGGATCCATTGAAGAGAAAATCTTCAACGACCATCCTGACATGAAGCCCTCCATCTACGCCCGGTATGTTGACGACATCTTTATTAGCGCAAAACATTCCCAAACAGTAACTCAACTCTCACACACGTTCAAAAAACATTCAACCCTCAATTACACCTATGAACACCAACGCAACGACGGCACCCTCCCCTTCCTAGATATAGTAGGCACAGCTTCAGATCGATTCATGACTGAAGTCTGCGTCAAAGACACTAACCCCGGTTTCTGTCTTAACGGCAGTAGCGAATGCCCAGAACGCTACAAAGCGCCATCCGATCACTAGTGAACCGAGCCTTCTCCCACAGCAGTACATGAAAAACTACTAATAACGAACTCCAACGCATAACAACACTATTCGTCAACAACGGCTACCCACAGCACTCCATTGAATTCATCATCAAAAACAAGATGAACTCCTTTACCGCCCAACCAACACCCACAAACACCAATATAACAACACTGGATCTGTACTACAAAGGACATATGAACACCGGCTACAAAGAAGACGAAAGAACACTCCGCCATATCATCACACGTAACATTCGACCCACCAACCCAGACACTAAGATACGCCTAATCGTATACTACAAAACCTCTAAAACACACACCCTGGTAATGAAGAACAACAGCCAGCCCCCCACCCCTCCTCTACAAGAAGTCAACGTCGTGTATAAGTTTGATTGCCCTGTCGGTGATTGTCAGCACCGCACCTCCTCATACATTGGCATGACCTCTATGACCCTCTCCAAAAGACTCACATACCACCTCCAGAATGGCGCCATCAAGACACACATGATAAACGAACACAAAACCACCATCACCAGACAAACACTAAACGAAAACACTAAAATCATCTACAAAGCTCACGACCCCCTTCGCCTTAAGATGGCCGAAGCAGTGAACATTTACATCGGAAAACCTTCCATCAACATACAACTCATGCCCACAACCACACTCCCAAGCAGTAGACGCACATAACACAAACAATAACAACCCTTTCCCAAAATCCACAAGAAAATTACTACTCCCACGTACGCAGCGCTACGGATCATGGCTACATGAAATTGGCCTCTCCCAGTGTTCGGCCAGTTTACGGCCTGTATATACAAGCGTTTAACATTACTTTGTGCTTTAACGCTCACAACCTCTTCCTACTTTCTCATGCCCCTCCTTCTTTATCTCATATTTCATCTCCTTTTTCTCCTCCGTCTCCTCCTTCCCCTCCTCCACCTTCTTGCTCCCTTCGATTTTACTCAGCTTAGCCTCTGTGCTTTAGAGTGTCACCTGTGCGCCCCTTCGGCTGCCGTGGCGTCCCCCCCCCCACCTCCATCCCCTCGCGCCAATCAGAAGACGAGTAAAGAGATGAGCTGCCTTGAGCTTTCTTTAACAACCCCGACCCGTCACGTTTGCCTAGGTGAGCCCAACCCTGACACACACCTCCGGCGGGGACCCTTCCACCCCCTCCCTGGCTGTCCCTTCTCTCAGATTCCGACATCCTTCTTCTTGAGACATTCCAACATCCTTCCGCTTCGTAAGTCTCTCTCTCTCTCTCTCTCTCTCTCTCTCTCTCTCTCTCTCTCTCTCTCTCTCTCTCTCTCTCTCTCTCTCTCTCTCTCTCTCTCTCTCTCTCTTTCTCTCTCTCTTTCTCTCTCTCTTTCTCTTTCTGTGTGTGTGTGTGTGTGTGTGTGTGTGTGTGTGTGTGTGTGTGTGTGTGTGTGTGTGTGTGTGTGTGAGTGTGTGTGTGTGTTTATGCGTGTGTATGTATGCGTGTGTGTGTGTGTGTGTGTGTGTGTGTGTGTGTGTGTGTGTGTGTGTGTGTGTGTGTGTGTGTGTGTGTGTGTGTGTGTGTAAGTATGTGTAAGTGTGTGTCGAAGAGACTGTCGTGGCCTGAGAAACATGAACTAACAAAGGTACCACCCCCATGGGATGCCATAGCCATTGACAGTTGGCTTAAGTAGTTGTAAACCTATTCCAACTGTGAAGAGCTTGTAGGTCATTAACCAGAGTATTTAACATCCGGAGGAGTAGCTTTTGTAAGTTGTTGCTACTGGGACTAAAAAAGTATCCCTCCAGGAATTTATCACCCTTTTTTACTGTTTAAATTCTTCCTATTTTTTCTCAAAGCCTCTGTCTTCGCCAATAGGTTCAATAAACAACGACCACCTACGTAACTCTTTGGATCTAATAGAACGCCTCAAAAAAATTTATTTCAAGAAGAAGCTAGCCACTAAAAATGGCAGCCCTCTTCACTACAATCGATGGGGCTATGGAGGCAGTAAGGAAGGTAATAACGTGTATGAATGACAGCGACTTACCAGTAAAGAAATCAGACTACATAGAATTGGTGTCTCTGTGCGTCAACTTTGGTGCCTTTGTGTTCGAGGAAAAGGAATTCCAACAACATCGAGGCCTGGCAATGGGATCACCACTAAGTGCCGTTATGGCATCGCTATTTATGGCGACATTAGAAGAAGATAATTATGGGAAGAGGCTCATATTGGTTCCGATACGTGGATGAAGTGTTAGTGGTAGTGATCAAAGGAACAAATGTGGATAACAAGCTCTTCATACTAAATACGGTGAACGAAAACATAGAGTTTACAGTGGAGCTGGAGGATGATAGGAAACTACCTTTCCTAGACACCATAACCCATCGTAACGAGAAAGGTGTAAAAATTTCCGTGTATAGGAAACCCACCGGCAAAGATGACTTCATACACTACCTGTCACACCATAGTACACGAACCAAATCCGGAGTAGTAATTGGATTCTTCTTGCGGGCACTAAGGATGTGTAGCAAGGAATATATAGAGGATGAAATGATCCACACGTTCAATGTCTTCCGTAAGCTTCTATATCCAGCGGATTTGCTGACCAGATTGAAGAAAAAGGCGAAAGAAATATATGAAAGATAAAAAAATAAAAGGAAATACCAGCATTATCTGGTGGTACCACATATGAGAAAAGCAGAAGTCCTGACCAACACACTATCCAAAGCTGGCATCCAAATAGCATATTCCTCCGGAAGAAAGATAAAGGACATCGTAAGACATAAAGACAAAATATTAACGTGAATAGTGGAATATACCATGTAGTGGATATCCAGCAGCATACTACGACGAGACGTCACGGGGAATAAAAAAGAGATTAGCTGAACACAAAAACGACCTGCGGCATCACAAAACACCAAACTCTCGAGTCATACACACAGAAACACACGGAAGAGGCACGACCTCTCCGAACGGACATAGGGAAGAAAATGAGAAGACTGGTAGAAGCGGAATACATCACACTGGGAGAGACTACGACAAAGAATTTCTTTAAGGCGACCAAAGATGTCTGCCCAAAACAATAGTCATTAAATTTGCCAAATACGGGGATAACTTGAGATCAGCTATTTTTGCCCCCCCCCAAGCTCGACTGCAAATAGAACTATAAATCACTCTCAAATCTCTTGTTATCAAATAAACAAGACGAGTATATATTGTTAATTAGATAATTTGGGATAGTTGACAACAAATGTGTTCTTTAATTTTCTCTACTCTCTATATGTAGCTGCCATCCACAATTTTTTTTTCTTTTAATGGCTATAGGAACATCGCAGCACTTCTTCAAAGAAATTTGTTCTAAGAGGAGTAGAGTAACCTGGCGTCAGCCAAAATAAAATCCTTAAATGTGACAAATTCATAAGGAACTGGAAATGGTTGAAGACATTACAGAAAGACAAAAGTGTACAGATAATTTGTTCTAAGAGGGGTATACTAACCTGGCGTCAGCCAAAACAAAATCCTTAAATGTGACAAATTCATATGGAACTGGAAATGGTTGAAGACATTACAGAAAGACAAAAGTGTACAGATAAGCGCATGCAAACACATGCACACACGCGCGCTCAACACGCATCCTCTCTTTCTCTCATCCACACATAGAAACATTGATATACATCACACATGTTTTATTTTTATCTCATCTACACGCACTCACATACACACGCACACACACACACACACACACACACACACACACACACACACACACACTCACACTCACACTCACACTGGAAAGAATACAAAGGGCAACGACAAAGATGGCACCAACACTTTCAAACTTGACATATGAACAAAGACTGTCCGAACTGGAATTGCCGACCCTGGAACAAGGAAGAGAACGAGAGGACCTACTAACCATCTACAGAATTATGAAAGGAAAAGAACGCCTTGATAGAGAGGACTTATTAAAATGGGACAGAGGAAAAACAAGAGGACATGCAATGAAACTCAAAAAGGACAGCTACAGAAGAGACCTGAAAAAGAACAGCTTCCCACACAGAGTGATAGATATATGGAACAAATTGGACGAAAAAATAGTGTGTGCAAACACAATACGAGAATTTAAGAACAAACTTGATCTTGCGAGATACAAAAACGGGTCATCACGAGCATAGCTCCCCTTCCCGTAAGATACTAGGTAAATACACACACACACACACACACACACACACACAATTTTGATATTTCCTAGTTTATATGTATTCTATGCCTTCATTTGCTCTTTCGCAATTTTACAAGTTTATTTATAGATATCATCCTCGAGTTCTCTTCTTACCCTTTGTTTTACTGTTGCTCGGCTTCATGCCTCCACTTATTCACTTCTCTTCCAATCAAAGACTACACTTATCACCGACCGATGTTAAACGAAGTCAAAGCCGATCTCGTCTATTTACTCCTGACGCAGGATCATACCGATGCTAAAGTATACACGATCGTAACAAGAGGTTGTAAATCTGCACCACACTGTGATGTGGTGTCAGTGTTCTCACAACCATCAGTTAGCCATAGAGATGTTCCAAGTTTGGATGTCTGACCACAAGATGAGCAGAGGCGAGGGATTGGGGAGGGGTGGGGTGGAGGTGGCTGACACCTCCCTGAACTCCAATTCTTAGAGACCGGAAACTCCTGAAATGTCACAGATTTCCGTGATTTCTGGGGGATGCCTGAAGAGGTAGATCCTCTCTTCACGAGAAGGGCGAGGGTACCCAAAGCTTTCAGAAGTTACACTTGAGATTTAATAACAATGCGACATGGCTTTCCCAAAAGTCGTCGTTGGTATTGGCAAAAATGCAAAAGCACAGCAAACTAATTTGTAAATCAGCCGTAGGGTTTTTGTAAATCACTCAAATTCAGCCCAAGGTGACGTGTAATTAATGCAGAGTCCATGGAATGTTCTTTTCTGTACTCAACAACATTTTTTGTTATTTTTTTCTACATTTGATCTCTTAACTCCTTTTTTGTGTTATTTTCTTGTCATTTCCGCATTCTTCATTTTCTTTTCTTATTCTCAACTTTGAGTTAATTTATTTTCCTCTCTTTTCACTACTTTAGTGAGGACAAGTATTACATGCTCTCAAGATTTTTTTTTTCTTATTTTCACACGCGATTAATTACTTGTGTATCCTGCATGTAAGCATAATTGAAAATCATCACTCTTCACAGCTGTTGTACGAGATACGTAAACAAACACGTATTTCTCAAAATGTGCAACTAGTCGAAGGCAAATTCACCAAATATATGCACTACAAGACGTACCTGAGAGGGCCGGACGCGCGTCTGTCCGCGAATTTCGAACTGCGCTTTCTGTAAGCAGACCCAAAAGCTTCGGAGGGTCTGGGCGGGGCTGCTTCGGTCTCAGTCCAACCTGCAGAGATTGGATTCGACACTGAGGCATGTTATGGGCCTGGATCTGTGGGGGTTAGGCCCCTGCGCCTACACCATTAACATTGGATTAGTAGCACTTCCGTGGAGAGCCAAGTTGATGCGTTAAAATCGAGGAGAACGAATAGAGTGGAAAGGAAAAGAAAATGAAAGATTGAGAGAGCGATAGAAGTCAAAAGCGATAAGTATTGTTCTCCTTTTCTAGTGAAGTGTACTTTTCAATAGAAAAAAAAATGAGTGACCTAGTCTTAGAAATATTCCAATTTCACTCCGGTGGTTCTGAGACCACATGACCCATGACCACCTCCGCTGTGCCTCGCCACTGACGTCTGTCCCCAGTTAATTCCTGTCATTGCCATTCGTTTTCTAAAAAGACCTCCAAATTATTTTTCACGTTATCATTCCATCTATATCTTGGGCGACCCACTGGTTTCTTTTCTCTAATCTTTTCTTTTGATATAAACTTAGCTTTCCTTTCATCTTCCATTCTCATGCATTGGCCTACCTATCACAGTCTTGACTTCCTCTTGAATTTTTCTCTGTTGTGTTAGTTCTCTTATTTCATGGTTGTGTTGTCATCTCCAGGTTTCCTCTTTGGTGTCATAAGTTGAGCCTATTATTATTATTATTATTATTTTTAATACTGCATTTTCGAAAACTTCTTTCTTTTTCTTTCCTTAGTTAGGGTCCATGCCTCATGTACATACAAAATCACTAGTTTTATAACCACGTTGTAGACTCTTAGCTTGTGATTTCCTTGTTATTTGCTTACTTGTGAGCACTGTTTACAGGGCATGCACAATTCTTGAAGCTGCTACAACTCTTTCCTTGATTTCCGTGTCGATTTCTTTTCTTAATGTTAAAACTGTTCCTAGATACGTAAAGTTTTATATTGCTTTTACTCTCATCTGTCTAAGTTGCATAACCCCTTCTAGGACTTCTCTCCTCTCCATTAACACCATCTTCGTCTTTTGATGGTTACAATCTGATCCTACTCTTCTTCCATTTTCTATAAGTCCTTTACTTATCTCTTCTACCTCTGTCAGAGTTTCACCAATAACATCCACATCATTTATGTACACCAGCTTATCCATCATATTAAATCTAGTCTCGATGGCTCCTCATTGTTTCTGTATCTGGTATTTTCCTTTACCCACTGAGTCATTGTCTATTCAATGGTTATATCAAGTAGTATTTTTCCCCGGAGGTTTTCTCCACCCTTCACTGTCATTTCTTCCCAAAATATTTATTTTAAGTTAAAATCACCCATAATTACAATATTCCCTCTTTCTTTCGGTAAATTAGTTAGTTCACATTTTGTGTCTTCCAAAAATTTGGAATGATAACTTTCTATCCAAGACTGTGTTTTTGGGGGTACATACATTATTATAAATTTTCTACTTTTCATGTCACTGTTTACAACTTTTATCATAATTGATTCCACATTTTTTTTCCTTCTGTTATCTTGGTCATATTTATGCCTTAGTCAAAAATGTGTGTGTGTGTGTGTGTGTGTGTGTGTGTGTGTGTGTGTGTGTGTGTGTGTGTGTGTGTGTGTGTGTGTGTGTGTGTGTGTGTGTGTGTGTGTGTGTGTGTGTGTGTGTGTGTGTGTGTGTGTGTGTGTGTGTGTGTGTGTATTTACCTAGTTGTATTTACCTAGTTGCATTTGGCGAGAAGGGGAGCTACGCTCGTGGTGTCCCGCCTTTGTATCTCGCAGTGTCTATTTTGCTTTTAAACTCATGAATGGTTTTTGCGCACACTATTTCCTTGTCCAGTTTGTTCCAAGTGTCTACCACTCTATGTGGTAGACACTTGCAACATGTGTGTGTGTGTGTGTGTGTGTGTGTGTGTGTGTGTGTGTGTGTGTGTGTGTGTGTGTGTGTGTGTGTGTGTGTGTGTGTGTGTGTGTGTGTGTGTGTGTGTGTGTGTGTGTGTGTGTGTGTGTGTGTGTGTGTGAGTGTGCGCGCGCGGACGCACTTACGTGTGTGTGTGTGTGCGTGTGTGCGTGCTCTCATTCAGTTTTCACCCCCTCTTTACCGGTTGGCACATTTTCTTTTATTCTGGCTACCGGAAGTCAATATTGATAAATTCCGTGTCACCCTTTGGTAGTAGATATTAACTCTTTTCGTACTCCGACGCGTTCTCATGCCATAACGACAGACACCACAAATAACAAACAGATTTTGCAATAGAGTTTGTTATCATACTAAGTACAGAAGTGGTGTCTGGCAACTACGCGTGCGTTCATTCATTGGAGTTGCCAAATACCACTTTTAAGCGACGATCGATGATCCAGATGTTCTCGTAATTATTGCTGCATTATTTATATGCTCGAACGTACTAAAGTTGTAGCGCAACAGTGGAGGAAATGCAGTGCAGTCACAACTTGACTTACCAATAGATATACATTGCTACTATCTGCAAGTACTAAAAATTTATCAGAAAAATACTTACTCATATATAATACATTCTTTTTACTTCTATTTTATGATTTTCAATATAGTCATGGCAGCAAGATGTGTAAGAAATAATATGTTATGTTTATTAGAATATTTCCACCGGTCACCTTAGAAAAGGAACGGAGCTCATGCCTTCTGTACACGATATCCACAAACTTTCAGCAAGAGATTACAGCCAGCAACAACGTGAATGAAGTAAAGAGCTGTTTCGTTCAATACAGTAGGCCACGTGCAACAGGTGGCACTAGGCCGTCATCAACATACTATACGAAGCAGAGGCTTAAAGCGGCAGCCTGGAATGTGAAGAGGGGGATGAAAGCGGGTACATGAGAGAGCGTCGGTCTGGATAGGAAGAGGGCGGCTTTAAGACAGATAATTCCATCTATTCGAAAGAGGAGTTTTGTGAAACAAGGATTGGGTTAATGTTAGTGGAATGTGAAGAGGGGGATGAAAGCGGGTACATGAGAGAGCGTCGGTCTGGATAGGAAGAGGGCGGCTTTAAGACAGATAATTCCATCTATTCGAAAGAGGAGTTTCGTGAAACAAGGATTGGGTTAATGTTAGATAAGGAGGTTAGGAAAAGTGTAATAGGATTCTGGTTAGTATGAGGTTATATTACACTACGAAAATAAAACAATAAATGCCTTGGTGTAAGCTATGTGTATGATACCGTAATTGCTATATTCATTTGACCAGTCTGTAAGGCAAGACGAATATAAGTCTTTAAAAAATGTAATGATAATAAAAGAATTGAATGTTAAAGTACAGGTACGAGTATGCGACAGAACAATAGGAGCATTAAAACAAGAGATTCCAATGCGACAAGAGTCCTTTTGGGACTCAAAAATGACAGATACAAAATTATTGAATCGTCAGTTAATCTATTGGCAGGCTTTAATGCATATTGCTTACTTGTTTATTGAATAGTTTGTTAACTAGCTAGTTACAGCAGTCCCTGAAGATTTCTTCCAGTGAGTGATTACTCAATTGGTGAAGTTATTTTTCCTTACATTTTTGTTAAACCTTCGCTCTAATATGTTGAGAGCATTGTATCTCGTTTTACTTGCATCTCGCGTGAAAATGTTTCCAATACCGATGTTATCCTTTTCTGAAAATTTTTTGTTTTTCTTGCGTAGGGGAAATATACTCAGATACTTTAAGCACATGTTAGATCTTTTGGTATTGGTATATGGTTCTGATGTTTTGTAATCGTTTTAGTAATTCGTCGTTGTACCTTTTCAGAGAACATGTAGTACGTAACATTATATTTCAAGTGTAGAAAAACCGATGTTTAAAATAATTGTACTTTTGAAATTCTAGACTCTTATCTAGTTTCTCTGATACCAGGATATTTTTCTCTCTCTTTTAGACACTATTTTTCAAATAAATGGTAGTCATAGTCTGTTTTGTTTTAACGCATGCGCATAACTTTACACTTTTCAGGGATAAGTTTCATTGGCCAATGAATATTATTGTATTAGTTTATATAATTTCCTTGAACGTTCAT
>NC_134804.1:14613548-14631048 GCF_046742065.1 Oratosquilla oratoria | reverse complement strand
TGTATGTGTGTGTGTGTGTGTGTGTGTGTGTGTGTGCGTGTGTGTGTGTGCGTGTGTGTGTGTGTGTGTGTGTGTGTGTGTGTGTGTGTGTGTGTGTGTGTGTGTGTGTGTGTGTGTGTGTGTGTGTGTGTGTGTGTGTGTGTGCGCGTGTGTGTGTGTGTAAGAGAGAGAGAGGAGAGAGAGAGAGATAGAGAGAGAGAGAGAGAGAGAGAGAGGAGAGAGAGAGAGAGAGAGAGAGAGAGAGAGAGCAAGAGAGAGCGAGTGAGCGAGACAGAGAGAGAGAGACGCGCCCAGTTTTATTTCGCCCTATGGCTTCATGTGTTTACCGTGTTACCGGAAGCGTGTTTCAGGCGGCGAAAACTTTTAGTCATCTTGCACACTTCCGGGACTTTGTAGTCGTCTTCCCACAAATCAAGATTTTTGCCTCTTCATAAGCTTTACTTACATACAACCATATTCTTATATACACTGTGTGTATGTACCTATTCTTGTATATATACTGTATACAGTAAATGTACGCACATGTATGCTATGAATATGTATATATGCATGTATGTAGAGGATGACTTTGCAGTGTGACAAATCATCACATTCTTAACTCAGTAGTGTACGACACTGTAAAACAATGATTTTCTACCGAAACTACCTAGAATTTTAAGCCGTGGTTTAGATATTAAGAAGCTTCCTGGGAAATCGCAGATTTTCTGTAGAGGTGAATGAAACTAAGAGCAGCAGGTGGTGTCCATAAATGTACAAAGTGCCAGAGGGATCAGTCGTGGTAACGATTGTGCTTGATGCACGAGAAAACACCAAAGAACAAAAAAAAATTCCTAACATACATAAGAACATACGAATGGAAGAGACTGCAAGAGACCATAAGGCCTACACTAGGCTGTTCCATGTCTGTTACTACCTATCATCTCCATACATAAAGTTATCTAATCTTCAAGAGTGATGCAAACAAGGGTGATGCAAACAAGGTCATCATAATAAAACAACAGGGCAGGACTCGCAGTAATGGTTATAAACTGGACAAATTTAGATTTAAGAAGGAAATAGGCAAGAATTGGTTTACTGATAGGGTAGTCGATGAATGGAATAAACTTAGTAACCATGTAGTAAGCGCTAAAACTATCAGTTGTTTTAAGAAACGATTAAACAACTTTATGGATAGGGTTGACAGGTGGTGATGGATACGGAGCTGCCTAGTGCAGGCCTTATGGTCTCTTGCAGTCTCCTTTATTCTTATGTTCTCCTGTTCTTTTAAAAACAACCAATAGTTTGAGCGCTCACTCCATGGTCACTAAGTCTATTACATAGGTTAACCACTCTAATAGCAAACTAGTTCTTACCTATTTCCTTCATAAACCTAAGTTTGTCCAATTATAGCCATTACTACGAGTCCTGCCCTGCTGTCTTAATATAATGACCTTGCCTGCATCACATTTGTTGAAGCCCTTGACCCATTTGAATACATCTATTTGGTCACCCCACACTACATCTTTCCAAAGAGTGTAAGTTAAAGTACCTCAGCCTGTCTTCGTAAAGTAAATTTCTGAGCCTTTGTATCATTTTGGTCATTTTTCTCTGTACTGATGGTAGTAAACTATTACCCATTCTATAGGACGGAGGCCAAAACTGCGCCACATAGTTAAAGATGGGTCTAACTATTGCCAGATAGATTTTAATAACTACATTTCCACTTTTGTTTGTAACTGTCCTAGCAATAAATCCTAATCCCCTATTAGCCCTATTCTTCGCACTAATGCACTGTTTTCCGGATTTTAAGGTCGGGACTAACATTCCGAAGTCCATTTCACATTTTTACATACAGATCCATTCATTTATGCAGACGACTTATGCATGGCAATACAAACTCATATCTTATAAGAAATTGAAGTGCATTTGACAGCAAACACTGAATCAATAAAGTTGTATTATGGTAAAAGATGTCTGAACCTAAACCCACCCAAGACTTGGGGGTGTGTACATTCAGCTTGAGGAATCAGGAAGCAACTCGAAAACTCAAGACCTTATGGTATGCTGGAAGAAGCTCGACGACGATCCTATTCCAACTCCACCTGGACGTGACACTGGACAGTAAGTTCTCATTTGCCACCTACATCCCTGAATTCCGAGAGGAAGTTAGCTCAGGCAATTCTCTTGAAACAATAGTAGGAACTAAATAAGGAGTTAAAATTCACACACTTAGATCAACTGCTATAGCAACCTGCTACGCACCGGCAGAGTGTCGTGCACCTGCGTAGGGCAGATCAACCCACATGAGGATAGCCGGCACGTTGATTAACGAAGCCTGCCGAATAATACGGGCAGGCTACCCCCCACACCCACTAGCCTTATTTATAGACTAGATATTGTTCCCTTGGTGATCCGTAGAGTAACTTAAAAACATATATTGAATCTACGACCCCGATTACATCTTCCTGTGCCAGTTCTCAGTCGTCAAAAACCAAGAAGTTTTGTATAAAGAAACGAGGACCTCACCTAGGAATGCTATACAACCTTCCACAGAAATGTTGGTAGATAGGATGGCACTACGTGACAGACGAAAGTGTTGCGTTCTCAACAGACCGAGATCGGGAGTTTGCAAGACTGGAGACAATACGGTCTATAGGGGTTGCAAACTCCTGCAAATCTTGTGCATGCGATGAAAATATGCAAAACATTGAATACGTTCAGCATAACTACCCAGTCTCACCTGATTTAACAGATCCTGGCCTGCTTTACCATTAACCAAACAACGTTAGAGTGGCTGGCAGTCTCATGGTATAAGCTACCAAAAAGATGATGTACTAGACCACGAAGACAGCACCACAAATGAAAAAATAACAAGATGTCATAACATTAAAATGATATATGCCTAAAAGGACACAACATACCGTAATGAAAAAATCATCCTACGTGACATCTTTTAGTGGAAAATACATGCAGCTAATGTGAAAGATGAGACAGATTTCTGAATATGTAACAAAAACTCCAACTTTCATCTGAAAAGACAGTTAACAAAAAATAACGGTTTTTGAAAGGAAAATTAGTCATTTGTCAGCATGGCTGCCAGCAAGAAGACTAAAAAATTCGCCATTCCTACATTAGTAAGACAATCACCACTTACTAAGAGGTCTCGCAGTCCATCTTATCTCCAGTTCTTCTAACCTCCATCTTGTAAACAGAATGTAACCTTCATAAACAAAGACAGATGCCAACAGATAGACCCACCGTCATCGACTCAATATATGATAGGTGAGAATTTGAGCTTTAGAAAATTCTGCACACCGGGGAGGTAATTCATTTAAATATTAAGTATACATACATATACCAAAGGCTTTTTCCCCCTACACGGGGGTAGCCAAAAAGAAAAAGGCATAGAAACCACTCCCACCCATTCCATTTCCTATATATTCCACTCCCCTCCACCCTCCCTCTTATCTTGGCACCTTCTGGATGACGGGTCATCCCTGCATCCTGCCCACTGCCCTGGGTCATTAAGCATACCTCTAGAATATACTCCTCTTCAAACAGCTCCGACAACAACAAACTTTGCACAATCAACCTTACGACATTTCCATACTGGAATCATTTCTTCTTCTTCTTTCCTCTGGACTGTTCACCTTTTTACTTGACAATGTATTCTTTAAAAAAGTATATATCGCAATTATACTGTCTTTTATGAAACTCTTATTCCGTCTATCCGTGGAAAAAATAACTACCATACAAAAAAAGAAATATCAGGATAAAAAAAATCAAAATACGGCCAGTTTATTACCACTTATATAAAACAAAACCTATTGCCTCACCTTACTTAGCTGTCTTTTGAATGTATCTTCAGCAGATACAGACAAGGAGATAAAAAGGAGAATACATGTACATGCCTCGTGCTCGTCTGAAACGGGGTTTAATACTCAAATGACTTCAAATGACTTCTACTTGCCCTGGCTGTCCTGTCCCAAAGGGCCAAATTTAATGCTTCTGCTGTAGTTAAGCGCCTCTTGGCGTAAACTCCTCCCCTTGCTCTTCACACAGACATATCCTCTAAGTTTCTTCAAGATGAATTAAGTCATCTGGCTCAAGCCAGAACAATATCCTTAAGTATCCCAAGTAGGATAAACACATTAGCATATGTAGGATGAGAGTAGGATGTCCCTCTATCTCCTATTCTGATCATTAACATAATAGTTATGTGTGCATATTCTTGCGCACAATCTTTCTGCGTCTTTTCGTTGTTATTCCCTCCTCCTGGTAAGGCTCTCCTCCCCTTCTGCTCATCTTTCTCCTCTTCCTACTTCGCTAACTCCGCCAGAGAAAGACTTCGGGTTAGATGCCAAGCGGAACCGCCATTGGAAAGTAATGGCCCGTGACTCCTCCATCCTCCTCGCCCTCCGCCTTCTCTACTCTCACTCCTCCCGTCTCTAATCCCTTTCTAACCACTCTCCGATCGTCTCATCTCTACCACCTTCCTTATGGCTTAATTCCTCTTCACCTCCTTCTTCTCTTCTCCCTTCTCATCCTCATCCTCATCCTCTTTTTTTCCCTCCTCCACTTCTTTTTCCTCCTCTTCGATCACTCTTCGCATTCCTCTGTCATCTCCCAAATATACTTCTTATCTCTGTGTCGGTTTCTCTGCTAAATTCGAGGCATCCTTCGAAGGATTGCAGTTCTTGTATAGAACAACACTCACTTCCCTTTCACATCGTATACTTCACCCAACAGATCCCTTATCCTCCGTTTTGAGCTAGATCACTTCTACAATATCTTTATTTTCTTTTCTCTCTCTCTCTCTCTCTCTCTCTCTCTCTCTCTCTCTCTCTCTCTCTCTCTCTCTCTCTCTCTCTCTCTCTCTCTACAGTATCCTTTACTTTCTCTTGCTCTACCTTTCTCTTTCTTCTCTTTATACTCTTCCTCTTTCTTTTTTTCTGACCTTATTTACTCCTCTTTCCCTCACTTTCCTTCGTGCTCTTTTTCCATCTTCTCATCTTCGTCCTCATCCTCATCCTGTCATTTTCATGATTAACAGTGACTACAGATGCTTGTGAGCTCAAAAATTAGACTGTTGTAAATATACTACACACATCTTTAGCCCATATGCATTGTCTGTTTGGTCCCGAATCTTGTTCAAGATGCTAAGATATTAGAGAAAGGTACATAGGCAGCACAATAACAGAAAACTAAGAATAATGACGAAAATATCCAAACCCCCCTAAAGCACATGGTTGTTTTAATTAGGCTAACGTCAATTATTTTATTAAACTTAGTGAAACCCATGATTCTTAACAAAGTTAGAAATATCGCGACTTTTCTTTGATAGTTTTGCACTGGCTAACACTAAACGAGTGTGTTCAGTCAAGTCTTTAAAGGAATAAATATTTTTTCGCTCAAAATCAGTCTCAGAAGAAATTCTACACAAAATTTAAATACTTGAATAGGATAAGGCAATATCGAACTTGAAACTATTTCACATTAAACTCAAACTAGATAGGAAGTAAGTTATATTAAAACGTAAATTTCTTCATGAGGTAAACAGAAACAGTCTGAGGTTTGAAAATTCAATTTGATATTTCCTTTCTACTTTTTTTTCTTTTTTTTTTTTTTTTAATCCGATTTGACTAACGAAGGTGCGTTAAAACCTACGGGCCATCAACACCCGGCTTCATCATGTCATTTCCGTTCCAGCGGTGGCACGGATGGTGTATGTATGCGTTCGTATGTACAGAATTGTTAGAAAGAAAAATAAGAATAAGAATGAAAAAGGAAAAATTAAAAAAAGCAAAAATGTCATAATTAAAATTATAGTAGTATTGGTAATAACAATAATTATCATTGTTGCAAGATGATTGAAAGGAAGAGTCAATCCTATTAATGTCTATCGTACACACGCGCGCACCCACGCATGTGGTATGAAGAGGAACTCCAACATCTTCAGCCAACTCTTAAGGGACCCGCTATTGTACTCGGATTTTCTTTCCAAGGGACCCTGCCATTGTTTCCGGATCTGACAGTGACCAGCGGAACCAGGCGTTTCAGACTACGCCTAAAAACACCTGGCGAGTCAATAGACCTCTCCATTCAACTCTACCAACCCTTCCTGATCAGCATATGTCAACACTTGTAAATAAAATGTGTAAATTAGAATTTTGGCAACTCCCCGAGTTTTCCTCGGAGGTTGCTTCATGTTTGTAGACAAAGAAGACTGAGACCATTAAAACGAACGGACTTGCTCCTAGTTTATCTCACCAAACCAGTCAATGTAGATCACCAACTACAAATCAACATTCTGGTGGCAATAGCGATGAAATACGTAACCCCACTCTACAACACTAATTCCTCCGATGCTACAACTCTACGACAGCGGCAACGGATTAGCGGACACCATGTGCTGAGAAAATACATCAGAGATCTACACTCCGGTCGAACATGGCCACTTCCCAACTCACTGCTCTTCTCTGCATCGCCAAGCATCATGCCACGAGGCAACCCCTCTTCGCTGCATCGTCCAACACTACGAGGCACTCCCTTGTCGCTGAATCGTCCAGCACCCTACTACAAAGCAACCAATCTTTGCTACATTACTCTCACGGAAAAATCGAAGCAACAAACTCCTACATCATTCTTACCAGTATTCTGGTAATCTACAAGACAATCCCCTCCGAGGGATTGTCCAGCATCCACAACGAGACAACCCTCGTCGCCACATCCAGTATTAATCCAACGAGTCGGACATATTCCGCCTTATCGCCACCACCGGACTGGACGAGCTTCTCCTCCACCCCCGCATCTTGCTTCGCATGGATGCACCAACGCTCTTCGCTGCATTGACAACCCCTTACCCAGCATCTAGCTTCACAAGATCTCCATCTTTTCTCTCTCTTATTTTTCCTCACTTATTCCTCAAAATTTTGTTTATCTGTACATTTTTATATTTTTTCACTCACTAGCCAATACATTGTACTAACTCCTCTCCCTGTTTCCAGGAGTGCATTTTACCACCAACTTGTCCCACTACATCATCATTTAACACTCTGACATCATCTAGGATAAGTAAATATTTTCCCGTTCTCATTATCACCTAGGAGGCAGATGGTCCCTGCCCTTCTTATTATCAGTTAGTTCATGAACGTATCCAAACCCCTCTCTAATTCGACATACCGACCCTGTACAAGCAGCCGTTCAACACTCACTTCCAATACACCAAACAGGTTCCCTCTTTCTGTTAACAGTTTTTCAGAAAATCACCTACTACTCAAAACACCATGACAACACAAAACCTTATCACCGTTCAAGGATGAGACATTACCGTTCTTTTACGACAAGAACACTCCTGTACACAATTTCATATCTGAAGTTGAATCAGAGATCACACAAAGAAACATCACAGACGACAGGCCAAAATATCCATACTAACATCCAGAATAGATAAGAATAACAGCACCTTAAAAAGACCTTTGCTGCATTTGAGCTACTTGGATAAATTTCCTCCTTATAGTCTTTGGCTAGAACTTACAATCATGATCCACACCAAAGAGAAAACTGTAAAAATTGCTTCAGCATTTAAAAGTGAACTCAGAGGAAGCCTCAAAATCTCAGACTGGGTCTTAGACGGCAAAATTCCATTGGAACACGTAGTCTCAATTATGGCATAGTTTTAACTTTTATCCCAATTACACCCAGAAACATTTCAGAAATCTAGTACAATTCCATTCACACCAGGTATCACACTAGGCGAATTATTCAGAAAATTCTCTGACATGGACAAAGCTATCACCCAGATCCAGAACCCGTCAGTAGCAATTGCACCCACCCTCACAATAGCCCAAGTCATACGGTCCCCCTCACATAGCACGAGATCAAGCATATATCTCGCATTCAACATCGCTGTCCTTCAAGAACACAAATGGTTTGTACATACTGCCACAAACCAGGACACCTAGTAAACAAGTGTTGCCAAAGAAACCCTTTACAACCAAGCCGATACTGCGATTATCACGGTATATGTTGTCACACGAGAGATCGTTGCCGAGTGCTGCTAGTACGGAGGTAACACAAACCAGAATCCCCAGATCGCTCTCCTGCATGGCATTTACGTAACACATCTCCTGCAAGGCATTCACGTAGCACATATTCCATATGGCTACAAAATACAAAGACTCAGTGTGCACCAAAGACAGTTACTCTATACCTGGATATTCAGTCATCAACCCTACCTGTACATACCCTGGATATCCCATTTCTTAACATTCAATGCTATGTCTAGCAAAACCAAAGTGACAATCTTTCTCCACACGGGTTCCCCAGTTAACATAATGTCAACACACAGTTTCCACAAAATCCGGACTGAAACTAAACTCCTCCCGCATGTCCAAATTATCAAAACTAAACACCCAGTAAATACCGTTGATCCGTTGATCTTTCACCGGCTAAGGACACCTTCGTGCCCCTCTTAGAGGAATTCAACAACAAATCCACCCCAGTCTCAGAAGTTTTATCTACATTCAAGCGCATTCACAGAGTGCTTATCAGCCCAAAGACACTGTTCCCTCGTGAGTATACAAATATATACTTACGAGCTTTTCAAGTTCAAGACACCGATGTACTCTGTATGCCAGAAACTTGCCGTGTCACTGACATTTCCCTGCTTTCAACCATCAGTTGTACGTTAAAGAAAGGTCATAACTGCATTTTAATTGCCAATGACACTAACGCACCTCTCCATCTCTCAGTTGGTACAAATATTTGCAATCTCGAAGTATATCCTTCACGCATCAAAGCCATAGATGGCAAACTCCCAACTTCTCAATTTTGTACCACAATTTCTGACGTGCCCACAGCACAGGAACCCATTGATGCACCATATTTCAACCCCATAGACTTCTCTAATGCACAAGCAGACGTGCACTTTGCAACAAGTTCAAATATACTATTGCTATTCCAGGTGAACCCCCCAGAGTTACTAATCTTATTCAGACATCACATACCCCTTCGTGAGAACTCTAAACCACGTTACATTGCCGCATACAAAATCCCACACAGTAAAGGCAAGATTGTAGATAATCTTATCCAAAACATGATTGCTCAGGACATCATTAAATCATCAATCAGTAAATGCAATTTCCCTCTCTTTCTCGTCCCTAAACACGGTGACTCCTTTCACCCAGTAGTAGACTTCAGGGAATTAGATAAGCTAACTATCCCAGATAGACATCCCATCCCTGTATTGCAAGATCTCTTACACTTATTCGGTGAAACCAACGTATAGTTCACAAACGACTAGCCATGAGTCTCATCTCAGCTCCTTCAGTGTTCACACGACTTATGCACACAGTGCTTGTAGGTATCATGGGCCATTCTGTGTTTATGTACCTCGTTGATGGAATCATTGCGTCGAAATTGGTTAGCGAATACTTACACACTCTACACATTGTCTTCTCACGACTAGCAAAAACAGGACTCAAACTGAAGCTTAAGAAGAGCTCCTTCCTTCAGAAAGAAATACGCTTCTTAGGACATGTCCTTAACTCATAAGGAATTTTAACCTCGCAGGACAAGGTGAAAGCAGTCATTGATTTTCCACGCCCTATTTCTGTTGAATACATACGTACATTCCTCGGTCTATCAGGATTTTACAGGTTAAGCTGGTGTAGCAGCAGGACCATTAACTTCGCTACTTAAGAAGGACACCCACTTCATTTAGACACCTCACCAGGAGAAAGCCTTTAATGACTTAAAGAAAGCCTTAACCATGGCACCTGTCCTTGCTTTCCAGAACCACAATCTTCCTTTCACAATATACACAGATGCGTCCTAAACCGGACTTGGAGCAGTTCTCATGCAACAACACGACACAAATCTCAGACCAATTGCCTATGCCAGCCACACACTCAACAAATACGAATTTTTTTTATTCAGTTACAGACATAGAGCCATTAGCTGTAATATGCGCCCTCTAACTGGTACCTCATAACACAGGAGTTCATGCCCACCTTTCATTTTGTTCAGGTAAGGCAAACTTAGTAGCAGACGCTCTCAGTCGCTATATCGCGATCATTACTTAAAATCTCATTTCAGAGACTCATCCCAATTCCAATGCCTCAAAAGGTCAGTGGTCCCCTAATTTTATAACTTGGATGGCTGCAAATAAATCAATAACAAAAGCGGCCGGACTTGACCTCGCTACCTGTCAACCTTCGCCCCAAAATCATCAAGGACATATAACCTGAGTCCCCACTTTCCTTGTCCCTAAATGTACCTCTGTTAGCTATATTCATCCGTGTACTCAATGTATCTCCCTGATGAAGAGAACCACAGATAGTGTTCTAAATATACGGATCTTCTGTTTCCCTTATCTTATTCTCTGACAGTGGGTTATAAAGCCTCATATATATATATATATATATATATATATATATATATATATATATATATATATATATATATATATATAGATATTTATATATATATACATATCTATATATAAAGGGAATCGACAGCGACGTCACACATCATTACCAAAGTTTTCCGACAGTCACCCTGGGTCTCAAACCGAGGATTCGCATGACACCAGGCCAATTCTTTACAGACTGAGCTACTGGGTCTTCAAAACTGACTTGGAGTTGATCTAAGTCACTAAGAAAAAAATATTTCTATGTGTGTGTGTGTGTGTGTGTGTGTGTGTGTGTGTGTGTGTGTGTGTGTGTGTGTGTGTGTGTGTGTGTGTGTGTGTGTGTGTGTGTGTGTGTGTGTGTGTGTGTGTGTGTGTGTGTGTGTGTGTGTGTGTGTGTGTGTGTGTGTGTGTGTGTGTGTGTGTGTGTGTTTGTGTGTGTGTGTGTGTAACTCGAGCATACAAATACATAAGAAAGATTGCCCTCAACATACATCTCTCTTGATGGCGAATCGGTTAAGTCACTATCACTAGTCACGTGCTGGCGATGGTTCGAGTCCTTAGCTGTACCACGTTTCAATTTCTGCATGTATGCCTCCTCGAGGTTCTCAATGTTGATAGCTTAGAATTGAATTAAATTGAATTGTGCTTGATAAATGTAAATATGTTTACTGGGAGACATTCAGTGTTGTACAAATACTTTCCCGCTTTGTATACTTACCAATTGTACTATCATGTCGGAGATGGGTTGAACGCAAAATTTCGTGTACGTGTATGTAACTCGAGCATACAAATATATAAGAAAAGTTGCGCTCAACTTATATCTCTCATGATGGCGCAATCAGTTAAGTCACTATCACTTGCCATGTGCTAGCGGAGGTTCGAGTTTTTAGCTGTATCACATTTCAATTTCTGCATGTGTGTGTGTGTGTGTGTGTGTGTGTGTGTGTGTGTGTGTGTGTGTGTGTGTGTGTGTGTGTGTGTGTGTGTGTGTGTGTGTGTGTGTGTGTGTGTGTGTGTGTGTGTGTGTGTGTGTGTGTGTGTGTGTGTGTGTGTAGGAGGCTCGTAGATATAGGTAAACAAGTGAGGTAGAAAGAGGGGTAGAAAGTGAGAGTTTCATTTTTATTGGATTGTTGTTTTGTAAACAACAGATCGAATGCGAGAAAACGAGGAATGTATAACTTCGCTCTCAGTGTTATGTTTATAAACAAGTGCCTGGGGACTCGACTTTATTGCTGTATGTAAGTTTTACTTTTGCTTGTGTGACCTGGGTGAGTGTGTAGTAAATTCGAGATTGCTTGAGTAAACAATAGTGCATACGAATTTGTAACGGCGGATCTGATTGGAGAAAGGGTGCAGGAGGAGAAATTCAATTAGTTTACGATTGTATGATCACGCTCTTAGGGGAGATTCTTATATATAAAATTAAGGATCATGAGACTAAAGAAAGCATGACGTCAGATCAGAACTGATCTAGGACCCAAATTGAGTATTATTGACGGTATTCCTTGCAAGAGCTTTGTAGAGTGCTTTGTACAAATATTAAGAGAGGACACAGAGAAGAAAAGAGAGAGAATTTTGTTCACCTCGGTTGAAAACTATATCTTGGGGAAAAGAAAACAACAGTGGATGATTGAAGGCATGGGGCCTATCGACTAAAATTGTGTGTGACAGACAGGGCACACGGATGGTGGGAAGCTAGGGACGAAACGCAACGCTATTAACGAAGAGACTGGTGAATAGAATTAGTGCAAAATACTACATCTAAAGGACTTAGAGCAAAATACGGCTATGAGTGTGCGGGTACATCGAACTACAGGATTACGCAATGCACACGACCACGTAGTACACGTGGCTACGCTGCACATGCCGATTACGAGACTGGTGCATCGAACTACAAGCAACAGTTCACGTTAGTACGAGGATTCGGCTGCGAGAAGTGAACGAGGGACAACTACTAGAACAAGCTAGTGATCGAGGTTGATATACGTGTGAGGTACTCGCCGTACGTATGAGGTCGACTACATAGGAAGCAGTCGATTCAAATTGACATTAACAATTAAAGGTATGACTACAGGAGTATTGCGTCATGAAATTGTTACCTCGCAAACAGATATTCCAAAGTTTTCGGGGGGAAAATACAGTGAAGGGTAGGGCTAGGCTTATAATAGATTCCCAGGAAATGGAAGATATCAACCAATATGAAACTTATAAGAAGGCATTCATTAAACATTTTAAGTCAAAGTGTGATCAGGATCCTATCAGGTCTTTAGTTAGAATGATAAAGTAAAAACAAGTGAATCAAATACAGAGTATTTAACAAAAATAGACAGATGGTCTAAGGACATGATTTCTATGTTGAAGGATTCAGATTGGACAGAAAGATCTAGTGATAAGTTAAAAGTTTCTCAGGTTACTAAGTTAATAGCATTTGCATTATTGGTACATAATTGTGATGAGATGACTGCAGAAAAGCTATACAGAGATCTTAAAGAAACAATGGATTTAGGGGAGATAGATTACCTTCTTCAAGGTTATAGTGAAAGTAAAGCAATTAGTCCATATGTCATGACAGTGGGAATGCAACAACAGAGAGAAACTAGGAATTCTAGGAATGGTTACAAAAACGTAGGATCAGAACATAGAGTTAGAAGTACTTTAAGGAAATCTAGAATTGAATGCTACAATTGTAATACCTGGGTGCATAAATCACGAGTGTTATTATGAGACTATTTGTAGAAACCGAAAATATGAGGGTCATGATAAGTATCATTGTAGAAACCACTTTTCTGTTTGTATCACCAAAGAATAGGACATAGAGCGCAGGATTGTAGAACAGTGCCAAATTTTCGTATTCACCAGAAATAAGAGGGAAAACCCCCAGACACAAAATAAAACACTACAGAACTAACCAAAGAAATACAAATAGACATTATTGTGCTAGGGACAGGAGTGATAGAAGTGTGAAAGAAAGCACCAACATCAAAGACAAATGTAAATTGACTACAACAATTGGAAGGACTTTTATAGGACCCCTCATTGCGGGTTGAGTATTCAATAAGCCTATTCAAGTATTTACTGATTCAGGGTCTGTAGTCAATGTTATCGCTAGCAAAGTTTTAAATCAATTGAAACAAAGGGTGAAAATCTTGGAACAAATACATTACTCAAGAAGTCAGTTAAAAACATTAAGTAAGGCTGAACTAGAGGTCATTTTATACAATAATGAGCATCTGTACATTCCCGTGATAGTTGTAAAAGAATCCGTTTTCCCGGGAGATTTATCGATAGGATTTACAATTATGAGAAAAGAGAGCATGATCATATGTCCTGCTGAGTAAGGGATCTTAATGAAATCACAGTTGATCCCATTTTTAAATTAACCAGACTTAGAGCTAGTATCTGTGATAAGAGAATATATTGAAATAGATAAGGAAGATAACAATGTTAGATTGGATGATAGGGGGCAGAGCGGTCCATTCAAGAATAAATAAGACAAACAGAAAATAAAGTCTCATATAATGAACCCAACTCACTTGTTTAAAAAATCGTGAACCCAATGTATGAAGAATTACGGGGTGCACCGTCCCCAGTAGTACAGCGATATTCATATATGACATTGGTTGCTGTGAAAACACCGGACCAAGCCAAGACCGTTACTGTATTTTACCAGAATATTTATTGTAGCTCGTACCGCCAAGATGAGAAACACATGAAAGACATCATACATAGAAATTGTAAGCCAATAGGTGATTATGATAACTTAAAAGTAATTATATTCTATGACAACCCCCGTACCTGTTCCCTTGTTATGAAAAACAATCTGTCTGGCAATGGCGGCATATTATCGAGAACCAATGTCATATATGAATACCGTTGTACTACTGGGGACTGCGCACCCCGTAATTCTTCATACATTGGGTTCACGACATGCCAACTGAGTAGACGGTTGTCCCTACATTTACAACAAGGAGCAATTAAACAACACCACCTCCAATACCACCAGGCTGTAATCGATAGGGAGACAATCGTGGATAACACTAGGATAGTTGCACACTGTGCCAAAATTAAGGAACTAAAAATGCTTGAAGCCATCCACATAAGGGAGAGAGCTCCAATTATTAACATTCAATGTAATATGATTTCTGCCATCCCGCTATTTAATTCTTCCACTAGATTTGGAGCCCAACAACAGCAACACCCACCTCCTTCCTTTCCCCCTCCCCCTCCTACACCTCACCAACCCCCACATGACCAGCGTGGTGCCCCAGCGAGAAGACCTATCTTACCTGACTCCCCCCCTCTCCCTCCTCCTCCCCCTCCCCCTCCCCCTCCAAGACGAAGTGCCCGACTACGCAGCGGGTCACGACCCATCCAGCGTTCCCAAGCGGCCTATATTTAAACCCATGTTGTCTGTACATTATTGTCAATTGTGAATCATGTAGCTTTGAAAATTGTGACTTATCTCTTGTAACTATTCTGAAGATGACTCCCTGAAGTCGAAACGTCAAATCAAATATAGAATACTATGGAAGGCTTGTATTTGCCCACCCTCCTGAAATGAGACCTACTGTGAGAAAAATTGAAAATCTTAGTAAGAAGATTACTCAGTGCCAAAATGCTGTCGCGTTTAACTCAATGTGTATTAGTGAGAATCTGCGCCCTAGATATACAATATATATATATATATATATATATATATATATATATATATATAATATATATATATATATTATATATATATATATATAAAACTTCACTCTAAACATTTTTCCATCTAGAAGTTTTCCCATTTAGAACAACTCTGCTTTCGATCGTTCAACCAATTACTAATCCAACTTAATAGACTACAGTGTAAGTTCCACTTAGTATAGGATATGTCATATTTACATATATTCTTTTAGTAATACATTATGTAGAGGAGGAAATAAAAGGAACTTATCTTCTTCTACCCGAATATTACTACACTTGATGATCTAAGTTACATCAAGGGACTCTCCTCGAGAACACTCAATTTGGCTCCTATGTCAGTTCTGCAATGACGTCATGATTTCTTTAGTCTAATGATCTTTAATTCTAGGTTTAAGAACCTCTCCCAAGGGCGTGGTCTTACAATCATGAACCAATTCAATTTTCTCCTCCATCCTTTCTCCAATTAGATCCACCGTTATAACTCTGCAATGCAATACAGCTTACTCAAGGAATCTCGAATTCACTGTACACTGACTTGGTTTACATGTTGTTACATCAGCATAGAAATGAACATTATACAGCAATGGAATCGGGTTCCCGGCGACTGTTTGTAAACATTATTCGGAGAGCGACGTTGTGCAATTGTTTATACACAGCCGACTCATAGAAATTAAATTGTTACCACCTACCTTTCTTTCTATCTTTATCTACTTCACTTGTCAACCTATATCTACGAGCCTCATCTGCGAGCCTCCTACATGTCCTAATTAACTAGATTTAGTTAAATGCGTTTTTTAGTTAGTTTCTTATCAATTAGGAGGAAAGAAGAAATATGCTCAACATTTATCATTTACAAAAATTATATTAGAAATATTCATGTGTATACACCTATATATATATATATATATATATATATATATATATATATATATATATATATGTATATATATATATATATATATATGTATATATATATATATATATATATATATATATGTCACAATGAAATATTAAACAACATTTACATACTAAATACAATATTACTTAGGGGGGAAGTAGGAAACAGAAACTAATACTTCACTTAATAATTCACTATAATATTTTCGATGATCACTTTCACTTTAAGTTATCTTCTATCAAAATTTTAGTTTATATTGGAGAATGTTATACAGTTACCTACATAGGATGGTGATTGCGAAATAACAATCACTCTCCTAGTCTTCTGTCAGGACGTTGAGAAGGTCGGCAATTAACCAACATCAGAAGAGCCGATAGACTCTATTCAGGCCGGAGAGTCGTTAAGGTCGGCAATGAACCGACATCAGCAGAGCCGATAGACTCTATTCAGGCCGGGGCGTCGTTAAGGTCGACAATGAACCGACATCAGGAGAGACAATAGACTCTATTCAGGCCGGGGCGTCGTTAAGGTCGGCAATGAACCGACATCAGGAGAGACGATAGACTCTATTCAGGCCGGGGCGTTAAGGTCGGCAATGAACCGACATCATCAGAGCCGATAAACTCTATTCAGGCCGGGGCGTCGTTAAGGATGGCAATGAACCGACATCAGCAGAGCCGATAGACTACTCAGGCCGGAGCGTTGTTGCGTAGAGTCAACGATGAACCGACTTCAAGACAGTGACGGGTCGTTCCGTCACATTCATGATAGACTAAATATCGATAGTTAACGTCTGTCTCTCGAGGACCTACATTTTACTTTTCTTCTATACTCTATACCTTCTAAACTCCTTTCTCCACTCAACTCTAATTGCGTGTGTGTGTGTGTGTGTGTGTGTGTGTGTGTGTGTGTGTGTGTGTGTGTGTGTGTGTGTGTGTGTGTGTGTGTGTGTGTGTGTGTGTGTGTGTGTGTGTTGTGTGTGTGTGTGTGTGTGTGTGTGTGTGTGTGTGTGTGTGTGTGTGTGTGTGTGTGTGTGTGTGTGTGTGTGTGTGTGTGTGTGTGTGTGTGTGTGTGTGTGTGTGTGTGTGTGTGTGTGTGTGTGTGTGTGTGTGTGTGTGTGTGTGCGTTCATACATACATACATAATAAAAATTTGATGTACGATTTGCGTGGAAACTAAAGATGTCCGGAAAAAGCGGCTTTCCGGTTTCTTAATATATACTCTGTTAGAAAAAAAATAATAATTGCATGGAACTATAAAGAAACTATATTTGCCCCCGACTCCACCCGTGCAATACAAGGCAAAAATAATTTCACTTCCACGGAAAAACTTACAGAAAAGACCCCTCATATTTCGTCCATATTATCGAAATGAATAAGAATAATATAACTTTATATTTGTCTCTCAAGAGCTAGTCGCTTTTTCAAGGCCTTACTTGTTTTAGTCAAAAAGAAAAATAGAGTAACAGCTATGTCTGTTTCTTGATGTCGTAAATGATGTACTTCATTACATCGTAGTGC
>NC_134804.1:14598548-14606048 GCF_046742065.1 Oratosquilla oratoria | reverse complement strand
ACTATAAAAGCCTTGAAACTTGGAATCGATCTGATTCCCGAGGATAGGAAAGATCACTAATCTGCGACCCCAGTTCCTGTTTTAAATGCTTAAATGCGTACATCGAATATTACATTTGTATAATACTTCCCCTGTCTTGCTCTCACCCCTCACCCTACTTCAGTGTTTAAGGGGTAGGAAGGTCAGGAGGCTGGGGACGGGAGCAGGCTACAGGAGGCTGCTACCCATTTGTGAGAATACTCTACCGTGGTCACGTGACCTGGGTGACCCGGGGCAGCGCTGTTGTCCTGCCTAATTGGTGCACGTGTTGGAGTGACCTCGGCCCCGGTGGGTAATTGTGACCGGGTCACGGGTCTCCCGTGGGTCGTTCCTTGGCGTCTTGGGCAAGGGTCTGGGTAGGTGGAGGGGATCCAGCATGTATCATGGGTTCTGAGTGATTTTGTGGATTTCCCTTCCTCTTTGCGCTTCCTCTGAGTCATTGAAGAACTTGGGGGGGGGGGGTTGCCTTTGTTAAGCAGGGGACTTCAAATGACTAATTATTTGGACTGACGCCCAGCAGCTCAAAGTAAATACAATGTTAGAAGGAGGGCTATGGAATGAATATTAAGAACTGAAGAAGAAATTATTTCGTAGAAAGGTGAAATGAGGAGAAGGAGGAGAGAAGAGAAGGAAAGAAAATAATTGATAAAGGATAGGAAATGAGGGAAAAGAAGAGTGGGAAGGGGTCAAGAAGAGTACAACAGGAATAGGAAATGTTCAATACTTTGAGCATGGTGACCGACCTTAGTGCTTTGTACCACCTTAGAACAGGAGGCGACTTGGTTCCCTTGAAGGACCAAGAGGGGGACTCGATCTCACGGGTCTTCCTACACCTTGGTGCCCTCTCCCCTCCTCCATGAGACCCTCATTTGGATAATATCTTCACATGAAACAGAACTCATGAACTACGTCACCGTGTTGAAGAAAACAAGGAGAGGAGAGAGGGAGAAGGGCGGTAGGGAGGCGCGAGGTCCTTGGTGGGCGGGGATGGTGACGTCAGCTTGAAGCATCATCCGGAAACTCAACGTCTTTCCCTTTTCAGAACTTCTGCCCTCCCCTCCCCTCCCCTCTCCTCTCCTCTACCTCTGATCTGCTCTCTCGTGTCCCCACAACCATTCCAAATACTCATAATACCATCTTTTACCTCCTTTTGACTTGTCACCACCTGACAGAAAATCCGCTTCTTGTATTAAGTCATATCAAAGACACGACTTTCTTTATGCTGCCGTGTCCCATTCCGTGTAGGATATGTCTTGTTTTCGTTATGTCGTGTTCAAGCCTGGTTATGTGTGTGTGTGTGTGTGTGTGTGTGTGTGTGTGTGTGTGTGTGTGTGTGTGTGTGTGTGTGTGTGTGTGTGTGTGTGTGTGTGTGTGTGTGTGTGTGTGTGTGTGTGTGTGTGTGTGTGTGTGTGTGTGTGTGGTGTGTGTCTGTGTGTGTGTGTGTGTGCATGTGTGTGTGTGTGTGTGTGTGTGTGTGTGTGTGTGTGTGTGTGTGTGTGTGTGTGTGTGTGTGTGTGTGTGTGTGTGCGTGTGTGTGTGTGTGTGTGTGCATGTGTGTGTGTGTGTGTGTGTGTGTGTGTGTGTGTGTGTGTGTGTGTGTGTGTGTGTGTGTGTGTGTGTGTGTGTGTGTGTGTGTGTGTGTGTGTGTGTGTGTGTGTGTGTGTGTGTGTGTGTGTGTGTGTGTGTGTGTGTGTGTGTGTGTGTGTGTGTGTGTGTGTGATTCACCATTCCCAAAGGTCTTGGATCACGTGTTGGACTCGCGATCGACAGTTATTAACCTCCCGGAAGAGAACTCAGATCTCATATATATCACACGCACACACACACGCACGCACACACACACACGCACGCACGCACACACGCACGCACGCACACACACACACAACTCACCGCCCACGAGAATTGGAGTAACAACACGCAGGGCAGCGATACTGAAATTATTTCTGCCCTGGGTGGGATTCGAACTCGGACCGCCGTAGTGGCAATCAAGAACTCTAACCACCGCGCCACGAGGTCGTGTGTGTGTGTGTGTGTGTGTGTGTGTGTGTGTGTGTGTGTGTGTGTGTGTGTGTGTGTGTGTGTGTGTGTGTGTGTGTGTGTGTGTGTGTGTGTGTGTGTGTGTGTGTGTGTGTGTGTGTGTGTGTGTGTGTGTGTGTGTGTGTGTGTGTGTGTGTGTGTGTGTGTGTGTGTGTGTGTGTGTGTGTGTTTACCTAGTTGTATTTACCTAGTTGTATTTTACGGGAAGGGGAGCTATGCTCGTGGGATCCCGTCTTCATATCTCATTTTATCTAAACTATTTTTAAATTCATGTATTGTTTTTGCACACACCACTTTCTCATCTAACTTGTTCCAACTGTCTATTACTCTGTGAGGAAAGCTGTTCTTTTTCAAATCTCTTCTATAGCTGTCTTTTTTTTATTTTCTTTCCGTGTCCTCTTGTATTTCTGTCATCCCATTTTATCAGATTCTCTCTATCAGTAATTTCTATGCCTTTCATGATTCTGTAAATAGCTATCAAATCTCCTCTCTCTCTTCTTTGCTCTAGTGTCTTTAGTTTAAGTTTTTGTAGTCTCTCTTCATATGATAGTTTTGAGAGTGTTGGTGCCAATTTTGTAATTGCTCTTTGTATTCTTTCAAGTTTTTTTATACATTTTTTTGTACTTGGTGACCATATCGTTGCTGCATATTCCAATCTTGGTCTTATCAGGGTGATTAGGATTTTCCTCACCATTTCTTCATCCAGGTATGTAAATGCCACTTTGATTGTTCTTATTAAATTATAAGTTTCTCCAAAAATCTTATTTATATGTTTCTCAGGTGACATATTATTCATAACAATGACTCCCAGGTCCTTCTCATTTTCTACTTTTTTTATTCCTTCTTCTCCCAAATTATATGATCCTGTTATTCTGTTTTTTGCGTTTTCCAAATTCCATTATACTACACTTTTTTGTATTGAATTCCATCTCCCACTTCCTACTCCATTCTTGTACTTTATTTAGATCTCTCTGTAGTGATTCACAATCTTCTTCAGTTTTCACTCTTTTCAGTAGTTTTGCATCATCTGCAAAGAAGCTCATATAGCTTTTCAATTCCTTCATCCATATCATTAATATATATAGCAAACATTATTGGGGCCAGAACTGTTCCCTGCGGGACACCGCTTATTACTTCATTCCATTTTGAGTGCTGGTCTCTTATCACTACTCTCATTTTTCTTTCTTGCAAAAAGTCTTCCATCCAATTTAGCAATTTACCTTGTATTCCTCCTTCATATTCTAATTTCTTAAGCAACTTCTTATGTGGTACTTTGTCAAAAGCTTTTTTTAGGTCTAGAAATGCACAATCAGCCCATCCATCTCTTTCTTGTATTATATCTATTAGCCTTGAATAGAAACATATTAAATTGGTGACGCATGATCGTCCTTGTCTGAATCCAAATTGCCTTGGATTTAGTACGTTGTTTTTTTTCCAAGTATTTTACCCATCTACTTTTGATAATTCTTTCACAAATTTTTGCTATTGTACTTGTTAGAGAGACTGGTCTATAGTTGGTAGGTTCTTTATTTCCTCCTTTATATATAGGTACTATATTTGCTTTTTTCCAATCTTCTGGAACTTTTCCTTCTTTTAAGGAACTGCTTATTATGCTATGTATTTTGTCTGCCAGTTCCTTCCTGCATTCTTTCAGAATCCAGTTTGCTATTTCATCTGGCCCATGCGATTTTCTGACATCAAGATTACCCAAGTATGTCAATATTTCATTCTTTGTTACTTCTACTTCTTCCATAGGGGGGACTTTTTCTTTCCACTCAATCTCTTCAGGTTGTATATTTTCCCTTGTAAACACTGATTTAAAATGTTTGTTCATAATTTCTGCCATTTCCATTTCCTCAGTGTATTCAACTCCTCCTTGTCTTAATTTCTCCAAGTCTTGTTTGTTTTTCAGTTTATTGTTTACAAATCTGTAAATAATTTTGGTTGATCTTTACACTTTTCTATAACATCTTTTTCATATTTTCTTTTTTCCTCTCTGCACTTTTGTACATATTCATTTCTATAACCAGTATATATTTTCCATTTTTCAGGTCTTATGTCTTTTTTCCATCTGGTCCAGGCTTTGTCTCTTTTGTCTTTTAACTCCCTACAACTTTTGTTGTACCAGCATTTTACATATTCTTTTTCTTGTTTTTGTCTTGGGACATACTTTTCCACTCCTTTCTTGTAAATTTTTGTCAAAATATTCCATTTCTCTTCCACTGATGTTTCTTCTTTGTATATTTCTTCCCAGTTTTCTTGTTGGAAGAATTCTCTTATTTTATCAAAGTTTGTTTTTTCATACATCTTTCTTCCTTTTCTATATTGTTCATTTCTTTTCATATATTTTTCTTCATTAAGTTCCAGTTCAATCAATATGTGGTCACTTTTACCTATTGGTGTTTTATATTCAATCTTGTCCACTATTCTAGGTTCAGATGTAATTATTAAGTCTAGTCTCGATGGTTCTTCTTCATTTCTATACCTAGTGTTCTCTTGTATCCATTGTGTCATTGAATGGTCAATAATCATCTCAAGTAGAGCATTTCCCCATGAGTCATCACCACTCTTTACTGTCATTTCTTCCCAGCAGGTTTCCTTGCAATTAAAGTCGCTCATCATAACTATTCTTCCTCCGTCTTCCATTATTTTAGTTAATGCTATCTTTGTGTCCTCTAACATACTTTTATGTTCACTCTCCTCCCATGAGGCTGTTTTCGGAGGCACATAATTGATCACAAATTTTCTGCTCTTCTTATCTCGGTCTTCCACTTCTATCATAATCATCTCTACTGTATTCTTTCCATATATGACACCTTTCACGTTTATATCCTTCTTAGTCAGGAACATAACTCCACCCCCTTGTTTTTTCTCTCTGTTTGTAATCCAATAATTGTATGCATCATGTCCTACACTGTTGGGAGGCAGTGGGCCTTTTAATTTTGTCTCTACAATTCCCATTATGTCCGGTTCTTTTTCCTTCAAATAATCATTCAGTTCATTCAATCCTGTTATTAATCCATCTATATTTGTGTAAGACGCTCTTAGTTTTCTGCCACTTCCATTGTGTTCTCTGTTTCCCTTATGTTTTTCTTTTGTATGTCGAACTGCTTTATTTTCATGTTCACTACTCTCCAATAGAATCTCTCTTTCTCTGACTCCGTTCTTTCCTCGTTTTTTGCCTTAGCTTCAAGTCTTTTCTGCTTTTCTGCCTCTCTTTCCTCCTTATTCATTTCTCTTTTTATCCATACCTTTTTATATTGATCATTTGTTGCTAGTTTCCCTGTTTTGGATAGAATTTTCTCTGCCGTTGTTTGTGACCTGAATTTAATCTTAATTGGTCTGGTCTTATCTGTACTATATTTTCCGAGTCTGAATTTTTCCTCAATTTCCTTTATAATTTCTGGTTCATCTTCCTGGACTAATTTTAATAAACTGCTTACTCTTTCATTTTCCTCCTTGATTCTTGCGGTTCTATCTGGGTTATGTTTCTCTTCCATTCCTAATATAATTATACATTTCTTTTTGTCAGCTAATTCTCTTACTATATTCTCTTTCCGTCTCATCACTTTAATAACTGAGTCTTCATTATGTTCTTTCAATTGCTGTTTGACTATGTCAGTGAATGAAACCTTATTCCCTTCTTGGGTTGATCTCCAATTTTTAGCTTCTTTAGCTATTGTCTCTCTGTTTTCATTACTATTCTTCTTCAATTTCTCATTCTCTTCCTTTACATTTCTTAACTGTCTTTTTAGGTCCTCCATTTCATCAGTTAAGTTTCTGTTTGCCTTCTCTAGTTCCTCCAACCTTTCAATTCTCTGGAAAATGGAGTCAACATTACCTAACCTACGTTCCAAGTCCTCGATCACCTTATCAACTCTCTCCTCTAGTCTTATCATTCGGGGGGGGGGGTTGTGTCCCCCCCACCCTCTTTAAATCCCTGGAACATATTCTCGTCACTTTTTACTGTATTTCTCCTCTCTATACTTCTAATCTTTACATTTTTATTAGACATTTCATCATCGCTCAGCTGATCGGGGGGTCTTTTGTTTACCTTTCGCTTGTCTGCCTGGGCCAAGTCTACTCCCTCCTCATTTCCTTCCATTTCCCTCAGTAATACCTCCCCTTTTCCTCTTTCCCTACTTTCCCACTACTCCACGAGCAATTTCACCCCCACCCTGTAAAAACACTAGGCACTTCTCTTTGCGTTGGGATCCACAGACTTCAGTTTTCTTCAGAACGTCTTCTAAGCCGTCCATTCGTTGAAGTGTGTGTGTGTGTGTGTGTGTGTGTGTGTGTGTGTGTGTGTGTGTGTGTGTGTGTGTGTGTGTGTGTGTATGTGTGTGTGTGAATTGGGGTTGTGTTAAGTTGGGTGTGTGTGTGTGTGTGTGTGTGTGTGGGTGTGGGGTTGGGTGTGGGTGTGTGTGTGTGTGTGTGGGTGTGTGTGTGTGTGTGTGTGTGTGTGTCTAAGGTTACAGTATTAGCAGGACAGTGATGAACCACACACACACACACACACACACACACACACACACACACACACACACACACACACACACACCACACACACACACACACACACACACACACACACACACACACACACACACACACACACACACACACACACGTGCGCACACATCCACATAAAAGTAACACAACGGCGCTTCTGGGCGCATGCGCACACTCACACTCACACTCACACGCTTACACACGCGCACACACACACACATACACACACACACACACACACACACACACACACACATACGCTTATACACACATTCACAGTGGCGCGGTTGGTAGAGTCCCAGACTGTCAGTATTGCAGTATCGGCGGTACCTGGTTCGAATCCTGCCCAGGGCTGAGAGAATTTCAGTATCGCTGCGCTTCGAGTCGTTACTCCAACTCTTATGGGCGAGGAGTTGGGGGTGCTGCGTGTAAAGTCATAGTATTACCATAGATCGGTCATACGAGTTCTGAGCTCTCTTCGGGGAGGGATATAACTGTCTATCACGAGTCCAACACGTGATCCAAAGACCCAGGTGAATCACACACACACATACACTTACACACACACACACATACACATATATACATATACACATACACACACACACACATACATACACTTACACACATACACTTACACTTACACACTACACATACTGTACATACACACACATGCACATACACATACACACACGCACATACATACACACATACACTTACACACACACACACACATACACTTATACACATACAGACACACATATATTCACACACACACACACACACACACACACACACACACGCACACACACACACACACACACACACACACACACACACACACACACACACCGGAAATGCGATCAAAGAGACCGCCGCGGACAGTCAGAATCATGTTACGGAATGGCTCGG
>NC_134804.1:14596571-14598048 GCF_046742065.1 Oratosquilla oratoria | reverse complement strand
AAATGAACCTGATGTAGCAGTGCCTTGGTTATTTTTTTTCAGTGCTGGGGTAACTTACGTGACTATTAGTAGTGGTTCTCAATTCTATTTTAGATTGTAAACCCTTGGTCATAACTAGAAATCGTAAGTACCCCAAATTAGGATTTTTTGTCTTTATTGACGGATCCTTGGCAAATTATTGACGGCCGTGTGCAATAAATGAAAAATATATCTCCCGATAAGAATCGTTAGAATCAGTTAAAGATAAAACTAAAATATTGTTATAAATTCTAATGTTTGTAGCTTTGGTTTACGAACTCAGAAATGATGGTTATATGCGAGGAGTTCGATTGTGCACATTAATCTAATTTTATCTATTTTTCTATTCACCCATGGTTCCACACACAGCTGTACAAGGTTGTAGTGTAATCAAGGGGAGGAAAACAGCCTCTCTTTCCTCCTTCTGACATAAATCAGTCATCAAAAAACCAATCCTTCTCCGAGTTATGAGCCTTCAAAATTTCACTGAGTCAGAACGACCCCAAAACCATCTGTACATCCTGCCATTTCCCGAGTTTTCAGCGGCCTTTTTTAGATGATATTAGACTCGGTTAGCCTATTTTGCCAGTAGATATATCCTAGGTTAGGATGCAATAGCTATTGTGAAATATTGGCTAAAAATCGTTCAAAATACCGCGATACCGACAGTGGTACTGATCGAACATGGCGTGTTGTGTCGTATAGGGGACTTAGGTTGAAACAAAAACGATGCCATTGCATTTCCCATGACCGTCACATAAAAAATATAAAAAGTTTCTGTATGGTATCGGGAAGACTTCGTAAGAGAATCAACATCAATGACGTCAATACATCATAGCGCAAAGTTTGTGATGTCATACCGCGACGATTAGTTCCGCCTTGTCGCACAAGGAAAACGCCTTATATAAACACGGCTTAAGACAACAACTTAAAACCCTAACTGTAGACTAATTATCATCTCGATAACATATCATCCAAACCGCTTCAGATTTCGTAAGAAAATTTTACCGTCAGTGGTAATTAGTCGCGACGTCATGGATTATAAATCATCCTACGATATTATCTTTAGAGTTCGCAAGAAGTGGTGGTTGTAAAATGGACGTCACAATTACGACGTTCGCGCACACATTATCACCCAGGACCCTGTCACTCTCTGGATCGTTTGTTTACTCCTGTAGGGAGTCTGTGTGTCGCTCACGACAGGCCGGTCCTTGAGCGACACAGGAGCACAAGGAAACAGACACAGAGGCAGGACAGGGACAACAATGGAGTAATTAATTGGCTTGATCACAAACGCTGTAGTTTCCGTTCGTAAATTGCGGATTAATTAATAACTGGGTGGAGTGAAGGAGCTCCGAAGCCGATATTAATTAGACCCGGCTGGCTCAATCGTTACGGTTTTCCAGTAATACGGTTGTACATAAATGTATGCATGTATACATACTTACATAAGCATATA
>NC_134804.1:14591571-14594071 GCF_046742065.1 Oratosquilla oratoria | reverse complement strand
TGTAATATATAATATATATTATATATCTATATATACATAATAGATATATACATATATATACTCGTATATGTAGAGACAGTGTTTTGACGGTAGTGGAGTAGTTAAACACAGGAGGTCTTTAGTCTTGAGTTTTTTCCTGACCAGTTTCGCAGGTATGTCTTTTCATACCATGCGAAAACTAATAGCAATACAAACTCAAGACTAAGACTCCTGCGTTTTATCTTACTCCACGTTACGTCAACATATATATATATATATATATATATATTTATATATATTTATAATATATATATTTTTTATTATATATAAACTGTATATATATAGTATTCATATTATATATATGTGTGTGTGTGTGGTGTGTGGTGTTGGTATTCACTTGGTCTTGGTCTTTTGGTCTTTTGGATCACGTAGTTGGACTCGTGATCGACAGCTATTTCCCACCTGGAAGAGAGCTCAGAGCTCGTAGGTCCGATCATATGGGTAATGCTTGTGTGTGTGTTGTGTGTGTGTGTGTGTGTTTGTGTGTTGTGTGTGTGTGTATTGTGTGTGTGTGTGTCTTGTGTGGGTGTGTGTGTGTGTGTGGGTTGGGTGTGTCTGTGTGTGTTGGCACCGGTGTTGTGTGTGTGTTCCTGTGTGGTGTGTTGGCGGTGTGTTGTGTGTTTGTGTGTGTGTGTTAATTTTTTTATGACAGTCGCATGCAGTATTTCAAACCCACTGCTGTTCGTCACCGTGAGATTACCTTCACAGAGCCTTTGCCCACTTACACCACAGAGACAATAAAAAGCCCTTGTGAAACCTGGAATCGATGTCCTGATTACCGGGGATAGAGGATAGGAAAGATCACTAATCTGCGCACCCCAGTTTCCTGTTTTTAAATGCTTAATTGCCGTACATCGAAGTTTACATTTTGTATTCATACTTTCCCCTGTCTTGCTCTAACCCCTCAACATACTTCAGCTGTTTAAACGGGGTGTTGGAATTGGCAGGTCAGGAGGCTGGGGGGAGGGGAGCATTTTCCATTCTACAGGATGGGCTGCTACCCATTTGTGAGGGGGAGGATACTCTACCGTGGGTCACGTGAACCCCTGGGTGACCCGGCACGGCAGCGCTGTTGTCCTGCCTACCTAATTGCGTGTGCATATGCTTGCAGTGTTGTTGAAAGTTGACCTCGGGCGCCCCGGTGGGTAATTGTGGTGACCGGGAGTGGAGGGGGGTCACGGGTCTCTCGGTGGCGTCGTTCCTTGGCGGCAGTCTTCTTGGGCAAGGGTTCTGGGGTAGGGTGGGAGGGATCCAGCTGCTGTATCATGGGGTTGGTTCTGAGTGATTTTGTGGGATTTTCCCTTCCTCTTTTGCGCTTCCTCTGAGTCATTGAAGAACTTGGGGGCGGGGGAGGGGTGCGGTTTGGTGGTATGCCTTAGTTTAAGCAGGGGGACTTCAAATGAACTAATTTTTTGGACAGGAACGCCAAGCAGCCCTCAAAGTAAAAGGGTTTAAATACAATTGTTAGAAGGAGGGCTTATGGAATGAATAGTAAGAAATGAAGAAGAAATTATTTCTGTAGTAGAGAGGTGAAATGAGGAGAAGGAGGAGAGAAGAGACAGGAAAGAAAATAATTGATAATATATAAAAGCGATGGGAAATGAGGGAAAAAGAAGAGTGGGAAGGGTTCAAAGAGAGTACAACAGGAATAGGAAATGTTCAATACTTTTACGCATGGTGACCGACCTTAGTGCTTTGTACCACCTTAGGAACAGGAGGCGACTTCTGGTTCCCTGGAAGGACCAATGAGGGGGAACTCGATCTCACGGGTCTTCCTACACCTTGGTTGCCCTCTCCCCTCCTCCATGTGGACCTTCATTTGGATAATATCTTCTCATGAAACAGAACTCATGAACTTCGTCACAGTTTGTTTGTTGAAGAAAAACAATGGAGAGGAGAGTGAGAGGGACGAGAGAGTGAAGGGCAGAGGTAGGGAGGCGCGAGTTGGTCCTTGGGTGGGCGGGGATGGTGGACGTCAGCTTGAAGCATCATCCGGAAACTCAACGGTCTTTCCCTTTTCATGAACTTCTGCCCTCCCCCTTCCCATTCCCGCCTCTCTCTCCTCTACCTCTGATCTGCTCTCTCGTGTCCCCACAACTTTCCAAATACTCATAATACCTTCTTTTACCTCCTTTTGGACTTGTCACAACCTGTCAGAAAATCCGCCTTCTTGTATTAAGTCATATCCAAAGACACGACTTTCTTTATGCTGCCGTTTTTGTACCATTCCGTGAAGGATATGTCTTGTTTTCGTTATGTCGTGTTCACGCCTGGTTATGTGTTTGTGTGTGTTGGTGTGTGTGTGTTTGTTTGTGTGTTGTGTGTGTGTGTGTTATGTGTGACTGTTTGTGTGTGTGTGTGTGTGTCGTGTGTGTGTTATTCACCTCGGATCGCCTGCAGCCTCTTTTCGAGACAGCCAGACACCACCCTACGGCAGCAGTGAGGCTCAGAACTCAGAGCT
>NC_134804.1:14566571-14574071 GCF_046742065.1 Oratosquilla oratoria | reverse complement strand
TGTGTGTGTGTGTGTTTTCTCGTTTTCTTCTGACACCCGACCACCCAGATGTCGCATTCAGAGAAAATCCTCTGGTCCGTTTTCATTGGTCCTTTGGCACCAATACCTTCTCGTTTTACTTCCTCCTACCGTTCTCCTTCTTCCATCTCCCTCGCCGAGGAAGATCTTAAACCTCTTGAGGATGACGTCGGTGTCTTTGGTCCGAGCGTCCCTTGGTGCCTCGAAGGACAGGAGGAGGTCCTGCCTGTGATATGGGTTGCTGGTCAGCTACATCCTGCCCGGAATGTCGCATCCCCCTTCACTGCCTGACACCTTTGGTAACAGTCACCATCATTCCACTGCACTACCCAGTATTTCTTAGTACTCTAGCTAACTTCCCACTCTTCTACTGTACTCTATTGCATCTCCAAGATTTCAATGGCCTTCTACTGTAATCCTTAGTCTTCAGTGTCAATCTGCCACGCTCCTCAGACTTACTGTCACTCTTCTATGCTCTTCACCTTTTACTGAGACCCTACCACGATCCTCAGTCTTTATTGACACTTCATTAAACTCCTTGTTGTTCATTGGCACATTTCTCAGTCTCAACTACCTTTCTGTTGCACTCGCTCCACAATCTTCACTGACAAGATTCTTTACTCTAGTTTTAATTCACAATTTCCGGCTCTCTGATATTTCCACAGTCATGGGCCGTCTTCCAGGGTACATTCCATAGTTTTGAGATGCGTTTTCTTATCCATTGACATTAGTCGGTCCTTACTTGATTTCCTGGCACTGATTGGTAGTCGGTGGCACTCTCTTCTGCCCGGTGGCATCTTGTCTGTCCGAAGAGCAATTGTTCTTTTCCTTTTTCTTTGGTAGATAGCGTCTCTTACTGCCCTTTCCTGATCACCAAAGTGATCTAACCTTCTTTATATGTATGCATAATGTATATGTCTATGTATGTATGTGTGCATGTGTATCTATGTATGAGTGCATGTATATACGTGTGTATGTATATATGTATGTATGTATGTATGTATGTATGTATGTATGTATGTATGTATGTATGTATGTATGTATGTATGTATGTATGTAGTATGTATGTATGTAGTATGTATGTATGTATGTATGTATGTATGTATGTATGTATGTATGTATGTATGTATGTATGTATGTATGTATATATGTATGTATGTATGAATGCATGTATGTATGTATGTATGTATGTATGTATGTATGTATGTATGTATGTATGTATGTATGTATGTATGTATGTATGTATATATGTATGTATGCATCCATGTATGTATGTATGTATGTATGTATGTATTTATGTATGTATGTACGTACGTATGTATGTATGTATGTATGTATAAGCGAAAGACCTGTAGAACGAAAGACCTGCAGATTAAACGAAAGACCTGTAGATTAGATAAGAGAAAGTTCTGTAGATCAGATGTGGGAAACATTTCAAAATACGCTTACTAAGATGATCCATACTTACATCCCGTTTAAGGACAGACGACCCCCAAATCAGGCTCGCCCAAAATGGCTTAACAAAGAAAATAAAAAAAAGAGACAGGCTTATAAGAAACACAAGTGCTCGGGTGCACCTAATGACTATCAAAGTTATGTAAAAATACAGAGATTAAAAAAAAAAGACAATAATAAACGAAAACGACAATACGAAATGAATATCACTGAATTCTATAGTTACATTAGAGATAAAAAGGTTATTGGGAATCGCATTAGCCTACTATCATCTGCTGACGGTCAACTTGAATATTCAAATGAAGGAATGTGTGATATTTTAAACAACTATTTTAGCTCAATATTCGTAAACGAAACACCTCAAAGTGAACTCCATAGTAAAACCTGTGAAAAGTCTAGGGTGAACTTACTATGATAAATATAATAAAGATAAATTAAAATGTGTATAGAAAAACTCAAATAATCTTAAAGGAAATGAAAAATGAAATCGTTGTTCCATTAGAAATTATTTTCAAGAAATCGGTCATATCCTGAGATGTCCCTAGACAATGGAAGATAGCTAGCGTTAATCCCATATTCAAAAAAGGTGACAAAAAGAAACCAAATAACTACAGGCCTATAAGATTGACTTCAATCGTAGGAAAAATTATGGAAACTATAGTCAGAGATGCTTTCGAGCATCATTTAGAAAGTAACTGTTTGATGATAGCCAGCATGGATTCAGACAGAAACGTTCTTGCGTGACTAACTCGAATTCTACAACACAGTCATCTCGAATTATGACAAAAGAAACAATATAGATTTAATTTATCTAGATTTTGCAAAAGCTTTTGATACCGTTCCCCACGAAAGATTACTTACTAAATTAGCTTCACACGGAATAAGTGGTAGCCTATGAAGTTGGACTATTAATTGGTTGAATGATTGAAAACAGAGTTGTTCTAAATGACAAAACTTCTAGATGAAAAGATATTACGAGTGGAGTTCCTCAGGGTTCCGTTCTTGGGTCACTTCTATTCATAGTATATATAAATGATATAGACCACGGACTAAAATCTATTGTCTCCAAAAAACTATGATACAAAACTATGCGGAATGTCAAATAATCGCTTAAAACAATTAGATATTCAAGAAGATTTAGATAAACTACAGCAGTGGTCTGAAAAGTGGTTAATGAAATTTAACACAAGTAAATGCAGGGTAATGTACATAGGTAAAAATAACAGTAAGTACGATTACAAGTTATTTGGATATTCGTTAACAAAAGTGGATAGTGAAAAGGATCTCGGTGTAATTATCAGTAACGATCTCAAATTATCTAAGCAGTGTATTTCACCCTCTGAGAAAGCAAATAAGACTCTAGGACTGAGAAATCAGAAATTTACCTTACGAAGAGAGGCTTAGGCACACTTACACCATCTAGAAAGACGCAGAGTGCGGGGTGATCTAATAGAGGTGTTCAAGTGGATCAAAGGCTTTAACAAGGGTGATGCAAACAAGGTCATCATATTAAAACAACAGGGCAGGACTCGCAGTAATGGTTATAAACTGGACAAATTTAGATTTAAAAAGGAAATAGGCAAGAATTGGTTTACTAATAGGGTGGTCGACGAATGGAAAAACTTAGTAACCATGTAGTAAGCGCTGAAACTATCAATTGTTTTTAGAAACGATTAGACAACTTTATGGATAGGGATGACAGGTGGTGATGGATACGGAGCTGCCTAGTGTAGGCCTTATGGTCTCTTGCAGTCTCCTTCATTCTTATGTTCTTATGTTAACTATAACTTTGCGTTTATTTATTTTGTTTGTTATTATTTATGTTGTTATCATTGTATTTGTTTATTTATTTATCATTATTATGATTTATGTATGTATGTATGTATGTATGTATGTATGTATGTATGTATGTATGTATGTATGTATGTATGTATGTATGTGTGTATGTATGTATGTATGTATGTACGAGTATGTATGTATGTATGTATGTATGTATGTATGTATGTATGTATGTATGTATATATGTATGTATGTATGTATGTATGTATGTATGTATGTATGTATGTATGTATGTATGTATGTATGTATGTATGTATGTATGTATGTATGTATGTATGTATGTATGTATGTATGTATGTATGTATGCTAATAAGAACATGGGTACGTGTGTTCACTTATGCAAAGTAGACCACTTTTTCCAAGTGGTCTACTTTGCGTAGACATTCCATACTGTATTGAGCGGATTACTGGAATAATCATTTTACTTAAGGATCTGCACAAAAATTTCGAGGATTTATACGAAAAATTTGAAGAATGTTGCAGAGAAAATAACTTTACTGAATCAAAATTGCGTACGAAAGGTTCAGTTAAAGAAGAAAGAATGAGAATATTTGGTGTAATTTTGGATGACATACTGAAGAACATGAAAGCAAGATTTGCTGATTTCAAAAACTTAAAGTTCATTTCATTAGTTCATGGAAATAAATGTCAAGATCTTACTTGTCAAGTTGATGAGGATGGATTTAAAAGTTTAGAAAAGAACTATGGAAACTTTTTCGACATCATAAGACTGAAAGCGGATTTAGCTGGAATTTACAATGCACAAGTGTTTCGAGATAAATCAGTTAAAACTTTGCTTGATTTTATATTTGAAAATGAACTGACCCAAACGTTCCCTGAAGCTGTGAAGTTGCTGCAATTAATTTTGACAATTCCTGCTACAACTGTTTCTGTGGAGAGATCGTTTTCTGCTTTGAAAAGAATTAAGAGCTACACTAGGAACAGAATGACAAATCAAAGACTTTCTTCACTTGCTTTAATATCCATTGAAAAGGAAAGACTTAACAAAATGGAGCAAGACCCTACTTTCAATTTCTATGAAAAAGTGACAGATATTTTTGCTACAAAGAAAGAGAGAAGAATGAATTTCTTGTACAAATAGGCTAATAAGATTAGTATTTTTCATATTTCTATCCTTTTATATACTGGCAAATCTTTTGATGATAGTTTACTACATAAAGGTCACTAACTGCCTACCCCGAGTAATTACTGACGGCACGTGCCTGGTATGTATGCATGTAGGAATATACATATATATATATTTATATATATATATATATATATATATATATATATATATATATATATATACATGCGTGTGTGTGTGTGTGTGTGTGTGTGTGTGTGTGTGTGTGTGTGTGTGTGTGTGTGTGTGTGTGTGTGTGTGTGTGTGTGTGTGTGTGTGTGTGTGTGTGTATTCACCTCGGATCTGCTGCAGTCTCTGTCGAGACAGCCAGACACCACCCTACGGCAGTGAGCTCAGAGCTCCTTATTAGCCGATCTCTGGGTAGGTCTGAGACCACTCACACACCACACACCGGGACAGCAAGGTCACAACTCCTTGACTAACGTCCCGTACCTATTCACTGCTAGGTGAACAGGGGCTACACGTGAAAGGGGACAAACCCAACTTATCTCCGCCCGACCGGGGAATCGAACCCCGATTCTCTGGCTTGTGAGGCCAGTGCTTTACCAATCCGCCACCGAGCCGTGTGTGTGTGTGTGTATGTGTGTGTATGTATGTGTGTGTGTGTGTGTGTGTGTGTGTGTGTGTGTGTGTGTGTGTGTGTGTGTGTGTGTGTGTGTGTGTGTGTGTACTTATATGTGTGTATATATTTATGTACGTGTATTTGTATGTGTGTATGTATTTGCATATGTATGCATGTATGTAAGTGTACATATGTGTATGCATGCAAATATTCATATTTGCATCTAGGAATGTATGCGTGTATATGTTGATATATGTAGGTGAGCATTTTGTCGTTCATGTATGAGTCTGCTGTACTGATAAGTGAATCAAATATCTTTATTAGAATTTGGATGTTTATAATTTACTGCTACATAGTGTGCGCGACTGTAAACACCGAAACGAATGTACGTGTAAGAGTTGCATCCATGTACATTTTCATTAGATTTATGTGTACCTAAAACGTGGATGTAATTGTACACCTATGCAAAGTTGGTTGTTAGTGGGTCTTTTCACTCGAGCAGCTCTTCTTGTTAGTGGTTCAGCTGTTCCTCCGCCATTTAATTGGTTCCTTGTGTTTATCTGACAAGGCGAGTGAGTTGTATTTCGCCTCCAATTATCACCCTGCATCTTCTTTCGATTGAGTTCTTACATTACTTACATCTTATTCGGAAGTGACAGCCACTGATAGCTTTACTGGGTTTAGCATTCAGCTAAATAGAGCGCGTGTCAAACACATAGAACTCCTCTATTCAAAGGAAAGAGCCTAATGTTATTCCACATGAGTGATTCGACGCGGCGCACTTGGTGGCGGCAATTTACAAATCTCCTGATAATATCAACCCACTGCTTTGTCCGTTCCTTTCTCGAGTGTCGCAGACAGTAACCGAATCATTCGTTTTATTCCCCCAATGTCCTCTTGATTTCTCCAAATGAATTTCAATTGGATAATTTTAAATTAGTGTGAAGTGGTGATGTATCTAATTTCAGGGTTGACTGACTCCTATTACTCTGACACTGTTTTCCGGGCTGACAGCAGTACCCCCCTCCAAGTCCAGCAGTTTTCCCTCAGTTGAGTAAAATCGACGTACAGGTCGAAATAGTTCCCAACCTATAAGACTTTAGTTTTCCTCCAGACGAATAAAATTGCCTGGCGGCTAAGAGAATATACATACAAGTCGAATAAAGTGGTCAAAGGTTAAGTACCATTTTCTTCTCGTTTATTATTGTTGTCGGCAAAGCTGGAGCAAATCGACCGCAGTAAATTGTACAGGGTAGTCCAAAAGCCTTGATGTCCAGCGTTCTTTTCAAAGATTCAGGACATATTCTAGCCACGCTTGTGCATCTCTTTATAGATGTCATTCTAACTTACGTTTCGTGATTTTCTTCAAAATGAATGTGCTGTATTTAAGATAAGAATACTAAATGTTTACTGACTGATGGATTACGGTAGAGATATCACCCTCTGACCTTTACGGTTATAGAGACAAAGTTGAGAGTATTAGTAATAATATTTCGCAGCCGATAGCCAGCACACCTGCTCCTTGAGGACAACATCGTGCCGAAGAGGTGACGTTAACGAAGTACCTAAATTAGAACACTTGCAAGACAGGATAGCAGAAGTTGAAAAAGATCAGCATTATTTTTCTTGAGTGGAGAATAGTCTCCAATCATAAAGCAATGATGCGTGACTGTTTTATAGAGATGTCACTATAGTCACTAAGATTTTAACTTTAAGATCTTAATTTGTCCTTTATATTGAGCTTCCCCCTGACTTTTACTCTGTTATTTACTGCAGTCTTATTTTCCCTCGTCTTTTCTTATCTGAACTTTGACCTTTACTTAAACATTTACCTTAATCCCTTATCTATCTCTACACCAGTCTTCTAGCCCCTCGTAAGGGAGGCATCCAGCCGATGCATGCATCCATCCTCTTCCATCCCACACCCTTCCGTCTCCAATTTGTCTCCCTTTCATCATAGCTACTCCTGGATGAAGGATTATCCCTACGTTCCACTCACTGCAATGCAGCAAGGCACACTGCTGAGTTCTGCTGCATTGCTTGAGCCTTCAACCATGACTGATTTCTGAATTTGATATGTAAAGCTTCACCGACTCTTGCTCACTAAGGATGTCAATGGAAAAAGTACAGGAAGTTGTCAGTATTGTTTTACATACTATTCGCATGAGAACAATACAAATTATTGTTGACAATATTTCGTTAATTACTACTGATGGTTATTAGTAATCATTTAATTTATGTAATCACTTAAATCACCATATTTCCTAAATAAATAGTGTTTGAAAATAGATTTCAGGAAGTTGTGGTGCACACAACTTACTAAACTATTGAGTACAGAAGTTTGCGTAATTGGTTAGTGTAATATAGATATACTAGTTCACCATTACTGTATTTATAATTCAACATAAAAATATTTGAAGGCTGACTTTGACTCTTTCACCCACTCTCTCTCTCTCTCTCTCTCTATATATATATATAT
>NC_134804.1:14546571-14561571 GCF_046742065.1 Oratosquilla oratoria | reverse complement strand
ATAAGGAGCAAGCGGTCATCGACTTTTGTCCAACGGTATTGTAATTTGGTCCGTCGACTCGCCTCTGAGTCGACACCATCCATCTCCTGGGCTCACGTAGAAGGAACGCAATCGACAGCAGAAGGTGAATTGTCAGAAGAAAATAAAAATCGTACCAACGAAAAATCGTCGACGACTTTTCTCTTGTATGAAACTTACTTCGGCAGGAGAGGAAACGACGGTAACAGTAGCAGCAACAGAGGCGGCGACGACGGAGGCGGTGGTGGCGGCGGCGGCGGCGGCGGCGGAGGCGGCATGAGCAGCTGGCTACCATCCGTCAGGCTCGGGCCGGGGCAGTCGCGTGTTGTGACGCCCTCATCAGCACCGACTGACTTATGCACCCCTTCTGCTCACTCGCTCTGGCCCTGCTCTCGTCGCCGTTTTGCTCACCAGCAACGGCACCAACCGACCCACCGACCGACATGGCTCTGCTCGTCTACTGCTCTCGATCTGCTTTCCCAGGTTCTAGAGTCTAGAATCGACTATGCCCTCCTCACCACTGCTAACTTCATTTTGCCTGTCTGATGCATCTGCTGCTGTTGACATGACCCTTCCATTCTTCCGCTACCTGCTGCCCGGCACCTGCTACTCCCACAGGTCCTAAGATCTGCTGCTAATTTCTCTTCGCCTTCCTACTGCATCTGCTCGCGACCCTCCCATTCCTCTGACACCTGCTGTCCGGCAGCTGTTCCGTTTTTGACACGATGACCAGAAGTTTATTTGTTGATTCTGTTGCGCATAAATATGTTTCACTTGCACAGGAAAACCCCAGTTAACAGGTCTTACTAACCTTATAGTTAACTGTACAGTAATCTCCGGTAACTCTTAACTAGCAATCGAAAACCCTCTGCCTACCGGTAGACTTCAACTGCCATTTCCTACCGGTACAATTCCTATTCACCTTTAACCTCAAGTATCCCATTAATAACAGTGAGGAGCTTACACCAGAAAGCGCTTAAATGCCGTCACTTTTACCCTATGTGATAGGGCTTCCAGGACAAGCGGCAGTTAGTGGTGACTGTTGGAGTCGAACTCGGGTCCACACAGTACGAGACGAGTACGAAACCCAGCGAGCCATGACCGTCGTAGCTTTTCTTGACAAAAAAAAAAAAAAAAAAAGTCTTTAAGACGGAGATGAATTTCTTCAGCGGGGTTCCAATCGATCCAGACTTCATTCAGCCCGGAGTCCACCCCTCAGATGTATAAAATTGTATCCCCTTTAGTCAGAAGAAACTCTTTAGAGTGTATCGCCTTGTTGAAGGAGTTAGCTTCACAACGTTCTGACGGACATGATGACAGTGGAGGGAAGATTTTGTCGATGAGACAGAAGTAAACGTTAGCCAACCTCTCTACAATAAGTATTTCCCTCAGCTAAATAGTATTGTCGGACACCAAGCGTAAAAAAAGGGTAATTGAATAATCAATAAAAACAGATAGATAGAAAATATATTGACAGTTCGTCCTCACCGGGTTAAAGAAATTAGATGAGATTTTTTTTTCTTTTTTTATTGAGAGAGAGAGAGAGAGAGAGAGAGAGAGAGAGAGAGAGAGAGAGAGAGAGAGAGAGAGAGAGAGAGAGAGAGAGAGAGAGAATTCCCTTCGCTACCATCATGTTAAATCTACAAACTACGTCACTTCGTCGACGTGGCTGCGACATCAGTAACAGCGGTTGACGAAAACGGCTGTGTAAGGAGGCTGTGGTGGAGGTGGCTATAGGAGCAGTCAAGTCCTTGTTACTGTCTATCACAAAGTTTTTGCGAAGCGATAAATTTACGTATCAGCCTAGTTGTCGCCCCCAATGTTTCAGGTCGGCTACTGTTGACCCAATCTGCGAATCAGCAGCCGAGTTTGCCCCCACCCTGCTGTTGCCTGCTCCCTTCAATTAAGATCTCTTGATGTAAGTGTTCCCTCCTCAGTTGGTCTCCTCTCCCTTTGCTCCTTCCGCACCGAGTGACATTTTTCTTTTGTTCTGGCTCCTGCCAGCCTATGTCATTCATTTCCGTGGAACCGATCTATCCCTAGTCATATTCTAGATATTCTATTCTGCCTAACGACATGCCAGTCTATTCATCTGGGAGAGGGGGAGCATCCAATATGAAGGTCCCTGCTATTGTTTGCCCTCATCAGTACCAAGACTTCCTAAAAAAAAATAATAATAATAATAATAATAATAATAATAATAATAATAATAATAATAATAATAATAATAATAATAATAATAATAATAATAATAATAATGATAATAATAATAATAATAATAATAATAATAACGATAATAATAATAATACAAAGATAAAGAAATAATAAAAACAAATCCTTCTGATGTTGCTCAGAAGGCCTCTGAGGTCCTTAAGAATCTTCTAGATGGATGGATTTTGGGTCTCCTGCAGTTGTTAACCCTTTCAGTATGGTGACGTACTTCTAAAGGGACAACTCCGAAGGACTCTGGTCTGAAGAGGGGTCTCGATCGATTAAAACCCCCTTCAGGCTGTAAACACCCTTTTGAGATGCATAAAATTGCCCGCCCTCGCCCAGAAAAAAAATCCATGAAGTACATCACAGCTTTGAAGGGATTACATGATTACCTTATGAGGTCAAAACCTGCTTAGGAATATATAGTTAACCTGTTATATGGGCTATGTTGGTGTGGGAACCTTCTCATCTATGTAACGTACTATATGGATTTTATACCGGCTTATGATAGACGGTTTTATTCTGAAAGTGGGACTTACTTTTTTTATCCTAGTTGCTGCCAGGCCTATTTTATTGTTGTTGTTGGTCTTCTCCTTCTTCTTCTTTTTCTTCTGTAGGGGTTAATGTCCCTCACCCCCTCTACTGATCCTGGCCAAGAAGTCGTCGCTGCCTATTTGATGACACCGTTAACCGCAAGTTTGCTCGTACGCCTACACACGTTCACCTACACACACTTGAACATAGTATTACACGGTCGGCCACACACACACTCACACACACACACACACACACACACACACACACACACACACACACACACACACACACACACACACACACACACGCACATACACACACACATACATACACACACACACACACACACACACACACACACACACACACAATGTGAATACGTTTTGAGAGTATATCTCCCAAGTGTCTTTTGATACTTTCGTTGCGGAGGGATTCCACTCAGCTGAACAAAATCGCCTGGCGGTAGCTAGAATGAACGACTGAAGTATATCGCAACGAAAAAGTTATATAGGCATTACTTTCTTGTGGGATCAGAGAACGTAATGATACAAACTGCTGCGAGATCTTTGAATGGAGGAAAATGTCACCTGGACCTCTCACCTCTATGGAGGACAAATCGCACCATTTCTAGCTTATGAATATTTTTTTCTGATGAGACGAAGATTTTCTTTTCTTTTTTCTGGGAAAATGTTCCATCCATTAACTACTTGACGTTCTTCTTTCGAATATAAGTGATAACGAGCAGCCCCGCGTTAATAAAATCTTGTACAAGAAGAAGGTAAAATGAAAAGTCTGCTTAGTGATGATTCTACAAGTTAGACATCAGTTATAGGTAAAATGCTTGAATCAATAATAGCTAAATGGAATAAGAGATCACATCGAAAGACATAATTTGATTCGTGACTCACAGCGTGGTTTTTCCAAGGGTAAGTCATGTGTGATTAATCTTTATCTTTTTACACTAAAGTATGTAAGGCGTCAGATAGCAATGATAGTTACGATGTTATTTACATTGACTTTAGCAAAGCCTTTGACAAGGTACCCCACCAGAGGCTAAGAGACCACTAAATAAAGTCAAAGCCCATGGCATAGGAGGAAAAGTTTTTGAATGGATTAGAGCTTGGGATCAGTGACAGAAGACAGCAGGTCACTATAAATGATGTAAAATTCATATGGGGGAGTGTTTCTAGTGGAGTTCCCTAGGGCTCGGTTTTGGGTCCCTTATTGTTCATTATGTATATAAACGACTTGGACAATGGAATTAATAGTGATGTTAGTAAGTTTGTGGACAACACTAAAATAGGACGCCTAATTAGGTCAGGAGAAGATGCCGAGATTCTGCAGGAAGATCTTAAGAAATTATTCACATGGTCAGTGAAATGGCAAATGGACTTAGATATCTCGAAGTGCAGCGTGTTAAACGTAGGGCTACACAACCCCGAAAGTAGATGTAGTTCAGATAACACATTTTTAGAGAAAACTGAGTGTGAGAGAGACTTGGGAGTTCTAGGGAGTCCTGGCCTTAATTCCAGGAAACAGTTTATGAGCGTCAGGAATAAAGCTAACAGAGCATTAGGTTTTATTGCTAGGACGGTCAGTTAAACCCATCTTTGAATATGCGGTACAGTTTTGGCCTCCGTCGTATAGAATGGACATCAATTCACTAGAATCAGTACAGAGGAGAACAACCAAAATGATACATGGGCTCAGAAATTTACCTTACGAGGAGAGGCTCAGGCACCTTGACTTGCACTCTCTGGAAAGACGCAGAGTGCGGGGTGATTTAATAGAGGTGTTCAAGTGGATTAAAGACTTTAACAAGGGTGACGCAAACAAAGTCATCATATTAAGACAAAAGGAAAGGAAAAGGGCAAGAACTGGTTTACTAATAGGGTGGTCAATGAATGAAATAAATTTAGTAACCATGTAGTGAGTATTGAAACTATTGGTAGTTTTAAGAAACGGTTAGACAACTTTATGGATGGGGATGACAGTTGGTAACGGACATGGAACTGCCTAGTGTAGGCCTTATGGTCTTGCAGCACGAGATAACTGTAGTCATTTGGCCTTTAATAGACTGCAAATCGTATATTTTTTTCATTTCATAGCAATCGTCGTCGTCGTCCCCATTCCTGTTAATGACGACCGACCTCGCAATCACAAATATATTTTTTGTTGTACAGCTACACAGAAAACTATCGTTAGTAGGGGTGTCGAAACATTCGCTAATGAACATAACCTTATGATACTGAAGGGTTGGTATTTCTGGGGTTCGAATTGTTCGAATTCCTTCTGAATGAATATGAATTGAATAATAGTTCCGGAGTTCATATGGATTCACTATGACATGATAATCATATTTCCGATGGAGACTTCAACTTGTCTCAAATAGTTGCGTTGTTTTGTGTCAAAATGATTAGCGTGATTTACTAACGATAGTTTTCTGTGCAGCTGTACATTACCAGCCAGACATCACCCCCAAATATTCTTTATTCTTCATTTAAGATTTTGCCTAATTCGTCAATAAATAAAAGACACTGATGTTCTCTCATTTTTAGCACCAAAAATTAATGGCTGTTTGTTCTAAATTTCTCTCTGCACCCTGCTAGAATAATTTAACCTTTTCAATGCAAATCGTTTTCTGTTCTGGCTGCCACTAGGCCTTTGTTTCCCAGCCTTTTTCTTTCTCAGGCGACCCCAATATGATCCTCATGACGTGACCGTCACACCACTAATCTATTTGTATATGCGTTGATATATATGACTAGTTGTTGACTGTAAAAAGTAGGGGACAAGTATAAGAAATATATGTGAGAGAAAGGTACAGTAAGGTTATAAAAGACAAATTTAACATCATCGTGGTTACTGTATTGATTGTATATCATTTTGAAAAAAAAAAAAAAAATAAAATAAAATAAAATAAAAAAAGGCATACAAGATGTCTTTGTGACCCCAGGGTTGGGAAACAGTGACTAGGCGATTTCATTTAGCCAAGGGAAACCTTCTGCCCAGGAAAAGGATGAGAATACACCAAAGTTAATCAATTCTGCTATCACTATCGACAATATATACACTTATTCTAAGTACTGCCAAGCTAATTCAATCAACCAAGGAAAACCTTCTACACAGTGAGAGGGTTAGATATGCTTATTCTAGAAGAATATGCTTATAGAAGAACAAGAATAGAAATGATACGCTCGTTACCAGGCAAACACTAATTCGATTTAAGACGACCTTTCCATCACACGAAAACGTTCACTATGAAAGCTTCTCCCTTAACCCACGATCACATTAGTCACCGTGACCGATGGACCCAGGATTAACACTGGATTGGTACCCATTAGTCCCCTGACAGCCGTGGATTTTACCCGTCCGCCCACTCTAGACCCTGGGCTCTTCTGCTTTAACTGTCCTCCCTGGGCCTGGGAGCTTTGTGGTAATTGATGGCAGCAGACTTTCCGAGTCTGCAGTATTTGTCGCTGTATTTTACCACTCGGTGATGGGAACGATGGACTATATTGTATAGTTTAAAAGCTCAAGTGGTGTCAAAGGAGAAAAGGAGGAAACAAAGAAACAAGGAAACAATGATATAAGGAAACAATGCAACAAGGAAGCAAGGAAACAAGGTAATAAAGAAACAAGGAAACAAGGAAACACAGAAACAAGGAAACAAGGAAAAATAAAATAAACAAAGAAACAAGGACACAAGGAAAAAGGAAACAAGGAAACAAGGAAATATAGAAACAAGGAAACAAGGTAATTAAAAATAAGGAAACAAGAAAACAAGGAAACAAGTAAACAAGGGAACTAGGAAATAAGAAAACAAGGAAACAAGGAAACGAGAAAATGATAAAGCGAGGGAACAAGGAAATGAGTAAACAAGGAAACAATGAAAAGAGGAAACAAGGAAACAAAGAACAATTAAACAAGGAAATAAGGAAGCAAACAAACAAGGATACAACGAAACAAAAACAAAGGAACAAAGAATCAAGTAAACAAGGATACAAGGAAACAAGGTGAAAGAAAAAAGGAAGCAATGGAACAAAGGAACAAGGAAACAAGGAAACAAGGAAATAAGGAAATAAGGAAACAAGAAAACAAGAAACAAAGAAACAAGGGAAAAGGAAACGATGAAATGTGGAAACAAGTAAACAAAGAAACAAGAAAACACGGGAACGAGAAAATAAGAAAACAAGGAAATGAGAAAACGAGAAAAAAGAAAACAAAGACACAAGGACACAACGAAGCAAAGGAAAAGGAAACAAGGAAACGAAAAAACGAGAAAACAAGGAAACAAGGAAACAAGGAAACGAGAAAACTAGGAAACAAGGTTAAAATAAACAAGAAAACAAGGAAACGAGGAACAAAAAAATAAGGAAAAGATAAACAAGAACAAATAAAAACAAGGAAACGAGGTAACAAGGAAACAGAAAAATGAAGGCACAAGGAAACATAGAAACAAGGAAACGAGGAAAAAAGAAGCAAAGAAACAAAAGAATAAGGGAATAAGGAAACTAGGAAACCAGGAAATGAGGAATCAAGGAAACGAGGAAATGAAGAAACAATGAAACAATAAACAAGGAAACAAGGAAACGAGGAAGCGTGGAAAGAAGGAAAAAAGAAACAAGGAAACAAGGAAACAAGGAAACAAGGAAACAAGGAAACAAAGAAACAAGGAAACAAGGAAAGGACGAATCAAATAAACAAAGAAACAAGGAAACAAGGAAACGAAGAAATGAAAAACAAGGATACTAGGAAACTAAAAATCAAGGAAGATAGGAAACTAATAAACAAGGAAACAGATGAACAATAAAAAAAACAAGGAAACAAGTATACAAAGAAAAAGAAACAAAATAACAAGAAACAGGGAAATAAAGAAAAAAGGAAGCGAGTAATTAATAAAGAATAATGAAGCAAGGAAACAAAGAAACGAGCAAACAAGGAAACTAGGAAACTTGAAATCAAGTAAACGAGGAAACATGGAAACAAGGAAACAGAAGAACAAGAAAAGAACAATGAACAAGGAAACAAAGAAACAAGGAAACAAAAAACAAAGAAACAAAGAGAGGAGGAAACGAAGAAATAAAGAAACAAGGAAACGAAGAAAAAAGGAAACAAAAGAACAAGAAAAAAGAAACAAGTACACAAGAAAATAAGGAAGCAGAGAGACAAGGAAGGAAGCCAGGAAACAAGGAAACAAAAGAACAAGGAAACAAGATAACGAGAAAATAAGGAAACAAAGAAACAAGGAAACGAGAAAGCAAGGAGACTATGAAACGAGAAAAAGAGGGAGCGAGGAAACGAGAAAACGAAGAAACAAGGAAACAAGGAAGACGAGGAAACAAGAAAACGAGAAAACGCGGAAACGATGAAACAAGAAAGCAAGGGAATTATGAAACGATGAAACAATGAAACAAGAAAACAAGAAAACAAGGAAACGAAGAAACAAGGAAAAAACAATACAAACAAAAAAGAAATAAACAAAGTTATCGAAAATATACGATGGGAATTATGTGAACTTAAAAACTCAATTTCTTTTCATTTTTTATGGTACCTGTAACGAAAAATGCGTTTCTTTTTGCAGGTTGTTGAACGTAATGTTTACATTCTTGTACTTATTTTGCTTTTCTTATCCACGTTCTCGTTCACTTTCATCAGCATTAAGAACTTTGCACTTGTTGGGAAAGTTTCGTAATCTTGGTAACAGGTTGCAAATATAAAAGTTTCGAAAGCCAATTGCATTTCTCGCGTAAATCCTTGTCATTTTTTTTTTTTTTTCAATTTTGCGGCGTGACCATTCTGCATAAGCGAACGACCCTAGACCGACTCCCGTATGTTAGCACGTGTGCTCAACAGAATTGCCAAGAGGCGACCTCTATCATGTGGGCTGACCCAGTGGTCACAGATACAAAAGTCTGACACTTTTCAATATAGTGACACGATTTACAGGATTTATTAAGCATGTCACCATTTGGAAAAGGATAAAGGAATTTGAAACCTTTGTGACTCAATAGGAAAGCACCGGACTTAATGTCTTGGTTGCTCTGAAGATAATAATCTTATTTGCAGGACAGAATCCTTCGTTTTGGTCCTAAAGAGTCCCAAACAGAATAATTAGACTTTGTTTTTGTTTTGTAACAACATGATGCAATCTGTATGATTACGTAAGTAAATTAATTAAGTGATAATCAACTAAAACACCTCATTATAACATTCTTATATCTCCTGATTTTGAAGTCCACGTGGGATTTACAGTATGCTGTATAATGTTTTCTTGAGAAATACAGTTACATTTATAGTTAATATTTATCTTTAATTTTGTTTCTTCATAGAATATAGATGACAGGGTCAAATTTGTTTTCGACTTCGAAAAGAACCAGTCACATTCTTTCAGACCGTTTTGTCACAAAAAACAAGCAATCATAAATTCATCATTAATTTTTTATTATTATTTATTAATTTCTCTCATCTCTGTCATTATCTTACCCACATCTCCCTCCACTGTAAACAAATAGACATATTATCTGATGATTTCATGGTGTCTTTCCTATGGCAAAGTTAAGTTAAGATATGTTTTTGAGCACCTAAGGTCAGTGGTTTTCCAGTCATAGAAAACGAACTGTCTTCTGTCTTCCTCAGTTGTTTACAAAAGCACGGTCGGTCTTCCCATTTTTCGGTCATATTTCAAACCTTCTGCACAGATATAATGCTTCCGATTACAGTGAACGTTCTTTCTTTCTGAGAATGCAGAGGAAATAATTAATTTTGGAGTAATTTTCAAATTGATTATTGGAAAATTATACTACACTGTAAAGGAATTAATCAATTTAGGGTGAATTTTCTGATTGTCTATACTACTTAGTGATTTCCATCATTTATCATCGATAATCATGTACAGTATGCAGTCTTCAGATGTAGTTTCGCCTGAGGACATGAGTGTTTATCATTATATGTATTTGTATGTGTGTGTGTGTGTGTGTGTGTGTGTGTGTGTGTGTGTGTGTGTGTGTGTGTGTGTGTGTGTGTGTGTGTGTGTGTGTGTGTGTGTAGCAACATCTTTACGTTTGGTCACAGTGTATTTAATACTATAACGAATATTTTTTTTCATTTTCATCTACTTCTGTTTCTTCTACCTTCTTCATTATTATCTGCTGCTGCTGCACCTATTGATATTAACTCTACTACTACTATTGGTAATACTGTTACTATCATTATTACTGCTACTACTATTACTATAACTACTACAACTGCACTGCTGCTATTACTTACAGCCATTTCTTATGTTATTTCAACTGCAGATAGATCTATACCAATTACTTCTGAGGGCTGGTATGTGAAACGCTTTAACACTACATATTGCGGTTAGAACTTCCCATCACGGGGGCAAGGGGCGGGCTGCATCAACCACAAACGTGGTCAGAATTTCGCTTCATCAGATAGCCAGGAAGCTCTTAGCTGCCACTGAAGGTGTTTGGATGTCTTTGGCGAGTACAAGTTATTGGTGGATGATGGATCCGAACCCGGGAAAGCTGCAAGGCGCGAGCGAAATGGATCCTTTAATTAATCGGCACAACAAAAGTTTTTCTTCTCGGTGATGTTTACATGTGCCCTTAAATCTTCATCTGAATTTAAATCAGTTGACGTGGCAACTCATTGGGAGCGAATTATTGCACGTTATTTTCTATTTTTTCTTTTATTAACTATTCCTATAGCATGAAAAAATCTTTAACAGTATCGTCAACACAGGTATTGAGATGTTTACTAAAATGTCGGACATAGGAACTGTTCACAGCCCAAACACATTTTAGCCCATTAGATCTGTGTTATTTATTTTTTTACTGCAGAGAAACTAGACACATAACTTGTAATATGTAGCGACAAGTTTGAAGTATAGAAATGTTACCTTCATAATTCATTAAAAAAGGAATGCTGTTGGAATATAACGTTTGCTTTAATATATTGTTGTACGTTTTTCCTTTTCTTTTCTTTTTTTAACTGTTGTAAAATATATTGCAAAAAACTGGAGTCGGGTAGATATTCAAATTTGAATTTCAAATGTGATGGACGGAGTCCCAACCAATTTGCGCGAACTTTGATTTCCTTTGAGAATCTAGGCACAGTTTCTCATTGATTTCCCACGACCCACTGGCAGCTCTCCAACACTGTAAGTCAACCACTGTGTCTTGAACACTGACGGCAATTGAATGAATCCAGTTTCCTAGTAAGAAACGAAAAAGAAACAATAAATGCATAGTAGATAAACAAGGTTTGCACTGGCAACAAATCTGAGGGAACGTTTATACGAAGAGTAAAGAAAAACGGATTCAATGAGTTCTGAAAATACGTTCACGCGTGCGTGCGGGCGCACACACACACGTGTTGCTCACTGTGACGTTTGAATGGTACACATTACTTGATACATATAATGGATTTACTTCGCTTTAAGTTGCACTTTTACTATAAGGAGAGGGAATGTATTCGACCTGCTGATCACCAGCAGCGAAAATATGATAAATGATGCAGAAGTTGGTGAAGCCATTATGTCTAGTGGCCACAATACGACCCCCCGCAGGCAGTCCAATTATCATATTTCATAGGCATGAACCGTGTCCACAACTCGCTTCCTTACAACAGCATAGTTTCTCTACTATATTATCAACCATACATACCTTTATTTTAATTGACGTTCTAGATGAGTAAAAGCAGCAATGACTGCAACAGCTCTGTAGGGAAGAGGCCAAACGCAGAGTATGGGAGTCCAATATATTTTACGTTTCGCCCAGCAGGGCTTCTTCAGAAATATGTTATTTCTTCAGAAATATGTTATTTCTAAAGAAGCCCTGCTGGGCGAAACGTAAAATATATTGGACTCCCATACTCTGCGTTTGGCCTCTTCCCTACACAATTGACGTTCTCTTACACCTCAAAAAATGTTCACTGTTTTCCTGCTCTTCTTACAAAGGTTTACAAAGACGGAGCATGCCGACAGAAGACCTTTTGGTCCATATCTAGGTCGGATGCGAAAAAAAATCATAATAATAAATGAATTAATAAAAAATATAATAATGTAAATAACAAATAAAATACATAAATAAATGCATAGGTATAGTTAAATAATAAACAAGCAGGTAAATAGTAGATGAAAATAAATTGACATATAACGAATTAATGAGAATCAAATAGACAAATGATAACAAAACAAAACAAAAATAATATAAAATAATAATATAATATTCAACAAAAATAATAATATAATATTCAACAGTATGTTCTTTTCCCTAATCATCCATATCCTTTCCGCTGTTATGTATACTCCAGCGAAGAAAAGTGTATAATTTAAGCTCGGGATTCCAGACTGATGGGTACAAATTCATGGCATTCCAATAGAACAACCCGTCAGCCTTATATCATGACAGAGCAATATACATAACGCATGTCACATTTTTGACAGGGTAGTTAAGAAATAAAAACTTATCCTATACACACCTTTGCTGTGTGCGCTTGAGAAGAGAGGGCAAGTGGTAGTCTGGGATGGCCTTTGGGGATTAAATTCTTGTCCACGGAGTTGTGAGAGGAGTGCGAAGCTCAACGCGCCATGGCGGGATCTACTAATGACTCTAAATTTGCGTTCGAAGAACTGAGCTATTAGGCATCTCATGCGGTTTTAATTCTCATTTCATTTATTTTCGTTGCCATCATGTCTGCACAGACGACGGAAATAAAATCAATCTTAGGGTCGTGACGCTCCAAGGAAGGCGAGGGGCTATATGGGAGACCTGGGTGATGGTTTTTACACGCGAGTATACTGTATTTACCTAGTTGTATTTACCTAGTTGTATTTTACGGGAAGGGGAGCTATGCTCGTGAGGTCCCGTCTTCATATCTCATTTTATCTAAACTATTTTTAAATTCATGTATTGTTTTTGCACACACCACTTTCTCATCTAACTTGTTCCAACTGTCTATTGCTCTGTGAGGAAAGCTGTTCTTTTTCAAATCTCTTCTATAGTTGTCTTTTTTTATTTTCTTTCCGTGTCCTCTTGTATTTCTGTCATCCCATTTTATCAGATTCTCTCTATCAGTAATTTCTATGCCTTTCATGATTCTGTAAATAGCTATCAAATCTCCTCTCTCTCTTCTTTGCTCTAGTGTCTGTAGTTTAAGTTTTTGTAGTCTCTCTTCATATGATAGTTTTGAGAGTGTTGGTGCCAGTTTTGTAATTGCTCTTTGTATTCTTTCAAGTTTTTTTATACATTTTTTTGTACTTGGTGACCATATCGTTGCTGCATATTCCAATCTTGGTCTTATCAGGGTGATTAGGATTTTCCTCACCATTTCTTCATCCAGGTATGTAAATGCCACTTTGATTGTTCTTATTAAATTATAAGTTTCTCCAAAAATCTTATTTATATGTTTCTCAGGTGACATATTATTCATAACAATGACTCCCAGGTCCCTCTCATTTTCTACTCTTTTTATTCCTTCTTCTCCCAAATTATATGATCCTGTTATTCTGTTTTTGCTTTTTCCAAATTCCATTATACTACACTTTTTTGTATTGAACTCCATCTCCCACTTCCTACTCCATTCTTGTACTTTATTTAGATCTCTCTGTAGTGATTCACAATCTTCTTCAGTTTTCACTCTTTTCAGTAATTTTGCATCATCTGCAAAGAAGCTCATATAGCTTTCAATTCCTTCATCCATATCATTAATATATATAGCAAACATTATTGGGGCCAGAACTGTTCCCTGCGGGACACCGCTTATTACTTCATTCCATTTTGAGTGCTGATCTCTTATCACTACTCTCATTTTTCTTTCTTGCAAAAAGTCTTCCATCCAATTTAGCAATTTACCTTGTATTCCTCCTTCATATTCTAATTTCTTAAGCAACTTCTTATGTGGTACTTTGTCAAAAGCTTTTTTTAGGTCTAGAAATGCACAATCAGCCCATCCATCTCTTTCTTGTATTATATCTATTAGCCTTGAATAGAAACATATTAAATTGGTGACGCATGATCGTCCTTGTCTGAATCCAAATTGCCTTGGATTTAGTACGTTGTTTTTTTCCAAGTATTTTACCCATCTACTTTTGATAATTCTTTCACATATTTTTGCTATTGTACTTGTTAGAGAGACTGGTCTATAGTTGGTAGGTTCTTCTTTATTTCCTCCTTTATATATAGGTACTATATTTGCTTTTTTCCAATCTTCTGGAACTTTTCCTTCTTTTAAGGAACTGCTTATTATGCTATGTATTTTGTCTGCCAGTTCATTCCTGCATTCTTTCAGAATCCAGTTTGCTATTTCATCTGGCCCATGCGATTTTCTGACATCAAAATTACCCAAGTGTGTCAATATTTCATTCTTTGTTACTTCTATTTCTTCCATAGGGGGGACTTTTTCCTTCCACTCAATCTCTTCAGGTTGTATATTTTCCCTTGTAAACACTGATTTAAAATGTTTGTTCATAATTTCTGCCATTTCCATTTCCTCAGTGTATTCAACTCCTCCTAGTCTTAATTTCTCCAAGTCTTGTTTGTTTTTCAGTTTATTGTTTACAAATCTGTAGAATAGTTTTGGTTGATCTTTACACTTTTCTATAACATCTTTTTCATATTTTCTTTTTTCCTCTCTGCACTTTTGTACATATTCATTTCTATAACCAGTATATATTTTCCATTTTTCAGGTCTTCTGTCTTTTTTCCATCCGGTCCAGGCTTTGTCTCTTTTGTCTTTTAACTCCCTACAACTTTTGTTGTACCAGCATTTTACATATTCTTTTTCTTGTTTTTGTCTTGGGACATACTTTTCCACTCCTTCTTTGTAAATTTTTGTCAAAATATTCCATTTCTCTTCCACTGATGTTTCTTCTTTGTATATTTCTTCCCAGTTTTCTTGTTGGAAGAATTCTCTTATTTTATCAAAGTTTGTTTTTTCATACATCATTCTTCCTTTTCTATATTGTTCATTTCTTTTCATATATTTTTCTTCATTAAGTTCCAGTTCAATCAATATGTGGTCACTTTTACCTATTGGTGTTTTATATTCAATCTTGTCCACTATTCTAGGTTCAGATGTAATTATTAAGTCTAGCCTCGATGGTTCTTCTTCATTTCTATACCTAGTGTTCTCTTGTATCCATTGTGTCATTGAATGGTCAGTAATCATCTCAAGTAGAGCATTTCCCCATGAGTCATCACCACTCTTTACTGTCATTTCTTCCCA
>NC_134804.1:14526571-14536571 GCF_046742065.1 Oratosquilla oratoria | reverse complement strand
GAGGGGCGACATGAGGTCACACTCACAGGGTTACATTGTACCTGTTATTCTTTTGCTTACTTCTTGACAGATAAAATTGTCAAGTTTATATAAGCCCTTGTGTAGGTTGGTATTTTGATCACTGATGGCATGGATCAAACTACACTCTATTAAGTTTCTTACTATTATGTTATTAGTGTAATAGATTGTATGGGCATTAACCCAATCAACAGGATGATTATTCAATTCAACATGATTGAGGATTCCACTGAAGTTATTGCCATTCCTAACATTTTTCTTATGTTGTTCAGTTCTAATGTTTAAGGATTTGGCAGTTTGAGCTATGTAAAATTGATTACCCTAAACAATTCCTTAATATTGCTTCCAATTTTGCAAGGAAATGATTTTTAACTCCTCAGCCAAAACCATCTTTTAGTTATCATAATGTTTTAATTTTGCCATTTCAAGAAAATTTGTTAAGTGTCACAGAATTATTCAAAAGATTTACCGTAAAGGTAGTTTTTAAGAATAATAGTACAGTAAAACATATGCTCATCAATAATAGTATTGAAGTTAAAAAAGGATACAATTATAAAATTCCTTGCAAAACGTGTAATCAATTTTACATATGTCAAACTGCCAAACCCTTAAACATTAGAACTAAACAACATGAGAAAAATTGTAGGGATGGCAATAACTCCAGTGGAATCTTCAAGCATGTTGAATTGAATAATTATCCTGTTGATTCTAATAATGCCCATGCAATCTATTACACTAATAACATAATAGTAAGAAACTTAATAGAGTGTAGTTTGATCCATACCACCAGTGATCAAAATACCAGCCTACATAAGGGCTTATAGACTTGACAATTTTATCTGTCAAGAAATAAGCAAAAGAATAACAGATAAAATGTAACCCTGCGAGTGTGACTTAATGTCGCCCCTCCCCTCCCTTATTAGTGGACGCATTGACCCTTGCGACCAGACCTACCGCCTTCCAGGGAGTAAATGTCCTCTACTCTAATGCAAACTCTCCTTGTTCCTTTTCCATGTATATATAATATATGTATTCCTATTCAATATATATTTTTTGCACTGAAGATGTAATATACAAAAGCGCTCTGCTTCGTTAGTGTCTTTTTCCAAGTGGTCTACTTCGCATATATATATATATATATATATATATATATATATATATATATATATATATACATATATATACATATATATGTGTATATATATATGTATATGCATATATAGTATATATAGTATATACTATATTATATATATATATATATGTATAAATATATGTATATGTATATATAGTATATATATATATATATGTATGTATATGTATATATAGTATATATATATATATATATATATATACATATATATACACATATATATACATATACATATATATATGTATATATATATATATATATATACACATATATATACATATATATGTATATGTATATATACCGTATGGGTTTACTTCGGGTAATCCCTTAGACACGCTGTATGTGCATCTTTAGTTTTTGCTGCTCAGCTGCTCGGTTTTAGCATCAGAATCAAGTAGCATCTGCGACGAATTAGTTCGTGATAATGACACCTGAGAGGGTAGTAGAATTAATGGTTGTACGATTATGCTTGTTTACAGATTACGACAAGTTGTGCATCTGTATTTTTCTAATAAACATCGTATTATCCATAAATGAGATATTATATAGTAGTACGAAATAACAAAAAAATCTAAAAGGAAAGAAATGCAGGAAGCAAGGAGGGAGGGAGGGAGAGTGAGAACAGTTGGGTAGTGTGTCAAAGTAACGGTGAGGTAGCAAAGGTGCATTAAAGTGAATGACAGACTCAGGAAGACGTTTGAACAAATGAAAGTTTAACAAATTAGGTTATATTTGTGGGATTGCTTGAATGAGAGAAAGGCTGAGCGATTTGTCTAGTAAATAGTATGAATAGTGTGAAAGTGGACGAATGAAAAAAATCAACAAAATTATGAGAGTAAATAAGCTAAATTTATGGAATAGGTGACGGCAAGTGAAAGGAATTGTGAATGAGGAAGGGTGAATGAGTAAATTATCTTATAGTTGGGTGAGTGAGCGGGTGGTTGAGCGTGAGTGATTGGATGGGAATAAATAAATGAATCCTGATTGGTCAACGGAAGTGAGCGGGTGAACCTGATGAGAGTGAGCGAACAAGAGAGGTATTGAGTGAAAGTAAATATGAATGAATATTTGTGAGATTAAGTGGGACTGAATAACAGTGAATGAAATGTTAGGAGAGAGAGAGAGAGAGAGAGAGAGAGAGAGAGAGAGAGAGAGAGAGAGAGAGAGAGAGAGAGAGAGAGAGAGAGAGAGAAAACAAAGTGGTATAGATGAGTCCTTTACTATCGACGACAGAGCAAATGAGCGAAGATAAATGAAATCGTGGCGTAACGCCACGAGGATGTTTCCTTTTCATCATTACCTCGTTTCATTTCTTTTCGTTTAGTCAATGTATCTGTTCGTGGGAAGAGTTCCATTCTCGTGCATTTATCTCTATTTGTTATCGTGATCGCGTAGCTCCTTTCAATTGATTTCCTGGTCACGTTCTCATGTAACCCTTTCGCTGCGTGGTGAGGTGTTCCGTTATTTGGATCAAACTATTTGGCGACAGCTAGAGGATATATGTAAGCCGCGAGTAAGGATAAAATGGTTAGTCGGTTAAGATATGACCCTAACTGAAGAAAATTGCCTGGCGACAGTCAGAGCAGAAGTGTAAGTTGTCAACAGCATTAAGAGGGTTAAGAGTTTATAACAGAAATTAGGACGACGAGGAAAGAAGAAATGAGATGGATGCCCTTCGTCGGAGATCGGGGATTTGCAAACAAACGTACAGGCCTTTGGTGCCTTCGCGCGCTGTTTCACTCACCGAAATTCGAAACGTCACCCCGTTAGTTTCTCGACTCAGGATGCCGGTATGGTACACACAGGCACACACGCTCACACGAACGTACACACACACACACACACACACATACACACACACACACACACACACACACTTGTTAGAGAGACTGGTCTATAGTTAGTAGAGTCTTCTTTATTTCCCCCTTTATATGTAGGTACTATATTTGCTCTTTTCTAATCTTTTGGAACTTTTCTTTCGTTCAAGGAATTGTTTATAATGCTATGTATTTTGTCTGCCAGTTCATTCCTGCATTCTTTTAAAATCCAGTTTGCTATTTCATCTGGTCCATGCGATTTTCTGACATCAAGGTTACTCAAGTGTTTCATTATTTCATTTTTTTTTTCACTTCTATTTCTTTCATAGGGGGGACTTTCTCTTCCCATTCGATCTCTCCCGGTAGTATGTTCTCCCTTGTAAACACCGATTTAAAATGCTTGTTCATAATTTCTGCCATTTCTATTTCCTCTGTGTATTCAATTCCTCCTTGTCGTAATTTTTCTAATTCTTGTTTGTGTTTCACTTTCTTGCTTACAAGTCTGTAAAATAGTTTTGGTTGATCTTTACATTTTTCTATGACATCTTTTTCATATTTTTTCTATTCCTCTCTGCGCACTTGTACATATTCATTTCTATAACAAGTATATATTTTCCATTTTTTCAGATCTTTTGTCTTTTTTTTTTTTTTTTTTTTTTTTTGTCCAAGCTTTGTCTCTTTTGTCTTTTAACTCCCTACAACTTTTGTTGTACCAGCACTTTACGTATTCTTTTTCTTGTTTTTGTCTTGGGACATACTTTTCCACTCCTTTTTCTTTATAAATTTTTGTCAAAATATTCCATTTCTCTTCCACTGTTGTTTCCTCTTTGTATATTCTTTCCCAGTTTTCTTTTTGAAAGAATTCTCATATTTCATCTTTTTTTTTCATCCATTAATCTTCCTTTTCTATATTGTTCATTTCTTTTCATGTATTTTTCCTCTTTTAGTTCCAGTTCAATCAATGTGTGGTCACTTTTACTTATTGGTGCTTTATATTCAATCTGTTCCACTATTTCAGGTTCTGATGTGATTATTAGGTCTATTCTCGATGGTTCTTCTTCATCTCTATACCTAGTGTTCTCTTGAACCCATTGTGTCATTCTTTGGTCAATAATCATCTCAAGTAGAACATTTCCCCATGAGTCGTCTCCACCCTTTACTGTCATCTCTTCCCAGCAGATTTCTTTGCAATTAAAGTCGCCCATCATAACTATTCTTCCTCCATCTTCCATTATCTTATTCAATGTTATCCTTGTGTCTTCTAACATACTTTTATGTTCACTCTCTTCCCACGAGGCTGTTTTTGGAGGCACATAATTTATTACAAACTTTCTGGTCTTCTTATCTCTGTCTTCTACTTCGATCATAATCATCTCTACTGTATTCTTTCCATATGTGACACACCTCACGTTTATATCCTTCTTAGTCAGAAACATAACTCCACCCCCTTGTTTTGTCTCTCCGTTTCTAATCCAATAATTATATGCATCATGTCCTACACTGTTGGGTGGTAGTGGATCTTTTAATTTTGTCTCTACAATTCCCATTATGTCCGGTTCTTTTTCCTTCAGATAATCATTCAGTTCGTTCAATCCTGTTATTAATCCATCTATATTTGTGTAAGACACTCTTAATTTTCTGCTACTTTCATTGTATTTTCTGTTTCCCTTTTGTTTTTCTCTGTTATGACCCATCTCCTCACTTTCATATTCACTACTCTCCAATAGAATTCCTCTTTTTCTGACTGTTCTGTTCTCGTTTTCTTTTCTTTTTTTAGCTTCTTGTCTTTTCATTTTTTCTTCCTCTCTTTCCTCTTTATTCATTTTTCTTTTTATCCATACCTTTTTATATTGTTCACTGTTTGCTAGTTTCCCTGTTTTCGCTAAGATATTTTCTGCTGTCGTTTGTGACCTGAATTTAATCTTAATTGGTCTGGTCTTATCTGTACTATGTTTTCCAAGCCTATACATTTCTTCAATTTGTTTTCCTATTTCAGGTTCATCTTCCTGAACTAATTCTAACAAACTGTTTACTTTTTCTTTTTCCTCTTTAATTATTGTAGTCCTATTTAGATTATACTTTTCTTCCATCCCTAAAAAAAATTATACATTTCTTTTTATCTGCTAAGTTTCTTACTATATTCTCTTTCTGTCTCATCAATTTAATAACTGTGTCTTCTGTTTGTTTTTTCATTTGCTCTTTTGCTATTTCATTAAATGCAACTTTGTTGTTTTCTTGGATTTTTTCCAACCCTGTGCTTCTTTTGCTATGGATTCTTTATTCTCTTTATTATTATTCTTTAATTCTTCATTCTCATCTTATATTTCTTTAACTGTCTTTTTAATACTTCTATTTTTTTAGTTAGTTTTTGGTTCACCTTCTCTAATTCTTCCAATTTTTCAACTCTCTCCGTGATCCTCGTGAGTTCACCGAGCCTATCCTCCCAATGTTTGACAATTTTTTCAATTTTTTCTTCTAGGTTTGCTAATCGGGGAGGGTTGGCTTCCCCTCCCCCACATTAAATCCATGGAAATTATGATCTTCCCTTTCCATCGTGCTGCTCTTATCTATATTTCTAATTTTTACACTTTTGTTAATCCCTCGTCACTGAATTCTGGGCCGCATTTGTTTATATGGCGTCTGCCTGCCTGGACCAAGTCCTCTCCTTCTTTATTTCCTTCCATTTCCCTCTGTAATCCCTCCCCTTCTCCTTTTTCATCACCTTCCCACTACACCACGAGCTTTCCCCTTCCCTGTAAATACAAAAAGGTACTTCCTTGACTTTGAGATCCACGAAATTTTCACTTTTTCTTCGGAGCTCCAATCTTCGCCGTCCATCCGACGAATGTGTGTGTGTGTGTGTGTGTGTGTGTGTGTGTGTGTGTGTGTGTGTGTGTGTGTGTGTGTGTGTGTGTGTGTGTGTGTGTGTGTGTGTGTGTGTGTGTGTGTGTGTGTGTGTGTGTGTGTGTGTGTGTGTGTGTGTGTGTGTGTGTGTGTGTGTGTGTGTGTGTGTGTGTGTGTGTGTGTGTGTGTGTGTATTGTATATTTTGGACGCAGATTGTCACTAATACACATTGAGTTAAACACAACAGCATTTTAACACTGATTAATTTTCTTACTGAGATTTTAAATTTTTCTAACAGTAGATTTCATTTCAGGGGAATGAGCAAATACAAGCCTTCCATACTCTTTCATTTTTAATTGACGTTTTGACTTCAGGGAGTCATCTTCAGAACAGTATACAAAAATTAAGTCACAGTCTTACATAATTATATAAAACACAATTGACAATTTTGTATAGACAACATGGGTTTAAGTATAGGCCACCTGGGAACACTGTAAGGTTCGTATTGACCACCTGCGAGATCGGACACTTCGCTCAGGAGGGGAAGGGGAAGGAGGAGGGAGAGGGGAGAGTCAGATAGGATAGTTCGTCTTACGGGGACGCCCCGATTGTCAAGAAGGGGTTGGTGAGATGGAGGCGCAATCGGTTAAGTCACTATCACTTGCCACGTGCTAGTGGAGGTTCGAATCCTTAACTATACCACTTATCAATTTCTGCATGTATGCCCCCTCGAGTTTCTCGATGTTGATGGCTTGGAATTAAAGTGAATTGTGGTTGATATACATATATATACATATATATATATATATCTATATATACATATATTTATTATATATGTTTATACATATATATACATACATATTTACATATATTATATAATGTTATATAATATACATATATATATATATATATATATATATAAATAAATAAATATATATATACATATATATATATAATGTGTGTGTACCTGTATGTGTATGTGTGTGTTTACATATATATATACATATATATATATATTTACATATATATATATATTTATATACATATATATATATATATATATATATATATATATGTGTGTGTGTGTGTGTGTGTGTGTGTGTGTGTGTGTGTGTGTATGTGTGTGTGTGTGTGTGTGTGGTCTGTGTGTGTGTGTGTGTGTGTGTGTGTGTCTGTGTGTGTGTGTGTGTGTGTGTGTGTGTGTGTGTGTGTGTGTGTACACACACATATATATATATGTATATAATATACATATATATACATATATATATATATATATATATATATATATATATATATATATATATATTGGAAGTAAGCCATTAATAATACATGCGTTGTTAAAGTCAACAGCTGCGATACCTTTATTCTTTTTATATAATTGCTTTTCTATTTTGCGCACCAATGTGCGGTCGTCTGGATGCAGATCTCGTAGTAGAGTACTGAAGTCTACGGTATTTTCCTCTAGACGTCTTTCGGCCTTAACTGGCCATCTTTAGGGGGTGTTAACTGGTCGAATTGTGGACAGAGAATGATTCGGTTTGACTGCATGTTGATATATATCGGAGGGGAGCGGAGATCTGAAACGTCCGCCCGCCAATCAGCGCATGGGAAGCGCTCGCTGCCTTCTGGTTGGTAATGACGTTTCAGGCTGCTGCTGGATATTGATAGCGGGTTTTTAAATATAAATGAGTACCGCTTCTGTCATTTTTAGTCCTCTGGTGTCGTTGTTCCTTTTGATGATGGTGGTGGTGTCTTCCATATGATGTCTCTTAAGTACGAGTCCATGCTAGTACAGGTAGTGTCTTCTTATGGCGCCGTCCTGCAGATGTGCTGAAATCCTCATTGACAATGTTGTAGTGGTGACGCCGATGTACTAAGAATCTAGGCAACTGCAGTCACCACTGGAACATGTGTGTTGGTACACGACATTCACCTCTTGCATTTCACTTGTCTTAGGGGGGCATCTGTTCTTTACGACTAAATTGGATATCTTTCTTGTCTTATAATAAATGACGAGGTCGATATTTGAAGCCGGATCGATGGGTTTGAGGTTCTTATAGATGATATTTTTGAGGGCTGTCTCGTCATCTTTGTAGGAAATGTTATGGGACCAATAGTTAAAATCCCGTAACATAAATGAAGATTATAAGAAACTGGCTGAGTTGATATTGATAGAGGATTATCTGAGATCCATCCCTAAAGAGGTGTTGTTATACCTTCAAGAGAAAGAAGCCTCAAAGTTGGAAGAGGCTGCAATCTTAGCCGATAAGTTCGAAATGCTAAAACCTACTGCAAGGAAATTCTCAGTTACTCCAAGGGGGAGAGAAGAACAGCCGAAAATCTCTAACCCAAACTCATCAGGTGGACCACCTACGAAGTCCATAGAGATAAAAAAAAAAGGGTGACTATAATAAGTCATCACAGGGCGTGTCATGTTTCTACTGCAGGAAAGTAGGCCACCTGGCGAGGGATTGTTTGAAGAGAAGGGAGATGGAGAGTGTTAAACCACTAATAGTATTAAATAGGAAGGACACCCATACAGAGGGTAAAGGCCAGGGATAGGAAGAAAAGGAGGCCACCAAAGTATTGACCCTCATAAGTACCACTGTCACAGACAGCCAAGAAAAGGAGGAGGTGAAACCTCACTTTAAAGGATATAAACCGTTCCTTTTCCAAGGAACGATCTCCACAAAGGGAGAAAAGAGAAAAAGGGTGACCATACCGAAAGACTCAGGAGCACTCCAAGCAGTAATGCTAGGTAGTTTAATAGAAGAACCCGTAGAAAAAGGGAGTGTAGTTATAGGCTCCCTAGGAGGCCTAGTGAGGGTCCCACTAGTAGAGATAGATATAGAATCGCCTCTATATGAAGGACATGCAATGATGGGCCTAGTAGATCGGTTGCCAGTAGAAGGTGTTGAAGTCATTATGGGAAATGACTTAGTAGGTGAGATGTGTCCCACACACATAGTGTCAGATATCCCAATTGTTTCGGAAGAAACCGAACAATTTGAGAAAGAGCATCCGGGATTACTGCCGGTTTGCACGATCACAAGGGCCATGATTGCACGGAGAAAAGGGCCTAAGGACCAAGTAAGGCCAATAAAGGTATTGAGAGGGGAATGCTGTGGAAAACCTAAATGTGAGGACAGTTTGAATCCCGCAGGGAAAATCCCTAGTGAAAGCACCCAAGTCGAGACAGAGGCTGACTTGAGGTCCCTGTTCCAAGAGGAACGAGAGAATCAGAAGTATATGACCTGACTCGTTTGTTTATGGGCGAGAAGGAGGTGAAAACAAGAAGTCTCAGATACTTACAGAGTTCATCCCGACTTGATGGATTTGTATGAAAGAGTGGAGAGTGGTAGTGAGTGTCGGAGGAATACTACTTAGAGTCGGGAGTACTATTCCGCAAGTGGGTGGATAGTACCTGTTCCACTGATGATGCAGTATGGTCTGAAAGACGACAAATAATGTTGGCAAAGGTCTACAGGGAAGAAGTTATTCGGATGGGGCATGATAGTCCCTTTGCACTACATATGGGTGTACAAAAGACCTTAGACCGTATCTGGCAACATTTCTATTGGCCCGGAATTAGAAAGGATGTAATACAGTACTGTCGCAGTTGTCACACTTGCCAAGTAGTGGGCAAACCTAACCAGCCTGTAGCAGTAGCTCCTTTAAAACCAATTCCAGTAGGAGAGGAACCCTTTGCTAAGGTAATTGTAGATATAGTAGGACCATTACCTAAAACTAAAAGTGGTAATGAGTATATACTAACTTTAATGGACACTTTTTCAAGGTATCCCGAGGCTTTACCACTACGTAGAGTGGACCATATGTGGTGACAAAACGAGTGAGGGAACTTAACTACATTGTTACCACTCCTGATAGGGGACAGTAGCAACAATTGTGTCACCTCAGTATGCTGAAAGCATACCAGGAGAAGGATAAAAATAATGTGAGTGAGTCTGGCGGTAGTGTGTGTACTGTCTCTATCGTGCCTGAGGAAGACGAGGACTCGTTCTCTCCCATCTTCGAGATGACGTAGAAGGCGAATGCAGATGTGTGGCCCCAGGTAATTATTTCTCTCTCACCCTCGTTAAAAATTGTGAAGAACTTGGAATTATGTTTAGAATTTATTATTCAGTTACATATTCTTGGTTTTGATTA
>NC_134804.1:14519071-14521571 GCF_046742065.1 Oratosquilla oratoria | reverse complement strand
TGGATAGGATAGTGGTAGCAGTAGTGTTAGTTCATCTTCTATCACCTAGTTGCCCTGTTTTCTTAACTGTAGCTTAGTATAGTAAACACAAACAACCTCGTTAGGGCCAGTAGGCCTGCTATTGTTTGTTCTTCCTTTGTGTTCCTTTGTGTTCCTTTGTGTTCCTCCTCAGCTTCAGCCTCAGTTTCATAATCCCCCCGGCCTCTCTTCCTCCTACTCTCCTCCTTCTCTCCCTCTTCTTCTACTTTCTCCCCTTCCTCCTTTTCCTTCTCAATCTCAGCCTCAGCCTTATAAACTTTCTCACCCCATTTTCTTCCTTCTCACTCTTTTCTTCTTCCTACTTCTCTTCCTACTCTCCTTCTCAACCCGTTCTTCCTCGTCTCCCTCCCTCCCTTTTCTTCCTCCTTCTTCCCTCTTCCTACTTCTCCTCTTTCTCCTTTCCCTCCTCCTCCTCTTTCTTAGTCCCATATTCACTTTCAGCCTCACCCTCCTGCTTCTCATCCTCATTCTAAACCTCAGCCCCAAAGTTATCATCACATTTCTTCTCTTCCTCCTCCTCTCCCCCTCCCTTTTTTTTCCTCCTACTCATTCTCATCCCACTTTTTCGCCTCTTCCTCCTCCTCCTCCTCCTCCTCCTCCTCCCCTTCCTCCTCCTTTTCCTCGCCTCCTCTCCATCGCTTTGTTATCCCCCTGTCTCCCTTCCTTCATATTCTTCTCTCTGTACACCCGCTTGTTCTCACTTTTTTTTAACTCGCCGTCCCCAGCCCTCCTCTCCCCACTTCCCGTCCTCCTCTCTTTCTCTTCCATCCTCATCTCCTTCAGACTATCTCCCACCCCACCCCAGCCCTCGCCTCCTTCCTGCAGCTTCGTCTTCCTCGTCCCTTCAACACGGGGACGTACCTCATGGACTTTGTTCGGCTAAGGAAGGGACACGCTGTTTTATGCGGCTGAAGAGGACTCCGGTCTGCATAGGGACCTCGATGTAGCACTACCCCCTTCATGTTGACTTCCTCGACCCCCAAACTGAATGAAATCGCCTGAAGTCCTTGGCAGGATCAAAAATCCATAAATCACGTCACCGTGCTGAAGGGGTTAATCCGCCCATCACTCCAGCCCCTTCGCAGACCTCTCCATCGGCTTCCGACGACGCTTCCTTCAGGTGCCTCCTCAAGCCCCTGGCTCCCGTCTTCCACATCTTCCTCTCCCTCCTCCTTCTCTTCCTCCTCCTCCTCCTCCTCCTTTTCCTCCTGTCTTCCTTGCTCCCTCGCTTCTCCCCACCCCTCTCCAACCCACCCTACCCCCAATCCCCCCAGGGGCCGAGGGGAAGAGAGAGAGAGGGGGAGAAGGGGGAAACTCCGCGTCTCAGACGAGAGCGTCGCGTCGTGCAGGTCTCCTAAAAGGAGACGGATGCACAGTAGAGCTAGATGAGAGGGAGAGGGAGGAAGGGTGACAAGGGTCGGATATGAGAGGAAAGCGTGAAGGAGGAAGAGAGAGAGAGAGAGAGAGAAGGAGGGAGACAAGTGCAGGAGGTAAAGTGAAGATAATCAGACGATGTTAGAGGAAAGAATGTTATATGAGGAATTAGTGCTGAAGAAGAATGAAGCAGAGGAATTGGAAGGAGGGAGTGACAGAGCGAAGAGTGTAGAGAGAGAGAAATAAGATAGCGTTTGGAATGAAAAGAAGAAGGAAAAGAAACGAAAAGAATTAGAAAAGACGGAAGGTCGGGAATGGGGGAGGAAAAAGGAAGAACCTAGAAAAAAAAAAGAGTGAAGGAGATGAGGAAAAGGAGATATGAAAGGATAGAGAAGAGAATAAACAAGACAAGAGAAGGAAAAAAAAAGAAATAGGACAAGGGTGAAGAAGAACAAGAAGAAGACGACGAGGAGGAGGAAGAAGATTAGGATGGTGCAAGAGAGAAGGGGAGCAGAGGTGAAAGGGGAAGAGGTGAGGGGAGTTCGGAGTGGTGTCGGAGCGCTTTGAAATGTCGCGAACTGGCCAGGCCGGGCTGAGCTGGAAAGAAAAGGGCGCGTCTTGTGCCTCGCGTCTTAAGTCGTCGAACGCGCGCGCATGCGCCGGGCCGAGGGCTGTGTCTGGTTCACACCCAAAGGTCCTGGATCACGTGCTGGACTCGTGGTCGACTGTTATTAACTTCACAAGAGAGCTTGCATAGGTTAATCTAGATGTAATGCAGGGACTTTACACACACCACAACGCCGATTCCCTTGATCAAGGGAGACAGTCGCAGGCTGTATTATTGTAAAGCTTTCACACCTTCATCGGGGTGCGATATTGGGTCTACAACGAGACAACCCACGATATTAACCATTACAAATATGGGGTGCGCGCGCGCGCGCGTGTGTGTGTGTGTGTGTGTGTGTGTGTGTGTGTGTGTGTGTGTGTGTGTGTGTGTGTGTGTGTGTGTGTGTGTGTGTGTGTGTGTGTGTGTGTGTGTGTGTGTGTGTGTGTGTGTGTGTGTGTGTGTGTGTGTGTGTGTGTGATA
>NC_134804.1:14511571-14514071 GCF_046742065.1 Oratosquilla oratoria | reverse complement strand
CCTTACAAGGGGGGTAGCCAAAAAGGAAAAGGCATAAAATCATTCCCACCCATTCCATCCCTGAATACACTCCACATCCATCTACCCTCCCTCCCATCTTAGCACCTCCTGGATGACGGGTCATCCCTGCACCTTGTCCACTGCCCTGGGTCAGATGCAGTGTCGCAAGACACAGCACATTCACATCAAGGCCGCTTCATTAAATCGGCGACCCCCCCTTCTCCGTCCCCCCATGCAGAAAAGGAGAAGACGGGGAGAAATCCCTTCGGGCTACGTCAAATTTTGCTCACACATACTACCTCACCCCCCCATCTCATTCCACCTCATGCATCACAACATCATCCATATACAACCATTCTCCATTCACCCCTGTCTTCTGTCCTCTCACGTCCTTCCTCAACAGACATTCCCCTCTTCCCCAAAGCCCCCTTCACCCCATCCATCCATCTCATCCTAGGACGTCCCTTCATGTTCACTCCCTCCACATCTGCCTTCTATACCTCTTTTACTAGTCTTTCTTCACTCATTCTTTCCATGTGTCCAAACCATCCTAATACTCTTTCATCAACCCTATCTCACAACTCCCTTTCCACCCCCGTTTTTCTCCTCACCTCTTCATTTCTCACTCTATCTAGCCTAGTAACCCCCATCATACTTCTCAGACACCTCATCTCAAACACATTAAAACCCCTTCTCTCTTCCTCTTTTATGTTCCATGTTTCTGCCCCATACAGTGCTGTTGGCACAATCACTCCTTCATACAGTCTCCTCTTAGCATCCATTTCCAAATATATATATATACATATATATTTATATATATACATACATATATATATATATATATATATATGTATATATATATGTATGAATATTTATATATATATATATATATATATATATATATATATATATATATTTATACCCGTCTGGGGTATTGGCTGCATGTTGTTGTGGCAGAGTAGCATGCAGTTGATACTTTAGGGTCTATATGGGGCGCCCCTACGGACCATAGCCACGCATCATTTTGTCTGTGATAGAAGAAGACTCTGCTCACAGAGAAATGATGAAACTTTTATTATACTGCTACTGTCCCTCCGTCATGCTGTCCCCCAGCCCCTTGTTTCTGTCCTGTACCATTTCTCTGAATTTCATTTTTGTTCCGTCTATCCTGTGGTGGGGGGGGGGGAAAGAATGCTGCCACCAAGTATTTCCATTTGGATCGTAAGAGGCGAGAAAAACGGGACGGGGACTGGGACCAGGCATCCTTCTCCCTGTAGCCCCATAAGATATAAAAGGGTCTAGGAGTTTTCCAACCAGCACCCTGAGGTTTGGGTCTTTTGATGTGCGTGAATGTGGTACAGATGAGAGTAAAAGGAAAGAAATAGGTAGTATGTTTGTGAGAAGAAAGATGGATGTGTTGGCATTGAGTGAAACTAAGTTGAGATGAAAGGGCGAGTGTGAGTTTGGGAGTGTAGTTGGGAGGTTCTCAGGAGTGAAAAGAGAGCGAGGGAGAGAAGGGGTGGCTATACTAGTAAGTGAAGAGATAGGTAAACGTGTAGTGGAGTGGAAGGAGGTTTCTTCAAGGATAACGTGGATGAAGGTGAAACTGGGAAAGAAAATGTGGGTCTTTATAAGTGCATATGGGCCTGGTAGTGAGTGTATAAGAAAGGGAGGCTTTTTGGATAGATTTAAATGAGTGCATAAAGGGATTAGGGAGGAACGTCAATGTAGTAGTATCGGGAGACCTTAATGCTAGGGTAGGAAATTAACCAATTGACGAAGTGGTTGGGAAATGTGGAGTTCCAGGAAAGAATCGTAGTGGAGAGTTGATGGTGGAGATATGTCTAGAAAGAGAGTTGATGATAGCAAATACAGTGTTTAGGAAGAAAGTCAAGCGTAAGTACACATGGGAGAGGGTGGTGGATGGAAGGGTGGTAGATGAAGCGTTAATGGACTATGTAGTGGTAGATAGGAGTATAATAGGAAGAGTTAAGTATGTACATGTTCTAAGGGGAGAGAGTGGAGGAATATCAGATCATTTTTTGGTGGAAGGTAAGTTGAGAGTGGAGGATAGATGGAGAAAGAGGAAAAGGACAAAAGATAGGGAGATGCTTAGAGTGAACTCATTAAAGGAAAAGGAAAAGGAGAAGGAGTACAAGAAGAAGCTGAGAGAGGAATGGGAGGGAGTAAAGGATAGAAAAGAGCTAGGAGTGGAGGAGGAATGGGGATGGTTCAAGGAGGGAGTCATAAGGTGTGCATAAGGTGTCATATGAGAGGTACAAAGAAAAGAAAAGAGAAGTAAAGCAAAAGGTAAATGAGGCAAAGAGGAGAGCAGATGTGAAAAGGGGTAAAAGTATGACAGAAAATTTTGAAAGTAATAAAAAGATGTTTTGGAAAGAAATTAAGAGAGGAAGAGGAGGCGAATCAAGTAGAGAAGAAAAGGTAAAAGGTGCAGATGGAGAGATGATAATGGAAGAGAAGGCAGTAAAGGGAAGGTGGA